>NC_047519.1:33489815-33851065 GCF_902827115.2 Pseudochaenichthys georgianus | reverse complement strand
CCTGTACGAATTTGTTTTGCCTGTATTATATTTTACGTAAGTATCAAAGCTGCCACTTTATAATCATAAGAGAGCCGGAAGCATTCGCTGTAGCAGAACTCAAAGTGTTTTTAAATGTTTTTAAATGTGGTTCCATGATCAAGCTTAATTGCTGCCACATTCATTTTAGGGTTGAAGTCATGTTGACTTAAACATAGTGATGTGTGAGCTAAATGCTAATGTGAGCATGTTAAGATGCTCAAGATGACAACGCTAACATTCAGATTGTGACCAAGGTTACCATTCTTAATCCAAGTGTAGCCGGTTAGCATGCTATCATTTGCTAATTCTCTCTTAAAAACAAGGCACAGGTGAGGCTAATGGGAATGTCATTAATCTTGCAACTATTTTGACCTAAACAAAAGCATTAAACCAATGTTATTATTCAAATAATTATTACAATGAATTATGACATTCTGAATGTCATGACAATCCACAAGTTTACGATAGTGTTAAAGATATTTCACTGAAATGAACCACATCGTAGCGCGAAAGGGAAAGTCCGTGAATCACCAAAGTCAGAGGCATCTACTAAACAAGAATCTTTTAACCAAGTTTAACGCCGATATATTTAATAGATGTTGACATATTTTAGCCTAAAGTGGTGGAACTAATGCTAATGCTAAGTCTAACCTAGATCTGAAAGCAGCAGGACTTCCTGTGTTGGTTTCTTGGGAGCTTCTCCTCTCACTGTAACAGATAGTATTAGCAGTTATATGTTGGGAGTCTGACAGCAGCTTGGCAGGCTGTAAGTCAGACTGAGTCATCGAGCGTCTCACCTCTCATCCAAACACAAGGAACAGACGGGCCATCAGGAAAAATAAAACTCCCAATAGTATTTAGGGGCCGAAGCCTTGACAGAAATATCGTCCTCAATAAAACTGTTTGTGGACTCGCCAAGGTTTTCAAAGAGTGAAGATGTCGGTGTTTGAATTATGCTGCTACTAAATGATTATCTTTATAAGGAAGACTTTGGAATAACTTGCAGACTACTGGGTTTTTATTTTCTAATAATGAAAATAGAATTACAGAAACACATTTGGATAGTTTTGTGAGGAGTTGGTCAAGTGGATATTGGACTAATAATCATAAAGCGGTCAGAAACGTGGCCCTAAATATATTGTTTGCTATGTAGGTACTTATATGTCAGAGCTGTGTGTGTGTTAGCTTTGTCTGGATTTCTTCTCCTCCTAAAGAGCAAAAGAAAACAACACATGCAGCTTAGGTGTCAATATTGTAAGTCAGGCAGCGTTTTAATTATTCTGCTGAAACATGTTGGCAGTCAATCAAGTATTTAATTGGTTTTTCGTATAAACGTCAAGAAAGAAAAATGCCATTGGAAAGGTAACTTCACTACATTCAATTAGCTATAATGTACGACAAGCTAAAGCAGAATATAATTGCATTTTAGAGGCTGGATGTTTAGCATTTCTTTCTAGAAATCTTGGATTATCACTTCATTTCATCGACTTCTGTCAGTATTGTATGTCAGAGGCATTGATGTCCAAGTGCTTCTAACAGCAGATCTGTGTTGAATCAAAACTATGATTATTCCTTTTGAAATAATTCAACCTAGCCCGGTCACATGCTCGATGTCAGCCCGTGGCCCCGAGTGTCAAAAGCTGTGTGTGCCCCTGTTTATAGACGAGACTGCAGGGTGTGTGTGTGGGGGTCCGCTGCAGTCTGATGGACTCCAAGAGATCATTTGATTTGGCAGGCCGAGGGGTCGGAGCCTGTGTGAGTCACGGAGGGTTGTCCCTGTGTTCGGGCCGACGGCAGCACAGTGACACAGCGCTGCGTCAACACAGACGTTTGGTCTGTAAGAGACTTCAGGAGAACTCTACAGGCTGTTTACATCAGAGGAATATCATATCCTGTCATTTAAATATACATGGACATTGGAGGCAGGAGCCACAAGCACAGCCATAGATTCGTTGCAAGTACTGGTTTTAAGATAAGATGGACCTGAAAAACAGGACAGCACAGATTAATACAATTAAAGATGCTATCATAGATAAAAATGATAATATAACTATGAAATAAGAAATGAATTAAAATGAACATGTATACATATTGGGTCATATATACATATTAGATATATTTACATGTATGTGTGGAAACAGTATGTCTTTTTGGAAATGATTTGCCCAAGTATACATTTGAAAAATTCAAACCGCATTTCTGCTTTTTTATTCTGATTAAGATGAGAATTGCTTTAGAAAATGTTAGCCCGTATATTGTTTAGACAGACTTAAGGTGTGTGGTGTAGTGGAGTAGTGCGTTGGTGTTCGGATCAGGGGGGCACAGGTTCAAGCCCCACTGCAGTCAGCATGTCGTTGTGTCCCTGGGCAAGACACTTCACCTCAACTTGCTCCTGTGAGGATTGCCCACAGTATTGAGTATGTAAGTCGCTTTGGATAAAAGCATCTAACAAGTAATATGTAATAACAGTGTCTTTAAGCAACTTATAAAATCTAAGAAATGTTGGTTTTGTTGTTAAACCTGCATTCATTTGTATTTTGGGCCATTATAGTGCTGCACAACAAGAGTAAACAACAAAATATTGACTTAAAGGTGGGGTATGTAATTTTGGAGAAACCAGCTCGAGTGCGCTAGAATTTGAAAATACGCAGTCGAAAAAAATCTGCCCCTTCCTTCAGACTTCCTCACAGAGCCCCTCCTCCAACACACACGAACGCGCACATGACCAATGAGGGCACGAGGTAAGTTTGTGCCCAGATGGAAGGCTGACAGGCAGGTAGGCCATCCAGTTACTTTAGCCGGGCCGGCTCAGATGATTGGTCGTGCTTTTTACAGCGCCACAGCTTCCACAGGTGAAATATTTGTATATATTTTTTGTCAAAGCATTTAATATATTCATTGCTATCGGGATGTTAAGAGCATTCCATGGAATATAACAAAAAGTGTTTCTGGACTATATTACATACCCCACCTTTAACATTGGTGTTGGAAAATAATTCTGCTTTTGTAAAGATACACTGAAACATGGGTATGGTATCAGGGACATGTTATAACTACCAGCTCTACACACAATGAGTGTATTTTCCTATGTGTTCAAACTCCCCTGTAAGACTTGTTATTTATTTTCAACTCACTACGCTTTTAACTTATTTTCAATCCTCGAGCACACGAGCTCCCCTAAAAAAGTACAGAGCTGCGTTTGGTCAAACTTGCCGTATCCCTCAGAGTCCTCGATCAAATTCAAAGTGCTCTATTTCGGGCAATATACGGCTCTTGGAAATCCCCTGAGCGTGTTGCTCCGTAGAAGTAGATTTAGCAGCATGTATGTGCCTATAGACTCCTGGTGCGCTTGAAGTGAAGCATGCTCGTTATAGGAGATGAGAGGAAGTGGCAGACAGACGGACGCTCACAGCTCTGTGAGGTGGTACACTGCATGCAGTCATTATTAAATGATGACTTCAGCGATAGACAGAGACACACTTCGTTACTCTCTCAGGCACGACTTCAAAACAAAAGCTGTGACATCTTTGTGAGTCTTCTCTCTCCTCCACCTCTTCTGCTTGCTCTCAATAGCTTATCCTTTGAAAAGTAATCCCCTCTTCCTATCTAAACCGTCTCTGATACACTATTTTACAACTTGAGGAATCTTGTGTCCTACTTTTCCTCACTTAAGCTATCATTTTTGAAAAGTTCCGCAATAAGAAGAACATTACGATTGCAAAGATGTAAGCGCTGCTGGGTTTACATATGTTGCATTATGCACATATGCAAAACAGCCTGAAATGAATAATTAAATTGTATTGTTTTTATGTTTTGGAGACGTAAATCGTGGAGCAATTATTCTTTGTTATCATAACCAGTTTTTTTTAATAATAAAGAATTATTTCTACTCTGAAATCTGTGCCATGACTAACAAGCGAACCTTAGCAAGTAACAGTTTAGTGGAAATGAAGTGCACATCCCCATGAATCTAAAGTTGTGTAAGTGTGACTGACAGAGAGCCAAACCCTGGCAGTGATTCATAAATGATGCGTTTAATTCTTTAAAAAAAAACGTTGTATTGAAACGTTGCCAGTGTTAATAAGTGCAGGGTTCCTACGGTCATTAAGAACCTGGAAAAGTCATGCAAATGTAACTAAAGTTGCATCAAATATAATTTATATTATATCTAATCGCCGAAATAGTAATACTATAACGATAATAAATACTGTATCTTATAGTAATGAAACGTAAAATGGCATTTCACTGACGAGGTATTTTGCTGGTGAGAGATTTTTACAATCATGCCCTCTAGTCTACAGTGGCTTTAGCGTGTAGAAGCTAGCTGTTTGATTTGTCTTAGATAGGAGAACATGTTTCAGATGCAGACCTTATTTTCATGTTCCAAGTTAAAATAAAAACGTTTCAGTGGTACCGCTGAGAAAGAGTCATTTTTTTGGTCATGGAAAATGAGGTAACGGTCATGGAGAAGTCATTGAAAATCATTGGTGAAAAAGTGTATGAACCCTGTAAGTGTCAAGTATTAAAACATTAAACTTACTTAACTGAGGGGGGGGGGAGAAGAGAGGGACCAAAACAATTATAAAAATGTGCAAAAGTAGGATTAAAATAGCGTTCTTAAAGGTGACATGTCATGCTTTTCCGGTTATTGCCCGTCCCTTTGTGTGTTATGAAGGTTTTTATGTAAACGGTCTGCGGAGTCAAAACCCTCAAAGTACACCCTGTAGGGAGTAAAACTCTAACACAGAAAATATCTCCCCAAAACGCCTCGTTGGAGATACGTCACTGTCCATTTGATTCTTCCGGGGACATCATGATGTCATGTCGTCCCCGGAACGAAATGGACCAATCCGTGGAGCCGTTACGTTGAGCCCCCGCTGATTGGTCCAAATTGACCAATCCACGGACTTCCTCACACACTCAGTGCAGGCAGCTCTGCTGATCTCTCCTCCCTGGCTGCAAGCTGATTACAGACAGTTGGGATCGCGGCGAAATTCTCTCTGCAGATCCATTCTCACAGCGTCTATCAACCTTTGTCTTACTCAATATCAAGCCACACTTATTGTTTTTGCTTCGGCTGTGACTTTGTGTGTGCTCAGGGTGAGTTTGGCTGTGTTTCGCTGTGTATCGCTAAACAAGGAAATCACACATCCACGGAGCTCAGCGCGATTCACAACGTCCCAACTGGTCCCGACCAATCGGAGCACACTGGGCTCACAGGGAGGGGGGGGGGAGAGCTGCAACGAGCCGTTTAGTGGAGAGAGTGAATACACACACTTTACAGAGATGCTGTATGCGATTCCAATGTGAGTTTGGAAAATTGCACAGTATAAATCTATTCTAGTAGACCTCAACAATGGAATTATGATCTGTGGAAATGGCCATGACATGGGATCTTTAAGATGTATTACATATAAACCCACTATAGCTTGTATAGTGAAGTGCATTAAGATCCAAATTAATCATACAAATGAAAAAATAGATTACATTCAAAGGCAGAATAAATCTGTTGAATCGAAGTGGTTGAAATACTTAAACGGCAGATGTGAAACAAATAATAAGCAGCATTTTACTTTGATCTGATAGAACAAATGTAGACCTACATAAAAAACCAATGTTATTATAGTGTCCTTCCCTTCAGAGAAATACAACCTGTATTTGTCCCATTACTCTTCCAACCCATTAATGGTCTTCCTCTGACGGGACCCTCCGCCTGGCCCATAATGTCAGGTAACGGCCCTCAGATGACCTCTGTCGCCTCCTGAGCTCACGGTTGGTTATCTTTACAGCGTGCAGCGTGGCCCCGTGCTCCGCGGTGGGGTTTGACATCATTTCAAACCCTTCACTGGCTCCCTCCTACCTTTTCAAGCCACAGAAGACGGCATGTGGGCAGAGACACGGGCCCCTCCCTCTTATTACCAGCCTATTGTGAAGCTTTTGACACCCACGAGGGGATAGCGAAGTACTGGGTGGCGGAAAGTGGTGCAGGGCGGGGGACGACCTCATTATCAGCCAGCTGGACAGTCCACTCAACCCCCTCCCCCTTTTCATCCCTCCCCCTCCTCCCATCCAGCAGAGAATAACGCTCTGTTGTCTGCTTGCCATTAATGAGCATAACAAACATAGCAGGAGCCCAGAAGAAGGATCCTATTTGGACTGCACCAAATTAAAATGCCTCGGCTTATTTAACGGCGCTAATGTACTTGCAAGATTCTTACTGTTACTGAGTTTGTTTTGCACTCATTGATAGTTGGATAAAAGAGTCAGCTACATGTTACGTAATACAGGCTACCAGAGAGACGCAGTGATATGATCCTTTAAAGGGGCCCGATAATACTCATGTTAATGTTATGTTAGTTTTCTCTCCTGTCTCCAAGCTTTAAAGTTCAAAAAGCTCTTCTCTTCTCTCATTCTGCCTGAGCTGCAGCACCTCTTTTCACCCTCTGTCTGAAACCAGAGCCCAGTCTGCTCTGATTGGTTAGCTGGCCGGCTCCCGCTCAATCGCTGAGAGATGTCCCGCCCCCCGCCCCCTATATCACAAACAATGTGTTGGAGGAGCCCTAACCAATAGAAGCACGAGTGTTACATAGTGATGTCACTATAACTAATAAATCCAATGGAGGCGTTTCAGGCAGGGGGTGGATTGTTTGGGAGAGAAACCCCCTCTGATGTTGCCTTTGCATACCATTTACATAACAAACAACCTATACAACACACTACAGGAAAGCATAGTTGGAGCCTTTTAATGTTTTGTATCCATGCCTTGCTACCACCGACGTAACGATCACAGAATGAAGACCCCAGACTCTTAATAAAAACTCCTGCTCATTATGAGGATCTTAGGAACGGCTGCAGTCCCTTGCTTGATTCTTATCACGGGATAAAAGATCCTTAGCTACAGATACAGTCTTAATTAAAGCCCGGCGGCCATCTTGAGCAGGTTGTTTAGAGACAGAATCAGATAGAGCACATAATAGGATTATTGTGGTTTCCACGGTAACACTGGTTTGGTGATAATAGTGAATGCTAACGTCTGGTTTCTTTGATTCAAGGTGTTTTACATTCTCTATTATCTGACCCCTGACGAACCTCTTAGACCTTCAGATATCTCATGAAAGATTAACATGGATGAGAAATATGATACATCAGGTTTTTGATCCACACACTTTACTTGAGTAATAGGATTACATAATCAGGGGGTCCGCGGGGTCTTAAAAAGTATTAAAAGTTGATCAATGAAATTGAAAATGAAGGCTATTAAAAAGTATTAAACGGCATTTTCCAAGGTATTACATTTTGTAGCTTGTTTTCAGTAAGTATATCAATGGTCCAGAGAGGTTGTATTCTACAGTCTGCCTGAATGTAATCATGGCGTAGGTGTGTCGTGTGATTCTGTGGAGTTTATTGATGGCATCCCGTTGGATCTGACGTCGTCTGAACAGGACGTCACACGCTCACTGCTTGATAGCGCGGAGGTCCGTTTACGCCGGTTGTTAAACATCGTTTTGGGGAAATTAAAGTCTTCGTCCAAATGGTTGGAAGATAAGCAGGAAGGACAATCAATACTGTACATAGTAAATGTGAGGTAAAGTGTGTCGCCAAGGTAACCGGTTAGAACTCGAAGTGGCGATGAGGTCTTAAAACGTATGGAAAGGGTCTGAAAAGGTCTTACACTCGACTTCAGGATTCCTGCAGATACCCTGTAATAGGATCAGCTTATTGGTGCCGTTGGTGAATTGATCGCATGTGTTTGACAGTTAATAATATTTGTATCAGCCTTATCCTCACAGGTAACTCAAATGTGTCTTGCTTATACTATTGATAGGCACACAGGCATTTCAACAAACATTCATGACTTAATCCAGAATGTTCTATAGATCAAATGTTCACACATATTGCTTCTCACTAGGTTTCAGCAAGACGCGCTAGTTTCCTCTGTTTTCCTTTGAAGCCCACAAAGCAGCATAAACCTGGCTTCATCTTGAGCATTCCTCTACGAACATCTAGGTCATGTACTGAAAACGAGAAAGAAGCAATTAAAGATGCTACTTTCGCTATTGATGCTTGTGTTAGTGCAGTTACAACACACATTACATTACATTGCATTTAGCTGACGCTTTTATCCAAAGCGACTTACAATAAGTGCGTTCGACCAACAAAATACAAAAATCAGAATCATAAAGTACATCAGGTTTCATAGAGCAAAAACATTTCAAGTGCTACACACCGACAACAGGTTACAAAGGCAGCACTTATGGCAATCTATCGCAGTGTTACCCAGGTTACGGACCGCTTGTTCACTATCCTAAAAACAAGATTGACTCACACTTCTTGATGTCAAAGAAAGATGAGCTATGAGCCTTTTAATGTTTCATTTTGTCTCGGTTTGTTTATTGACTTAACTCCTCTCATTTTGCCCCTGAGCAGAGCGAGTTTAATATCCTGATCCAGCAGCTCCCAACCACGACTCAAACTCTACCGTACTGATCTAATATCACATTGTTGAGTTATAGTTTACATGTTTTAAAAGATGTGACGGCTCAGACTATTTGATAGTAGAGTAAATAGCTTGTTGGATTTGGTCTCGTTGTGTGTTCACAGCAACAAAGACATGTGTGTGTCGCTTTGGACAAACACATCTGCCACCTGAAATAGATTTAGAGATAGAGTAACACCAGCGTCATCCTAAAGTCTCTTCTGAAAGAGAATTTCACAATCTGATCTGACTGGTTCCAGACATAAAAAGAGTTGATCCTTGTTCTCTGCATGTCTGAGCCGCTGACGGTCGTTGTGACGGGAACAGGATGGAAACCTCGGCATCTATTTTTTCCACTTGTGATCGATCAGCATTATTTCTGCTCCGGTCAAGTCTCCGATCTTATCCGCTGTACGTCATGATGAGAGCAGAGCGGCATGTGGCCCTCTCTCTCTCTCTCTCTCTCTCTCTCTCTCTCTCTCTCTCTCTCTCTCTCTCTCGCTCTCTCTCTCGCTCTCGCTCTCGCTCTCTCTCTCTCTCTCTCTCTCTCTCTCTCTCTCTCTCTCTACCTTTTATCATTAGTATTACATGTCTTTATTGAACAAGCACCATGCATACAAATAGATTAATCTCAACAAGAGAAGAGATGCTACAGTACATGCCAGATTATAGCTAAAAGCTCACTTCCAGTTAAACACATAACAATCAACAAACATGTAAACATTCCATTCCTTACACACATAAAGGGCCCATGTCATGCTTTTCCGGTTATGACCCGTCCCCTTGTGTGTTATGCAGGTTTTTCTGCATGTAAACGGTCTGCAGAGTCACACACCCTCAAAGTACACCCTGTAGCGAGTACAACTCTAACACAGAAAAGACCTGTCTGTGCTGCCTTTTCTCAGCTGCATCTCAGCGGATTTCTCAGCCTGAGACGGCGGGACGCGGCGAGGCTGTGAGTCGGTGTGTACGCACACACACACACCGACTCACAGCCAGCTGGGTTTCGCTGTGTCGCCGACCCTGTCTCACACTGTCCGCTCCTCGCAGCAGCAACACGGCACCCAGACCCCACGCAGCATTCTCATCTGTTTGTCATCAAGCCGTTTAGGACAGAGAGTGAACACACATACTTTACAGAGATGCTGTTTGAGAAACCAATGTGAGTTTGGAGAATTTCACAATATAAATCTATTCTAGACCTCAGCAATGGAAATATGATCAGTAGAAATGGCCATGACATGGGACCTTTAATGTATAATATCCTGCTCTATATTTAGTTTACTGTACATTTGTATTTCAACATGTATATTTTCTACTTTTTCAATGCTATTTTATTTCTATTTGAGATGTTTACATTTTGAATAGTTTATCTGTAGTCTTTTTATTTCTCTAATGTACAATGCCTTGTCTTTTTATGCTGCTTTCATGCAAACATTTCCCAAATTGGATCAATAAAGTTTATCTTATCTTATTTCCTAGCGCAATTCAAACAGATCAACATACAGATGTATACAATATAAAAGTACATTTGTCTATTTGAATATAACGTTACAATTCATTTAAACTTCTCAAATCACAGTTCAGTTATTGTTGGTAAAACTGGTTGCCTCAAATAAATTTGTTTGCACTTTCTGAAAAATGTGAGCAGGTTTTAAGCTCAGCTGGAAGCACATTCCCTTTTCTGAATATAACCATTACCCACCGCTGGCCCGCTGCCAGGCTGCCATCCCAGAATACTTTGCTGAGGACTTTTCAGGCCGATGACACGGCTCCTCCCCCCGTTCTGTCTGAGCCTCGGTGTCACGTGTAGCTGTTAGCGCTGCTCTGCAAACGGGACGACTCTTGTGTCACATTGAATGTTCTTTTTTTATAGCCTCCACTTAGGTGTGAACTGTCATCGGGAGCCAAGGCTTTTTAGATCAGATGTGCTTTAGATGACCTCCAGACAGCGGGGACTGAATGCATTTCAGATGAGTTCATGGCTCTTTTCTCGTCACCCGAGTGTCCCTTGAGGAGCGTTTTGCTGAGTCTGCACGATTTCTTAAAGCTCTCTGAATGGGCGTTACACACTTTTCCACCTGGGAGCTGCACGACAGTCTCTCTGAGGGCGTTGTGATACTGTGGAGGGAATCAAGCCCACCTACACTCTGCTTTCACTTTGGTTGGCCTGTGTTGACCTTATTTTGTAAAACAAATGTAATGGTGAAAATGCAGGCAAAGCACAATTGTTTTTTGTTTTAACATTTTTAAACAAAATTCATTAAAAAGAAACACACACAACAATAACAAAAATAACAATAATTCAGTTTGATAGGTTTACACATACAAGGAATGTGCTTTAGTGTATAATAGTGCATACATAATCACTGTGAGAAGAATTAAGTATAAATTAAAAAGAGAAAATGTTTACTGTTGAATGTAAATACACAAAGAACTTGCTGCAAGAATGAAAACAGGATCACTTTCCCTTCGGTGGCCGACAGGTGCAAACAAGTTACGGCCCAAAACATTTCCATTCGGAGAAACACACTGAAAGATCAAATTCTATGCAATAAAAAAATTAAGTCACATCTGATCGCTGCGTGCGTGCGTGCATGCGTGCGTGCGTGATGGATGGATCGTTGGAGCTATGTGCAACTCAAGGCATATGCTCGAACGGGAGCTGCCTGGACGCTGCAATCATGTTGCACTATCCGTGCTGAGTGTGCTGACTTCTCCTACAATGTCCCGCTGTCTGCTTCCTGCATCAAGTCAAGTGCTCGGCGCAGTTGTCGGCGAAATGTCACTCCTCTGTTTTCATAATAAACAGCTCCTTATATCCGTTAGCGCAGCTAGCTAGCACCAGATGCTAACAACAACAACACGTAAGGTGTGCACGTTCTCGCTCGCGCCACACATACACACACCCTCCCGGTCCTCCCGATGGCCAGTCGGTGCCTGCCGGTGAGCGTGGAAGTGTGGTCTGCCGCAAGCGGACGGCAGCATCAGCATCAGCTTGTAGATGGTATTTTAAACTCGATGCGCTCTGAAACTACGGGGCGGCCGTGGACAAAAAATACACATGCATTAATCGCGTTAAAATAATTAGTGGCGTTAATTTTGTTTTGCGTTAACGCGTTAATAACTTGACAGCCCTAGTTTTTATATTTGCATCGTACCTGATGCTGCAGCGCGTTTCTCCTAATGGAAATGTTTTAGGAATTTTTCGCTTGTTTGCACCCGTCGGCCACCGTACTATCAGCTACCAAAAGATACCTTTGACTGGGTCTCTACAAAATCAAGAGCAGCAAATGCTAAGTGTATCCTCACTGAATCAATTCGTCAATCCATGGTGTTAAAGAAGTCCTTCCTCTCTCAGGTCAGATTGTTCTCCTTGCTTCTCTCAGTCCATCCATTTCCATGGCAGCCGGTGATGGAACGGGTCATTAATTTCTGTGAGAAGATGTCCCGGCTTTGCTTCTGTTCTCAAGACAACCGAGCAGTGAGGCTTCTCAGCAGACATCCTTACTGTTAGTTACTTGGAGTTCAAACCCTGGTTCAAACGCATCTGTATTTAATGAATGCATGGTTTGATTCTGGGTAATATAACGAAATGAACCCACTGAGTATCACAAAAATCCCCTTATCCAGTAAGGCTTTGTGTGCTCGAGGAAGAAGCATGAATGTGCCTATCAAGGGGTCACGAGGTAAGACATCTGAAATACAATCATTTTAAACATTTGATTTCATGTTTCTTATGAAAAACTTGACGATTTGTTCCGGTCTTTAAAGTGTTCAACACTCCCTTCAAAGGAAGGACACATAACCACTGACTCTAGATAATTACATGTCACTTGTAAGTCGCTTTTATCCAAAGCGACTTACATACTCAATACTGTGGGCAATCCCACAGGAGCAATTTGGGGTGAAGTGTCTGGACACAACAACATGCTGACTGCAGTGGGGTTTGAACCTGTGACTCCCGAACACCAACGCTCAACCCACTGCACCACACGCCTCCCAGATAATATTAATAATATAACCAGAAATATATTAAAGTTTAGTTTTCTTTGGTTTTCTCTCTCAATGTCTCTTTTTCTCATCTTTTCATTCTTTTCTTATTTCTATTTTTCTTTGATCTTGTTTTGTTGGGCACCTGAGCTGAATTCTTGTATCAAATTCTGCTCGACACAAACATGTTATCAGTATTATCTTTTAGTATATACCTAAAGTACTGTGTCACAGGAGACTTGCCTACTCACCATTTCTTACGTTCTCTTTTATGCCGATTACTTTACCGCTGCACATATTGGGACTGCGCTTTTGCTTGAATGAATCTGAATACATTTAATCTTTGTGGCATGAAGGGACCTTGAGGTGGAGCTGGGTGTAATTAAACATTCCAGAGAAGCTAAACCTGCTAATGGGAGCGCTCACTGCAGAGGAGCCTCTCTTCCACTGCTCCCTCCTTACGGTGGGATCTGCTGATTCAGCACTACCCACATGAGGCATCTGAGAACCAGTTTACTTATCATGCCTCTGACACACACACACACACACACACACACACACACACACACACACACACACACACACACACACACACACACACACACACACACACACACACACACACACACACACACACACACACACACACACACACACACACACACACACACACACACACACACACACACACACACACACACACACACACACACACACACACACACACACACACACACACACACACACACACACACACACACACACCATGTATACATCACTTCAGGGGACATTGCATTGACTTACATGCATTTCCTGAAGACTTATCCTACCCTTAACCATCACATGCCTAACCCTAACCAAATCTTCACCCTAAAATTAATGATTCCCCTCATGGGGACCTCCATTTTGTCCCCAGGCGAGTCCCCACACCTGACTGTGTATACAGATTTAGGTCCCCACAAGTATAGTAATGCTAGGACACACACACACACACACACACACACACACACACACACACACACACACACACACACACACACACACACACACACACACACACACACACACACACACACACACACACACACACACACACACACACACACACTCTGACTCATCACAAGGCTTGTCTTGTGTTATGTTGTTAAACCTGATTCACTTTTGAGGACACACTAAATCCTTATTCTCAAATCATCAACATATTAGAAGCGAATTACCGTGTCCTGTTGTCTAATTTCCACTCAGCATGAAACAGCAGCACAGGGGATTAGCAGAACAACTCCTGGTGAATTTCTCACTTTTTATTTCCCCTCAATGTTGTCTCAATGTTGTGTCTTTGGTTTTTGTGCCAGTTGGCCTCTTGTTTTCTGCGAGCAGCATGCCAGGCAGTCGGGGTTGTTTGGGTAGATTTGTAAAGCGTGAGTGAGCGTGGAGTGACACGCCCCATAAAAGCTCTATTGTGCTGCTCTTAAATGCATGTCGGGTCTCAGACTGAGGTCAGGGCGGGCTTAGTGGAGAGGAGCAGTATGATAGTTAACCCTCTGCTGTAGACACACACACACACACACATTTAATTAACCACACACACAGGCGGGCATGGTGTGCACATGTTGCAGCAGAGCATGATGTAGAACCTGTTTGTCAGCATCGCTCTCGATATAGCTGCCGGTGTCGATCCCTCAGAGAATGATTGTTCTCTCAATCTGCTATAGGGCCTTTAGGTCTCTAGGGCAAATCCAAGAATAGCAGCACTGCTGACACGTCATATAAAACCTGGTAACTGCCACAGGTGTCTTGAAAAATGTGATTCAACATGACAGATACAATCAGTCCAATAATCAGATAATTAGGATAAGGTGATACGGATCATGGATTTCCTGTATTATACATGTGTAACTTCATTATCATTGTCATTATGTCACATATCGTGATGCATTTAAGGACTGGAGGAAGGGTCGTACATGAGAGAGTATGTCTTGGTATTATTTCTTTACTTAGACCAGCGGTTCTCAAACTTTTTCTGTCAGGCCCCCCCTTTGGAGAAAAAAAAAGTCAGGCCCCCCCCACACAAATAGTCAGGCTCAGTGGCAGCGTCAGAGATTTATTGTGGGGGTGCTGTGGGGTAGCTTGACGTTTCATAGAGGGTGCTCAAACATTTAGGGTTTCCCATTAATGTACCGGGCGCTACAGTGGAACGTTCTACTGCAACAATCCCCACGCAAATACACAGTGTACCCGCGACTGTTACAATGAAGGCACGATAATCAGCTCACGGCATATAGGTGTAAGCAGGGGTAAAGTGCTATTTTTATAGGTGGTGTGTGGACCTCACATAGGGGGGGCCGGGGGCAAGCTCCCCCGGGAAGATTTATTTTTAAATATTGAAGTTAAAAGCATCAATCTGGTGCACTTTGAGAGCAACATGAAGAGATCTATGGATACATCTCTCAACACCCATTTGAATAATGATCATATAAACGTGTGCCTCGGAAATAATTGTTTACATTAATGGTGACCAAAATGTTTGAGACCCACTGAGATAACACTGAGAGAGTCCTTTAGCTCACTGAGTCTCTCAGTCTGACAGGAGAGGACTCTCCTCCACTTTATATCCGTTAGCGTAGCTCGCTAGCACCAGAAGCTAACAACAACGATCTCCGGTACCGGTGCGCTCTCTCTCTCTTTCACTCGTGCATACCAAATGGCTCCTTGCACACACACACACACACAGCCGAGCTTTAATGAAACACAGAGACCCAGACGTAATAGTAGTAATGGACTGCATCATATTATTTTCGAATCAATAATTGTTCAAATTATGATTTTTTTTTTTTTTTTTTTTTAAATGTATAACCATTTTTCCTCCGGGTCTCTCGCGCCCCCCAGGGGAGGCGCACCCCCCACTTTGAGAACCACTGACTTAGAGCAAAATTAGTATTTGGAGTCTTGTTTGTTTCACATTTTAGTCCAATAATCAGTCTTGTTCCTTTTAGTAGAAATGGGTATCTACCTAATCCTGAAGGCTGTTTTTTTGCTGCTAAATGCTACACTTGTATTTGATACTCGCTAATCTGGTGTGTCTGTCATTTGACACTGGGCAAATAAAGGGCAGTGGTTTGATTAGAGCCTTCTTTTCCTCAAATAGATGAAACATGACGCAGATCAGAGTAGTGAGATTGACCAGGAAAACCAAATCAATGAGAAATGTACAAGAGCCCTCTCTTACACATGTACTAATTTGTTTCATATTCAAATAAAGTAAACCATGAATCAGTTTAGTTCTATCTAGCCCTATGTGATGTATACTCTCCACCGGTGAGGCGCTTTGACCAAATCCCATTTTCTATTTCCCAGAGTAAACAACATTTTGTAAGATCCTTAAATGTGATGTGTGATCCCACGCCCGGCAGCTCTGCTCCTGCATTAATAAGCCTACATCTCTGGTTTCTGCCAATAAGGATTTCACGTTCACCGGCGAGGAGGAAAGCAATCTCTGGGCAGCGATCGATGTCAAGAAGCAGGGGCGAAAGAGAGGCCACCGCCTGTTTACAAGATGCTCACATCCGCCAGGGGTTGGCCTGACATTGGAGTGACCTCAAAGACTGCTGCATTCAGCCTGTCTTACTGCCAAGCACTCTCACACACACACACACACACACACACACACACACACACACACACACACACACACACACACACACACACACACACACACACACACACACACACACACACACACACACACACACACACACACACTGGCAGATGTATATAAGCCCATAAAAGCTTAGCCTCATATATGCATAGACAATAAAGCAGGCACTGACAAAAGCACAAAACATGCACCCACACGTTTTTAGACACATGTGGGAGACTGGCAATTGCAGCTACTGTATATACACACATACTGTGTACACACATATTGTATACACACTTATTGTATACACACATACTGTATACACACATACTGTATACACAAATGTGAGCAGAGCACTCTACTGAATGACTTTAATTCAGTTAACTTTGACTGGTTTGCACACATTGTGCTGTGTCCTTACTGTATAGTGTCCTTACTCTAAGGTAATTATTATGTGTACAGCACTTTTGCTCGACCAAAAATCGTTTAAAAATGTGCTATATAAATAACATTGATTTGATTTGGTTTACTGCTTTTTGAAATATCACTGCAACAGCTGCCTCCCTGTAGTCGATGTGGAGGTCTGTGAAGCATTTTCAACAGCAAATTGACTTCCAATGCGTTGCATGTCTCACATTTGGCTGATGGAGCAAATCCAGCTGCGGTATATTTAGACCGTGCGGGCCTACTGCAGGTGCTGCAAGCCAAAGATTGATCTGCCTTATAGTTATAAAATAACACACGTCGTATATCACGGTGTAGCAGGCAGCAGCTTCAAACGAAAACACGGCTGAATGTGTCCTTGGTCGCTGAAGAATATTAAATTACATGAGAGACATTTATACATTCATCAAGTGTGTGTGTGTGTGCTGTATTAATTAATTTATTGAAACGGATTACAGTCCAGATTGAGCGCTCATTCATCCAGATCTCCCTAATATAATCTGCCTCTAAACATTTCATAGCGACTTATCTCCCTGAGCTCTCCCGCCGAATGAGCAATATGTATTCTGTTGTGTTGGAGTCTTAGGCGTCTCTGTCAGGGCTCAGAAGGGTTTATCTGCATCCAGCGGCCCGTCACCGCTCCTTTTGTGCTCCGCCCCCCCCCCCCCCCCCCAACCCTCCTTCCCGCCCTGTTTCGCTGGTCGCACCACACTTCCTGTTAAATCCCATTACCAGAGCCAGACGCCGCTCTCTGCACTGTTACCGCCTTTGAGGGAAATCATAAATAGGCCAAGCTGTTGAGTACAGATGCTGCCGTGTTCCCATTCCACCCAACACCCCCTAAAAATGTTTTTTTCCCCTCCTTTCATCATTTGTAGTGACGTCATTGGGCGACGTCATCAAACACTCGGTCCAAACATGCCTCAGTGTGACTGTGAGTGTAATACGCAAATGGCCGTTTTAGAGTAAGAGTGTTTGGTCTCCATCGACACCAGAATGATGGCTCTTTCGCTGCTTTCGATTTACTGTTTCACTAATTGTCTGTATTAATATTGAACTGAATTAAAATAATAGCTTCTAGATTATTATGTTCATATTATTATGTTCACTAATTATTTGCATATTTTATTCGTTTATCATTTGACACTTGGCAGGTAAAGTACGGCGGTTTGATCGGCCAAGCTGTTGAGTACAGATGCTGCTGAAAATACACTCGCTGTGTTGCCATCCCGACGCATCCAACACCCCCTAAAAATGTTGTCATTGGGCGACGTCATCAAGCACTTCAAAAAATGCCTCAATGTGTTACACAAACGGGCGCGGCAGAGTACAAGTTGTTGGTCTCTTCCAACTCCTGATGGCTGGCTCTTTTGCTGGTCAACTCTCCACTTACTTGCTAATTTTGTTTGTCTGCTTGTTGACACTTTGCAGGTAAAATACAGCGGTTTGATTGAGTCTTTTGTCTGGATATACATACAGATGTGCAGATGATAGCGGTGAAAGTGAACCAAATGTCTACTTTCCACCAGTTGGGTGCTTTTCGCCAAAGCCCTTGTTTTTCATTCTCTTAATAAACATCATTTTGTTATATCCTACATTTCATGTGCAGTTCCAGGCACTCTCTGCACTGGTACTGTCTCTGAGCAAATAGTCCAAGTTGTTACAGATGCCGCTGAAAATACACTCCCCTTCTTACTCTTCCTCCACCCCAAAAATAAGTTTCCCTCCACACATTGGGATATTGCTGGTGATGTCATTGTGTGATGTCGTCCAACACTTGGTCCAAAAACGCCTCAGTGTCTTACGTAACCAGGCGTGTCAGAGTACTTCCTTTCCCTTGTGGACTCCGGTTCTTCCAAGAACATGTAGTACGGAGGAAATGTAACCTACGGAACAATGTGCTTTACCCATGTGTTGAATATATTCCCCTGAGAGACGCTAATGGATGCCAGAATCAGTTTCACACCTACAAACGCACCGTAATGGCGACTTGTGACATTTCTCTAATTGTACAGCAGAGTAAAGCTGGAGGTAATTGTTGAACACAAACACATCATTACCCACATCATGCACATTACTGATGTCTTTATCTTGATACTTTACTTAACAAGGACTCAGGCATATGAAACTGGCTTTGAGGGCACCTTTAAATAATGTTTACGCTTTGATGCCAAACTCAAACCTCATCCTTACAGCTAAATGTCATCCTTATCTAAACGAAACCCACCTCCATTCATCTTTGAAAATGTTACCGCACCCAGAGGTGATGGAGGGCATATACATAGACCTATATTTCAGATTTATAATGAATATTAATAATAATAAGAATTAATAATAATAATTCCTTATATTTATTATAGCGCTTTTTCCAGATGCTCAAAGCGCTTCACAAATACACATTACACATATCATACATGCAATGGTCATGTACTGTGGACAATACCCACAGGAGCAAGTTCAGGTGAAGTGTCTTGCCCAAGGACACAATATATTGGGTTGTTGTTGTTGACTATATGCAATTGCCTCAAAAAGGCTTCAATATGAAGGCAAAGCAGCTTGTTAACCTAACCCTAACATGAGAATATAGCACTAGCAAGGAGTTATAAATACCTTGAATGTATGAATGAACATCACCGTGGGGAGGTTCCTCGAAACAGCTGTTTGTGGCTTGCAGCACTCTCTGGAGAAAAGCTACATCATGTGCTGTCTTTCTGAGAATTGATCTTCGTTGCTCTGTGTCAGTACTATGGACAACACACACACACACACACACACACACACACACACACACACACACACACCTTCTACACACAGAAACCTAAAATTAAGAAGTTGATAAACAATGCATTTTATAGGTAAATGTCAACTTGCGTCAGAGCCGTCAGTGGGAGCGGGTGACGTCACGACGATCAATATTGCTATGAGAAAAAACACTGATTACCATTTAGGCTCTTTAGTCTTACAAATATGACTCTGTAGTCTATGGCAACAAGCCTCCCCAGGCAGCCTGTTTGTTCTTTGGGATCATTTGATGGCTTTCTATTCGTACGCAGTGACAGGAAAAAAGACAAATGAGAGATCGGGAACAACATACTGAAGAGTAATAGTTGCTAGCTGGACTCCAACCGGAGATGTTGTGATCAAATCAACACGAGGGGTTCATTTTGGGTTTGATGCAATGTCATTTTTGCTCTGACCCTCGCTATTTAATCCATGTGCTGTCATAACCTTTGTCCTAACTAGACCTTATCTTAAATCCAAATCTTCTACTACCTCAGCCTCTTCTTTAAACTTTATCTTCAACCTCAGTTTTGAAGATAAAGTTTGAAGATGGTTTTTCAGCAGCTAAAACAACCTTTTCAACTAAAACTGCCTCTCAGAAGACACACAGTTATACGATTTCAGAAGTCCTTCACGGGTCACACGCTGACAGGGGTGTGAAAAGCAGAGGAGAGAAGAAGGAGGGAGTGAACGAGGGGAGGGGATAAGACCGGGTAGAAAGGGATGTAGGGTTCAGGAAGGAGGTCAGTGCCCACAGCGCCGGCTTCAGTCCCAGCGGTGTAACGACTGTGTAACTACAATCTGCTAATCCCGCGGGCTGGCAGAGGACCATAGGACTAGAACCAGCTGCACCAGTACAACAGATCCCAGACCAGCTGGACCTGCATTACTGCATGACTGACTGCCACCAACCCGAGCTAACAGGCGTGTGAGAGCAGTGCATTCAGAGGAGCATTAAGAGAGACGTTTGGGCCTTTTCGCAATTGTGTGTTAAAGTGGGATAAATACAGCCACACTAAGAACAGGGAAGTGTGTGTGTGTGTGTGTGTGTGTGTGTGTGTGTGTGTGTGTGTGTGTGTGTGTGTGTGTGTGTGTGTGTGTGTGTGTGTGTGTGTGTGTGTGTGTGTGTGTGTGTGTGTGTGTGTGTGTGTGTGTGTGTGTGTGTGTGTGTGTGTGTGTGTGTGTGTGTGTGTGTGTGTGTGTGTTAGGGCAGGGCCACATGACGTATAGCAAATACCTTGATATCTACAGTATATTGTGACGAGAGGGTTAGTGCTTTAACTTTGCCCAATGAGAGTTTTGATGAATGATGTGGATTTAATGGCTAAGTGAGTAATTTCAAACGGTTTAAGAGCAAGAACAGCCTTGCAAGTTCAGAAAAGTGCATTGATTGACTGTAATGCCGCCTTATAGCCAGGAAAAGACATCACTAATGATACTAAGGTTGCCAAAATCAAAGAAGATATCGAATCTCATATAAAGACTCAATCCCCACCGCCAAGTACGCAGGTAGTTCGGCAATATCATCCGCTCTGTTTCACACGTTCAAGCTGCATCTATAATAAAAGCACACAAGAAACGGCTAACGATAACGTGCATGTATGTGTGAATTGAATATTTAGTTGTTGTGTTTGAATCAAGCATTCAGAAGCTAACATCTCCTCAGTGTTTGAGTCAGATTCCAATGCGGTGGATGTCAGTGTTTAGCTGAGAGACACGCCATCTGTTGCAGGGACCAAACCTGTAGCTCCGCAGCTCTGCCCTCTCTGCTGAACTTCTCTTTCTACCATTGCAGTCTTTATGTGAAGTCCTAATCGTATTGATCCTGTACGCTGTGATGGGGATGCTCTACTTCAACTCAAATCTGTATAGTTCACATCTACATTATTTCCCAGGAGCGGTACTAGAGTTTTATCAGCTTGCATTCTGATAAGGGAACAACTTGTCAAATTCAACTGTTGTGTAGATAGCAGTTGCTTATACGAGATAATATAATTTAAAGGGGCCCTGCTCATTTTCAGGTTCATATGTGTATGTCGTGTCTCTACTGTGACATGTTTACATGCGTTAATGTTCAAAAAGGTCTTACTTCATACTGCCTGTGCTGCAGCACCTCTTTTCACCCTCCGTCTGAAACCAGAGCCTGCTGAGTACTGATAAATGTGCTGGTATTTATATTTTATATATCTGAATTTTGATCTGTTTTATAATAGTTAGTGTGATGGAGACTATGTGGTGGTTTAAGTGATAATTATGTGTGTACCTGCCCAGGGACTGCAGATTAGGGGTGGGCGATATTGAAAAATATATTATCACGATATTTTTCAAGCAGTATCACGATAGACGATATATATCACGATATTTTTTCATGTCGGTTATTATGGTTATTTTTCAAGTTACTTAACAGGACAAGCACCTACAAGGTAACAGAAACTAAAACAAAAAGGAGTAACAGACCAGAGTAGCATTTCAAGCTGGTTTTATTTCTGAAATGAATCCCTGAATGAACAATTCAACTTTTTGATATGGCTTCAAGTTTCTCAGTATACAAATGAACTTTCTGAGGTAGCACTAGCAGTGAACATCAATAAACATGAAAAGGAGGGTAAAACATAACTAAGTAAAACATAACACATCAATGAGGAAAAGTCAGTGCCAAACAATTCAAATGTAAACTTTAGATTTGAAGTGCAATAAAAGACTTTAGCATAACTGAAGGGAAACGTTTTTTTTTTTTTATAGTTTTCTTTTCAAATATTTTCTTTTTTCAATTTTTTTAATTTCTTTTTTATCACGATGGATACGATATCTCTGAAAAAGCATATCGTTGAGACCTAATATCGTCACGACGTTATATATCGTCATATCGCCCACCCCTACTGCAGATGAACATGTGTTAATAGCTTAATCCGGGATAAATCAAATATTATCTTTTTGAGATTGATGTGTTTTGATGCATAGCCCTCGTTTAATGAAGACATATTATCATAGCTTTTTAAAGTGCCGTTAGTCTCTTAATTACACTTTTTAAATGTTCACGACACATAAAAAGGTGAACGATTTTAGGAAAAAGCTCACAGCACGCTATTTTTGTGAATCAGATTAAAGGTCACACTGAGGTTTACACTATGCTTTTCCAGGTAATTGGCTCAGACAAACTATTTGATTAGCTTCTCTCTGATCACATGGTTGTTCCTCCAACCTCGGATTGACCCCTGTGTACAGTAAACAGTAAACAGGGGTCCCGGGGCTTGTGGGGGTCTTTGGTTGCGAGGAGCTTTGCACAAGATGCCGTCTAATCCGCTGTCTCCCCAGAGATTAGCCCCGTCACCAGGGCCGGGTATTAACACACGACTGGTGTTGGAGATACTGACACACGCACAAAGCTGTGACTCGACAGCGTCTGATGTCGACGGTTAATAGATAACGACTAAGCATGTATTTCAGTCTGTCATTAAAGATCAACTATTATAGTCTTGGAGAGGATTCCCGAAGTGGGTTTTATGAAACTCTGTGAGCATCGTTGCGGTTTGCCACGAGTTCAACGTTCACAACATTTTATTCCTTGTTGTTTTTGATCCTGGTACATTTTTGATAAGGGCGCTTGGACCAGATTTATGTATTCATAAAGGTCTTGGAATAAATTCAATTCAAACTTTTTATTTGTACTATAGTTCCTAATTGAATTAGAAAATACTAATTGCTTTTTATAATAGTAAGTATTTAGTTCATTCAGGGGCTTACCATAACAGACTTTATTTCAGATTATGTATTTATTGAATTACCAGGCAACATGCTATTTGCTACATGCTAATAATAATAATTCCTTACATTTATTATAGCGCTTTTCCAGTGCTCAAAGTGCTTTACACATATTTTATATACATGCAATGGTCACTGTGGACAATACCCACAGGAGCAAGTTCAGATGAAGTGTCTTGCCCAAGGACACAACGGCTTTACAGACGCAGCAGCGGCGGGTTTCACCCCTTGATCTGATGATCATTGCACAGCGCACTGCGCCACACCGTCCATCTTGACGCCTCAAAGTCATCGAGGCGCTTTTACAAGTACACATTGATATTATACATAGAACTGGAGTTCCCCAGCACCCCCCTTGATCTGATGATCAGATGCACAGACCACTGCGCCACCCGTCCCGATGCTACATGGTATTTTGTAATATATATTTATAAAATAATGGTATTGCGGCCATATCCCCCAACCCTAGTTTCTTGGCTTCTCTTTTTCCTATAGTTTAATACACTTTTTCTCAACGTAATGTAGGTGACACAGATTCTGTTTTATAGTATAAGTAATCAAATATAATGCTTATAATAATACATATTCATGATAATGAGAAACATGGCTCTTTTATTGCTGTTATATGTACTTTATTTTGGATGAACGACACCTGCCATTGCAGAGCCATTCAGACCATTGGTATCCATTATGTATTAATATTAGTGTGTAATGTGATATGTGTAGTTACCCTCCTTCAACCATTACACCGTGTATTCACTCTCTGTCATTTGGACATCAAACTATTTGGAACAGTGAACTTGACAAGTTAAATATATACAATCTGTGGAAAACCATAACATGTGTGGCGTGAAAACATCTAAAAACATGTCGAACACTTTACATAGCTGATTCGAGGCTGACCTAAAAACATGCACTGTCAATCTCTCTGCATTCAGCGCACAGTGTACTATTGATGCCTTTGAATGCTCCATCGGTGGCACAGAGGTTGAGTTTGGATCAGACAGAAACTTCAAAGGAAGCTGTGAAGGGAAGAGAAGCTCGAAACTCTCCTCTGTGTCAGACATTCTGTGTTTTCTTCAGTAACACGCAGATGAAAGGCAAACTAGAACATATCGATCATTTAAACACACCTGAGCTGGAACCAAGGTCTCTTGAGCATGAAACTTCAGTAGAGATGTATCAGCTGAAGGTCACATATGTCAGAGAGCTCGACAATAAGAAATCCCTTTCTGTAACGCACAGTACGGTTGTGTAACTCCTGTGTTGTGGAGCACTTTCTAAGCGGGCGCTCCCTTCCTGTCACCGAGCCAGAGCCTGAGTCAAGGTCCGTTCCCGCTGCGGGCGAAACAGGTTCACCCTCACACTTTCCATCTGTCTGGCCATGAATGATTCACTCTGTCCTACGGCTTTAGTTTGGCTGAGAACAGAGCTCGCACAGTGAAGAGTTTGCTTTACACAAAGTAAAGAACATGAGAGAAGTAGAAGAAGAACATTGTATCCTGAAACAGCTGCAGCTGAAACACGATGAATAATCTTCTGTGCGCTGACTGAGGTCTTAACTGAAGGGAAAATCAGTTATAGTCCAAATTCATTCCTCGAGTGGCAACTTAAAAGGTCACCACAAGGTCAGATCAGCAACCTTTTCACGTACAAACGAGACAAGCCTGAAGTGAACGCTGTCACATTAACTTATAAGCAGTATAATATGTTTGACATGTAGTTTGCAAACACATTGAGAATATTCTCTAAATGCTTTTGTATTTTTGAGGATTTGTTTAGTCTTCATTATATCTCTGTGTTTTGTCAGTAATTTAAAAGCTAAGGTTAACAATATATTTGAGTCTATCTTAATACAATATGTTACATGCCTGTATGTATGTTGGGAAAGTTTCAAACTTGAAATGAAAGAGAAATGTAATATTGTCAATATCCTGCAAGTTACTCCAAAGGATAGTTTGCGCCTAACTAACGAAGCACTTACATACTAACAAAGGACTGGCTTCTCTAAAGCCAGTTGAGTAGCACTTGAAATGTACTTATATGTTTCTGTTTTCTTCAATTTTGTATCTTCTTGGTCGAATGCACTAAGTCGCTTTGGATAAAAGCGTCAGCTACATGAAATGTAATGTAACACGTGGGATTGCTATCCTGGCTCCAAAATGGTGGAATGAGCTCCCCATTGAAATCAGGACAGCAGAAAGCCTGCACACCTTCCAGACTGAAAACTCATCTCTTTCGACTCTACTTCGAGCGATAGAATTACTAACAAAGAACTTATACTAATAAAGGACTGGCTTATCTAAAGCCAGTTGAGTAGCACTTGAAATGTTTTAACTCTATGAAACCTGATGTACTTTATGATTCTGTTTTCTTTAAGTTTGTATTTTGTTGGTCGAACTCACTTATTGTAAGTCGCTTTGGATACAAGCATCAGCTAAATGCAATGTAATGTAATGTGACCAAAACAATTATCAAAAAATATTATTTTATATAAATGAATTGATATTATTGTGTGCTCAGTTCTTATCTGCTTCATAATTTCTTTAGTGCGTGAATTGACATTGTGTTGACGATAAAGTAGGATCATGTTCGAACTATTTGTTGGACTCTTCCTCAGACAAAACGAGACATTTCAAGATGACGTCCCCTTAGGCCCTTGGAAATCCGGACACACACATTTCACCTTCTTGGCATTTTATACAAAACCAATTAATCAATAAGATGAAAGGAATCCTTTGCTGCAGCTTTAGTAAAATCATCTCTGTTTCGCTTCAGAGGTAGAAGTGCTTTGAAATGCGATCGCCACCCTCAGATCGGAAACATTAATATCAAGTTCTGCTTCCTTGAAAGGAGCCAGGATAACTGATCACCACAACCTTTAAATAACTCTTCTGTTCCTGGAAATGCAGTTCACACTCTGCATTTATAGACAGGGCTTTCTCCCTCTCTCCTCCTTTCATTTCCTCTCTCCTTTCACTTCTCTTATCTCCGTCTTCTGCAGCCGTTGCTAAGAGAAAGTACACACACTTGATAAAAATGAATGATTTTTATTAGTCGCTAAGACTAAGCTGGTGCGCGAAGGACTCTGTTTTATCCAGGCTTTGCGTGCCAGGCCTTCAGTCGTATTATCTGCAGAGTTCACCAGTGGACAGGCAGATGCTTTCCTCCCCGAGCGCCATGTGTCACTGAATCTGAGCCGGGATAAGACGTCCATCACACTGAGCTGAGAATAAGATCTGAAGCACCCCGGTTATCATTCGTAGAAAAAGACACGACAGCACGTCCTCGTTATCTCAAGTATTTCTGAACCTCATGCTGAGCAGAATTGTCTGAAGAGCTGATTTACTTTAGAAAATAAAACCATGTCCCCTCTGCGCTGACTCGCAGTCACACTGACATGCTAACCAGATGATATTATATCACGTGATCTTCAGTCTGCATTAGTGTAAATACTTCCTTATTAGATTTATCTTTGACCTGATGATGGAAATGTTATGTAAGATATCCACACAGATTAAAGTGCTTCAGGCCTTCTGCAGAGGCTGCTTCATACGAGGGGAGCTGGTGTTCATGTTAGCAAACACACATTTGTTCCACTGTTGCTTTGGGGTTGTGTTGCACCCTCAATAATGTGATTTTTGTATAAACAATGGCATCATGATGTATGGAAATATCAATAGCGCCTTAAAAATGCTGAAATCTGCACTATTGAATTCCCAAATTGTGTTTTATTGCTGTTATCAGTGGGCTGTGTGTCGGTTTGTGTAATTCTGTTTCCCTTTTGCAGCTCCACTAAGTGTTTTAAGAAAAGTCGAATAACGGTTTACATGATTACATGTTTAACATCCTTCTTCCTTCTTCTCTTTCAGACTGCACCAAGGAGACGAGGAAGCAGGGAAACATTTAAAGACAAGAAATCCTCAAGTCAGGTAAAAAACTAAAATATATTCTGTGTCTTTCAAAACATAACATGTTTTATTTCATAAACAATAAGGGTGTAGACATTCTATATTGTCCTTATTGTCAACAAATTAAATGAAAACACAAACAACCAATGAGTTATTAGTATTATGGCCATAAATCTCCAATGTTGACTAAAAACAATTAAAATCTCATTATTGATCCATAGTTTTTCAATTAGGGAAATGTCATTTATTTTTGACTCAATCCCACATGCATGGTCCTCCTCTTGCAAATGTGGATTAATCCACCGCTTAAAGTAGTCCCTAACAACAACTTTATTTGTTCTTTAAAAACTTTGTTGACAATAACACAATATATATATCCTTTATTTAACCAGGTAAAAAAAAAAAAAAAAATTAAAATCTCTTTTCCAAGAGTGACCTGGTCAAGAAGGGCAGCATGTACAAAGTTACAACATATAAAACACAGACATGAAAGGCAGACAAATACAGCTGTAAAACACAAATAAAATGGCACATTAGCCAGTCAATATGCGAAGTAAAACAAACTATTAAAATCATTCAAAAACTGGCAACATTTAAAACGATTTCAGGATATACGAGCACTCACATCGACCAATGGTGTCGTGTTCTCTGTCCTTTAAGATGGACCTGAATTCCCCCATAGTGACTAAATCTGAGAGTTTCAGCTCCTTCTGTACATTGTTCCAAGCTGTGGGGGCAGCATATCTAAAAGCTGTTTTTCCCAGTTTTGTTCTCACTGTAGGAACCAGCATCTGAATAAAATCTTGGGAGCGCAGGCCATATGGACTTTCTCTTTGACACATATATGTGCAAATGTAGGAGGGAACCAACCCAAGCAGAGATTTATAAATAAAACCCAACCAATGGGAAAGTCTGCGAGCAGACAAAGATGGCCAATTAGCAGCAGTATATAAAGTGCAATGGTGTACTCGATATCCACATCCAGTAATAAATCGTAAGGCACAATGGTACACAGTATCCAAGCTCTTTAGGCACTGGTCAGAGGCATTCATGTATAGCAGGTCACCATAATCTAATACAGGTAAAAACGTTGCAGATATCAGATGTTTCCTTGTCTGAAAAGAGAAACAGGATTTATTCCTGTAAAAGAAACCTAATTTTATTTTTAGCTTTGAAACAACATTTTCCGTGTGTAACTTGAAAGACAAGTTCTGTTCAATAAGAAATCCCAGATATTTGTAAGTAGTGACCCTCTCAATGTCAGTCCCTTGTGCAGTACAAATATTGGGTAGAATAGATGGTAACTTTTTGCCATTCGAAAATATCATTACTTTGGATTCTTCAGCATTTAATACCAACTTTAGTTGATATAAATGGGTTTGTATGACATCAAAGGCAGACTGGAGGAAATCTAGACTTTGCTCTATAGAAGCGGAGGAACAATAAATAACAGTGTCATCTGCATAAAAATGGTAAGAAGCATTTGCTAAATTATTACATAGATTATTTACATATATGGTAAAAACAATGGGTCCTAATATGGAACCTTGTGGCACACCCTTTGCTATCGGGAGGAAGGAAGAAAATGACCCAAAAAATTGGACGCATTGGGTTCTCGCTGATAAATAATTTAAAAACCAACCTACAGTATGCCTAGATAAGCCGATACTGTGAAGTCTTTCCGTCAGGATGATATGATCAACTGTGTCAAATGCCTTTGACAAATCAATAAATAGAGCTGCACAATACTTTTTACAGTCCAATGCCTCAATTATGTTGTTCACCACTTTAATAGCAGCAGTTGTTGTGCTGTGTTGTTTTCTAAAACCGGATTGGTGTTCTGACAAAATATTAAATATATATATTCCCAGCCCTATCCCCTAAAGTGTCTAAATGCCTCCTCCTTTCCTTCCCCCTGCTAGGAGGACAGTGCAGACCTCAGGTGCCAGCTCCAGTTTTCCAAAGAGGAGTCGAGCCTGATGAGGAAGAAGATGGCGAAGCTGGGCCGCGAGAAGGACGAGCTGGAGCAGGAACTGCAGAAGTACAAGTCGGTCTACGGGGACGTGGACAGTCCTCTCCCCCTGGCCGAGTGCTCCGGCGGTGGGCCTCACACGACCCGAGAGGCCGAGCTGAGACTCCGCCTCAAGCTGGTGGAGGAGGAGGCCAACATCCTGGGCAGGAAGATCGTGGAGCTGGAGGTGGAGAACCGGAGCCTGCGGGCGGAAAACGAAGACATCCGCTGTCAGTACGAGAGAGACTGCTTTGGGCGGGAACCCTTCTCCAGCATGCCCTCGTCTCCGTACGGTGGTGACGCGCTGGATTCGGCGAGTGAGCTCCGTCGGCATCTACAGTTCGTGGAGGAGGAGGCGGAGCTTCTGCGGCGCTCCATCTCAGAGATCGAGGACCACAACCGGCAGCTGACGTCCGAACTCAACCGATTCAAGTTCGGTCCCACTAGCAGCAGCGGCTCTGTGGGCGAGGAGGCCAGCGAGGGAGGATTATTCAAACCTGGGAATGGCGGGAATGGTAGCGGCGGGATTATGATGGAGGAGCTTAAATCGGCCAGGATGCAGATCAACGAGCTGAGTGGGAAGGTGATGAAGCTGCAGTACGAGAACCGAGTGCTCATCTCCAACGTGCAGCGCTGCGACCTGGCCGCTCACCTGGGCCTGCGCACCGGCAGCCCCCGAGACAGCGACGCAGACAGTGATGCAGGCCAGAGAGAAGCTGCCGAGGAAGAGGAGGCAGGACGACTTCTCCTCCTGCAACCCAAACGGGAAGGCCCTATTGGCGGGGAGAGTGACTCCGAAGACCTGTTTGAGAAAACGGGCACCACCTCAGGGTTCGGGAGCATCAAACCCTCGGATGGAAGCGAGCTCAGCGCCGTAGAGAGGGCGAACCGCAGGAGGGAGGAACGGGAGTCGTTCACCAACGTGAAGCGTGAGGCGGAGAGGCTTGGGAAGACGGTGGATCGACTGATCACGGACACCGACAGTCTGATCTTTGAGGGCCATTTGCTGGTGACAACCGGAGAGAGTCTGGAAGCAGCGGCGGCGTCCGGATCCAAACCAGACTCCCAGGTCCTGGACACCATCAACACCCGCATGAAGGCTTTCCGCACCGAGCTGCACATCTTCACGGAGAAGCTGGACCACGTGGGGGAGGGGCTGAGGGACCGGACAGACGATCTGTCCCCCATGCCGAACCTCACAGAGTCCAGCAGCTTCCTGTCCACCGTCACCTCCATGTCCCGGGACTCTCCCATCTGCACCTTCGGAAGAGACCTGGTGACGGACTTCCAGGTAAGTTCAAGGGAGTCAGACTTCTTTTGTGGCCTTTTTTTAAAAGGATTTCTCAGTACTTTGATATGTTTTGTTTCTGTGGCTGCTTGGTTTGTTTGCTTAAAGATAAATAGTGATAATAAGGAAATCCTGTTCGCCACGGTTTGATAAAAGTCAACACTTTTTTCAATAGATGGAAATAAACAGGATGTACTTAAAAAACTTGAAGAACAATCATCAGCATCCAACGGGGTCCGAGCTGGTTTTCGTAGACCAAGTCGAAGAGAATTTCACACCAGGTGGCTTCATTGCTTTAAAACACAAGAAAACTAATATATATAGTCTGCAAAATCCTGGCAAGTAAGACATACCCCTCTGGTGTGTGTTTGCAAATGTGAGAATTCATTTCGGTTTGATTTAAACAGCCGTAAGTGTGCAGTCTCTAATCGACCGTTTAATGCCAAAATAAAACGAAATGAGATCCTAAGTCAGAACTGTGTTAAAAAAGTCCGCTCTAATTAAAGACAGTGGCAGCGCCGTATATCCTTAGCAGAACACATGCTATCCACAACCATGCCTGTCAATGGGAACCTCATTAAGTTGTAAGCAATGTAAGCAGCATTTAGGATAGGTTCGGATTTGTTCAAGTCTATCTTAATGCGATACATGGCCGTATGTCTGCTGAGAGTTATGGGTCTTTCTCTGCAATAGGGGAAAAAGTCTATTCTGTTCCAAAAATGTATGAAACACAAAGTCTGTTCTTTGATGTCTGTGCTACTGCATTATGTGTAAAAAAAAGTTGTATAAAGATGTTACGTCTCCAGAGGGAGCTGTGTGCTGTCTGTTGGAGACTACAAGTTAAAAAGAAGTGAGCTTAAAAACCAATGTAGCTCCTTATCCCTGCTCGAGGCTACCATAGTCGCTACTATCCTAACATTCATATATCAACGGCAAAACTGATTGAGGGTGAATTGCTTTGTGTGTAAAGTCATATTTTGACTAGCAAAAAGAATGGATGGATTAAAACAAACTATATCTCTGGTTCTGCTGCATAGATTTTAATCTTTCTTTTAAGCTTCAAAGTCACACGAGTCTAATGCCATATCATTTGAGAAGGCAGCCACGTTGATTTGAGGCTTCACTAGTTTAAGTTGGCCACATATAGTTGGTCCCTCCAATAGGCTTTATGTACAGAATTCTTTGTTTGTGTTTCCCTGGACAGCGCTTCCTTTCTGAGATGAAATTTGCAGAGCGAAGGATTTTGTCACATGGTGGGGATTTGTCACTTGTAACGCAGGTGTCCTTAAGCGAGTTCAGGGAGCACAGAGACTTCCTGTCGAGTGGCCGTTTGTAAATCAAGTCGAAGCGACCAGTGATGTTTGAGTGAGATTTGGCTGATTGCAGGTTAACAGTCCGTGTAGGGAGCGCAAGAGGAGATTTGCATTGGCATAATCTGATAATGATTTAGCAATTTTTCGCTTGTGCTTGACTATTTATGAAACAATTTAGCTGTAAAACATGTTTCCAAACTTTAAATTTGCGCCTTTGAATCTGTTAGTTGGACTGTAGACAGACTACGGACAGATATCCGCTGTCAGCTTCCATTAAACCCAAATAGTGGCGTTTGCGCCCAGAGGCTCATAGTTGTCAGACTGATTGCACAGGGGAAAGCTTGCTTGTACGATGCTGCTTTTTTATTCTGCAATGTGGGATTTTTCTATCGTTTTAAAGCAGAATTCTCCAGCAGTGGACTGGTCGCCCACCCCTAGAGAAAGTGACCATCATGTCATGACACAGGTCAGATAGACTTGACAAATCCGAACCTATCATTTAAAGCCTCAATAAGACATATTGAGAGGCTGTTAGACCCCCCAGACGTCCAGTGGCTGCTCAGGGTCACATGGCAGGACCCTCTGCTCCGACACGAGCCACCCAGCTCCACCACACAGACCCCCCCCCCACCCCCCCGACCCACCATCGCTTGCTGCTGCTGCCACATTCACATCTGCATCTCCATGCACATCCTCCCAGCCAGCAGCTCTGCCTGCCTCCTCCCTGCACTCACTGTCTGCAGCTCGGTATGAATGGAGTAAGAACTGAAGGAGTAATGGCAGCGCTCCCATTCGACTCAATTCAAAGCTTTTTCCTAAAATATCGATCTATTGCACGAGGAGGATTTCAGTAAAACTGTTTTTCTACAGCTTTGCTACACCATGCTATCATGTGTGTGAGTTACGGTTGAGCAGGAAGTATTTAGATCTTTTACATAAGTAAAAGTATTTATTTAAAACTGTAACATTACACATTAAGTTATAGTCATTCATTAAAAATGTTCTTAAGTATGTAAGTATAATAAGTAATCAAGGTATTTAAAATAAAAGTACTTGATTATGAAAAATCCTCAGATTTGAGAAGTTTGAAATATATTTTAGGATTTGTAATGACTCAAATCTAATGTTTTTATTTTATTTCAGCAGGACTTATGCCCATATATGGTTGAGAAATTGAATGTATACTCTTTATATATCAAATCTATGTTTATAATACACCTTTATATTTAATAAACATTGTGTTTTGTGAGCCAAATTCTTAATTTTTAAATGAATTACTGACTAAAGCTGTCAGATAATTATAGTATAATGATAATTATAGAGTCAAATGTTTAATATTTCCCTTGGAGAAGTAATTAAGAAGTAGAAAGTGGCATTAAAACTAGAAATGTTAAGTGTTACTACTTAAGTGCAGTACTTAAGTAAATGCACACAATCGACTACTGGTGACTCATTATAACACACACATGGTGAAGCTGTTGTGTTTGCACAACATATCACACACACACACACACGCACACACACACACACACACACACACACACACACACACACACACACACACACACACACACACACACACACACACACACACACACACACACACACACACACACACACACACACACACACAGACACATGGTTACTCCATGGTGTTTCCTAGGAAACGAACCATGAAACCGTGTCTAAAATTACCTCCATTGAATAGAGAAGCTTTGCATGGGGCTGTGTGAGCTGAGAGGAACCTCGCTGGCTGCATCCTGCGTTCTGCTCGTGTGTTGTTGCAGCTTAGTGTAAATCAACATGTCAACACACTGTGCTCTCCCCAACGCAGGCTCATTATCTCCGTGCTGCATGATCAGACATCTTGGGTGTGTTTTATAATCACTCACACCGTTGTTGGGAGAAAAACAAACAGCTCTTCAAACAATTTTCAAACCCAATCTGCTTCTGTAGAGATAATGGAGTGACGATGCCTTCATGCTTAATCTAGACAGCGACTTGTTACTGCTTTGCTCCTCCGCGTGTACTGTCCGGTTAGTCTGGGAGAAGCTGGGTGGTTTAGTCAGAGCTAACCACTGCACTACACCTGCTCAATGCACATAGGCCTTCTTTTGAAGATGATCGTAGAATTGTGGAGTTTAAAATGCAGAAATAGTCCGTGCAGCAACAAAGTGTAGGGCAACTATACATTTAAAGAAATTAAGATATGTACAAAAGTGCATTCACAAGAGAGAAACAAGCTCACTTTAGATGTATTACGATGTATACCAGCATTGTATCATATTGCTCTCATAATAACGAGAGCCAGATCTCATAATAATCTAGTAAATATATTATATAATTAACTTTGACCTGCAGCCTGTAATTATGGATCTTGAGTTCTGCAGACCCTCTAGTAAGATGTCAGTAATGTAATTATAGGAGATGTGTACAAGATAGTTATGACGTGCAATAACAATTTCGATTTATATTTAAATCCTGATGTAATTTATTTTACTGATCTTGAGAAGGGGTGGAAACATTTTCACATAATTATGACTTTCATTTGTCAAAAACAAAAATAATTGTAGCCTACCAACCGATCACAGGATTCTTCGCGGATTATCTTCCATACAGTAACTCTAATCTGACTTCACTTTATATTTTACTTTATGAATATTCAATCACAACATTAACAACATTTCCAACCTCTGACCAGTAGGTAACATCCAAAGATATGGCTCTTAGAGATAATAGTTTAAAATATGCGTGTCAGAACTAACAGAAGATATGCCTAAATGTGTTCCCTTAGTGAATGCTACACACGTATTTAGCTAACTATTTAGCACAATAGCAATACATTCCTGCTAGCTAGTGGGAAAACTAATTCACAACTATCAACGGCCTTAAACCTCGACGGCAGCCCTCCAGTGTATTTAAATGCTGCGATGTGTGAAACGATGTGGCTCTCCTCCTACAACCCACTGGGCTGTGCGCAGGCATGTGTTGGAAACCTTTAGCGTGCTAGCTCTCGCTCCGCAGTTTTCCGTGGTATCTCTCAGCTGTTGGTTTTGGACTCATGTATCCCTCATTGCATGCGCTTCATAACAAGTGTTTTGCATTCTTTTCCCCCGACTCCCTCTCTTTGTTCCTCTTTGTGTTCCCGCCAGATGTTTCAGCCCATGATTTTGTTCATCCTCATTCTCGTTCTCTTCTCATCTCTCTCATACGGCGTCATCTTTAAGTTGGTCTTTCTCTTTGCGCTTTTCTTCGTACTCTAGTCCGTTTGTTTTTCTCCGCACCATGTAGTCTGTTAGTTCATTCCCCCCCCCCCTCTCTCTGCTTATATTCTTTATCCATTTTCTGTTTTGTTTTTTGTGTTCCCCACCTGCTTTCTTTCCTCGTCCCCTCACTCCCGTTTGTTGTCTTTTGTCTGTTTTGTCCACCTCGAACATCTCCCCCTACCACCACCACCACTTCCTGCACCCCTGTATCCTGTCATCCCCCCACCCCCCAACCCTCACCCTCCTTCCCTCCCACCCCTCCCCCCACGTCACTCACAGTCCGGTCAGAGGGATGAGCTGGAGTGGCGTCTAGGACAGGAGCGAGGCGTGGAGTCCCAGAGCCAGAGACCCCCGGGACTCACTAGGTACCCCAGGCCCCTGGCTTTAAGAGCAGAGGTCAGTGCCCCCTCCCACCTGTGGGACTGAGTTAACACCGGCTCCACGAGCCCCGCACACCGAGCTTTCTGTAAAATGCTATTATATAATGATCTCAATTGATTAAAAGACAAATCTGGTTTGGTGGAGCAAAATGTGTTTTTCGTTCCCATGGTGAAACAACAGCTCTGCAGGGCTCCAAAAGCATGTCTATTTATTTTATTACACTTTTTATACAGCAAAATGAACAATTGAAAATAATCTATAGTCATGCTTTTGCAAAACCCATTCTGAAGGTCTCACACCTCAAATGTATTGCAGTTAACACTGGTAGGTAAACAAAAAAATACATTCATTTCGGGGCTTCTGGGGTTTGTTTGTGGAGCGTCTGTTAGCCTGCATGCAGTGCACCATGGGAGGAAATCTTGCTCTACAGTGAAGAAAGTTATATCATTTACAGGTATATGTTAATTCTTAAAGGTTTGACTTTACATTTTGTTTACAGGAGATAGAAATCCCTAAATACTTCTCCAAAGTATACCAAGTGTATCCAATCTAATTCAATTCATACTCATGTGAAGTTAAATCTGAAAATGATGGTCATGCCATAAGGCGGCTTCTCGCATCCCAAACAAAAAGTGCCTCTGAGCTGATTTTGAGTTTTAGATAATTAAATGTTTCGATGATTTGTTATGATCAGAAGCCGCTCCGCCCAGCATGTCTACTGACACTCACTGTCACTGCTTAATACTGAACACAACTTCACTCACACTTAATATCACCTTCACCACTGATCTTTATTTCATCGTGTATTAATTGAACTCTTTTGATTTGACATTCTCTTTTATGCTTTAATAAATTCACACCATGAGCCCTGGACATTCTTGATAGATTTCGAAGTAGAAAGTGGATCGCATAACACTCAAGACCTAAGAAAAGTAGTGGCTTTTATTGCACCAAATGTTATGATTGCATGTTGTGTGTTATAAGATACAATCTGCTGGTAGTTTTTTGCCCTTTAAAACAATAGTATGAGCAGCCATGCACAGCTGCAGTATAAGGACTTTTTATATATGTATGTATAGTGTATCCCTGCTGAGTCAGCAGAGTGATGTCCTCTGTTCATCTCCACCGGCTGCAGCGTCATAACACGACTCAGCAAGGTAAACATATGCAAAGGTGGAAGAAGTACTCTAAATTGTAGAAAATACTCTGTTACAAGTACAAGTCCTGCATTCAAAAGCTTACTTAAGTAAAGTACACAAGTATCTGCATCAATATATACTTAAAGTACCAAAAGTACATTTCAGAATCATATGTATCAAATTACTGGATTAAGATGTTTGATGCATTAATGTGTCTTTCAAGGCTGGTAAAGGTGGCTAAGCTAATTCTAATTCTTTGTTTACTGCTGCTGGATATCTCAACCTATAATTATGTGTCAATGTTTTTATTAGATGACATATATTTTAACTGAATATTTAAAAGCTTTCAGATAAATGTAGTAGAATAAAAAGTACGATAGTGGCTTCCAAACTGTAGAAGTAGGATTTATGAAAATACGCAGGTTGAGTACAAGTACCAAAAACATGCTCAAAAGTACAGTATTTAAGTAAGAGTACTTTTTTGCACCACTAACATATATATGTATATATAAGTGCAGCTTACACACACGTGTCACAATTCCCTCTAAAACACACAGAACCAAAGAGACAGCTGTTGCTAACATAGCTGCAGGATCCTCAGATCAGTTGGATCTTTCAGTGACTCTGCGCTTTATAAACCGGCTGTGTAATCGCTGGACACTGTGGATCATAATCGCTGCCTCATGCTTGTGTTCATAGAGAAATTGCCGGCTGTTATGTAATGCAGAGCGCTGGCAGTCACACATCACGGTTACAGTTACAGCACATCATGGGGACTCTGTGCGTCCCTGTGCTTTCTGCCGCAGTAATCTGTGAGGTGGAATGAATGAATGGGAAAGCGGCTTGGACGTGGCTGGATTATCTCTGCACTTTAGGCCCGTGTGATTTGCATTTGACATTGGGCTGACAGGGAGGTGATCCAGGGTCAGGACACACTGAACAGCTCATCTTACTGTCGGAGGGGACAGAAAATGCCCAGCCTGCAATGCATGCACGATAGAAGAAAGAAAAACGCTACAGTTTCCAAATTGATTAAATCTACAGTTCAAGGATTGTTGAGAGACAGACAGGGATGTCTTGTAAACGAGTCGAGGAATCATATACAAACCATATACATAAGCATCTCACTTCCCTACAAGCATTTTCTCACCTGTAATACAAATGCAGTCAATGGTAGGAAGTGCTGTATTCGGCCTATATGATTTGTGAAGTGCTTTAAATGAAAAAAGAGGACTCATAACACTTTCAAAACATATTCATTAGGTGATAGAAACGTGATGTATGGGAGTGTGTTTCAGTTCAAATAGAGTACATTTATTGTCCGATTTATTGAATTTATGCATTATCATTTTGCCCATTAGAGCTATTAGTAACTGTGTAATCATGCCTAATTTAAGTTTTGAAAAGATAAAAAATCCCCAATGTGATAGAAATACTTATGTTGAATACACCTATTCGCTTTCTGACCTTTAACCATCGATGATACGAAATGCTACTCTCTAAATATATATGAAGTTACAGTCAGCAGTTGGTTAGCTTAGCTTAGCATAAGGACAGAAACAGGGAACAGCTAGCTAAACAGCTAGCTAAACAGCTAAAGCACCAATTAAAATATTATGTCTTGTTTGTTTATTTTGTACACATAGGAAAGCAGAAAAATAACATTTGCGGGGGGTTAATGTGCCAGACTATTTATTTACAAAATAGTTTTCACATTTCAGTTTTTAAAAGTGCTGGTAGACAATTATTTTAAACCTTTGGACAGAGCAAAGCTAGCTGTGTCGTCCTGTTTCCAGACGTAATGCTAAGCTACATTAACCAGCAGCCGGTTCCAGCTTCATATCTTAGTGGAAAGACGAGAAAGCCCTATCCATCTTCTGAAGTCTGAATATATTTTTGAGAATCTATACTACAGCTTTTAAGTTGCTAGAAGAAGAATTATGTATTCCAGATTAAAATGTCAGCATTAAATGATTGAAGAAGGAAGGTATGGGTTTTTTTCAATGTGTCCAAATCACCTTTTTTTTTGTCCTGATCAGTGAGCCACACAAGATTCAAGATTCAATGCTTTTATTGTCATGTGTACAGAGCTACAGTGTAGTTATGACAAAGACAATCTTAGGTCACAGGCTCCTCCAACAGTGCAACACAATAAAACAGATAAAATAGTGCAAATAAAATATAATATAATAGAAATAGTGCAAGAATAGTCTATATACAAGTAATTGGAATATGATATATTAGATAGAGAACAAAAACTAAAACCCTTGCGATTGTTTAATCAAGTAAAGCTTTAAATAGAGGCAATCAGAACGATAGTGAGACATCAATATGTGCTGTTATGAATCGAGGTTGTTGGTAAAGTGACTGTGTTGTTGTGGTTCAGCTCCGGGACGCGCCTGCCTCTGACCTCACGTTTCGTCTGGATCCTGAGCACAGACTGAGAGGGCCGGAGGATCGAGAGGCCGTCGCTGCTCTGCCTCAGGTACGACTCTGCCGTCTGTCACACTGCATGGACATGAGAGCATGAAGAACTCACACTTCACTTATTCTGCTGTCTGTGCTGGAGTTTGAACATGATTTTAATTAAGTGCCACCACTCGAGAGGAAACAAGGTTTTACTTTAATATCCATACTTGCATTTTCTACGATAGATTGATTTTGCGCTTACTTGCATAAGAAATAAAAAAATGATGAGTAATACTTTTTTTTAATGGAAGAAGAAGTAGCATCTGCATCTAGAAACAAGGGTCTCTGTTTTAAATTACTAAACTTTCAATAAGCTCACAAAATCAGACGGCAACAGTTTGGAGATTAGCAATTTCTTTTGGCAAAAATGCCCCAAATTCTCCAAATCTTACTTTTAAAATGTACATTCATTCCTTGTTATTCTGGCAGAATATCTTTGAGTTTTATATGATTGGTTGGACATAAAGTCTAATATCCCAAATTAAGCATTTTCTACAATTGTCTGACCTTTTTTGTCCAAACAGATTAAGATGAAATATATTTTTATTATTTAAATACACATGTTTTAAGTCTCTCAAAACAAAAAGACCTACTGAAACATTGGTGAAGCTGCATGTCCAAAATGAAGGCTAAAAATGACCTAATGTCTCAAGTGTCACTTACTTAGCTTCAGAAAGTATTTTACAATATCACTTTTGCTGACAACATGATTCAAATATCTTCCCTTTGCCCTCGTGCAGCCGGAGGACGATGCTCTGCGTCTGGAGGCGCAGCGCGGGGCTCTGGAGCTTCACGGCCTGCAGACCCACGACGTGCCGTGGCCTCAGGAGCGAGCCGTGCTGCAGCAGGAGGTCCGGCTCTTCAGACGCAACACCATCATCTTCTACGTGAAGCTGCGCAGCATCCTCAACAGCTGGAGGCTCGGACACAAGGACATGGGCGAGGAGGAGACCACACAGCAGGAGGTGAGAGGGTTTATACGTTTGAAGGCACTTGTTATTTTCTACATTTATTGTGTTTCCCTGCATGTTTCATCATCACCATGCTGCAGATTTTTTACGGTATTTTTGTTTTTATTTGATCAACTGTATGAAGAAAAGTCAGGCGACATAAGGCCAAAGCTGGGTGATTAATTATCCGTAAATTGCAAAAACATTACACGATACATTTGATTACTTAAAGGTGGGGTAGGTAATTTTGGAGAAACCAGCTCGAGTGCGCTAGAATTTGAAAATACACAGCCGGAAGAAATCTGCCACTTCCTTACAGAGCCCCGCCTCCAACACACACCAACGCGCACATGACCAATAAGGGCACGAGATAAGTTTGTGCCCCGATGGAAGGCTGACAGGCAGGTAGGCCTTCCAGTTACTTTAGCCGGGCCGGCTCAGGTGATTGGTCGTGCTTTTTACAGTATTACGGCTTCTACAGATGACATTTTTTATATGGATTTTTTGTCAAAGCACTTAAGATATTCATTGCTATCGGGATGTTAAGAGCATTCCATAGAATATAACAAAAAGTGTATCTCGAGCCGGTTTCTCAAACTTACCTACCCCACCTTTAATTCACAAAGCAATAAAGAATATCAGGAAGCGTTTGATTTTAGCCTTTGGAGACCATTTACTTGCACACAAACCTATATAACACACTATAGGAAAGACAATAACCCCAAAAAGGCTAAATAGGGCCTTTAAGTTTTTGCGTTACCACGCGCAAGCATGAGCACATCACCCCAATTCTGGCTTCCCTCCACTGGCTTCCTGTCCATTTTAGTGCCTCAAGGGCTTTGAGGTCGGCTGATCAGCTGCTGCTGGTAGTCCCTAAAACCAAGAAAAAGACCAGGGGAGACCGAGCCTTCTCAGCGGTAGCCCCCAGGCTCTGGAACGACCTGCCCCCCCATGTCAAATTGTCGCCCACCCTCCAAACATTTAAGTCCCGCCTAAAGACCCACCTTTTTTCCCTCGCTTTCGAGTCAGTTTGAGCTGTTTTATCGATTGTTATGCTTTTATTGTCTGTCCATAGCCTTTGTGTACCTTGTATTAATTCTTATGTGTGCCTTTTATCTATTATTGTAATATTATATTTTATAATGTTATGTTTGCTGTGAAGCACTTTGGTAAACCCTCTGTTTTTAATATGTGCTATAGAAATAAAGTGGATTGGATGTGTTGAACCTTGAAATGATAAAAAGACACATAGAAAAGGGAAAAAGCTTCACTTTCATGTGTTTAACCTTTTCTATAAAGATTGTTCTAATGAGAGCGGTTCATCTTTTATGCATGAAGTTCTTTATCCAAAACATAATTAAGGTAAAAATCCAACTATTAGATAACATTCACACTTAAACTGCTGCAAATTAAAGATACGCTTAAAATGTCAAACATGAAAAAATATATATTTATATAAAAGTGAAGAAAATTACTATAACTAAAAAAATGTACTGTTGAAATGTAGCAGCAGTGTCATTTATTCAAAAATAAAACCCAAACTATTTACCTGTGTGACTTTATAATGGGATGGATGTGACAGGATGTGTGTATTAATCCTGTGGTGTTTCTCTGCCTCTCCCAATGCATGCTGGGAAAAGCTCAGCAACAGTGAGCCTGAATGTGTTGGTTCAAAAACGAAATGAGAGCATGAATTAAAACGCAGGCTTTTCATGTCATCTGTTCCAGTTTGAGAAGTTGGAGGGCATCCCAGAGCTGGGGGTGATACTGGAGCAGGCGGAGGGGGGGGACGAGCGAGACGACAGGCTGTGTTTACAACAAACTCCAGAGGACCCATCCGACCCGGGACCCGTCCTCTCGCAGACGTCACCTGACCGACACCTGCCGCACCAGAGACAGGTAAATGTTCTGGTAGATGGATATTTGTCCTAAGTATATTGGACTGTATCATTGTAACATGTAGGATGACCTTATATTTAACCCATCTTTTATTTCATTTGTGTTATACCTGTTATTTACGTTCTCAGTGTTATTATTGATTTGATTTTTCATATTCTCATGTTTAATCTTTAGGATTTGAGACCTTAAAGTGGACCTATCATGCTATTTTTAGGCAATAGCATAGGTCTCAGATATATAAAAAAATATAAAAAACATATCTATGAAGTGTTTTGGTCAAAATACCAAACAGATCACCCAGGCTCATATCCCTCCATTTCACTTCCTGTTTCAAAAGTGATGATTCTGGGTATAAACTGGTCTCTCTTAAGAATGAGATTTTCACCTATATAAATAAAGGCTAAATAAAATAAAATAAGAGGGGGCGGAGCTTATGCCAGCTCATGCGGGACCTGGCAGACACTGTCTAAAAGGCTGCGGTGATGAAACGCAAGGATTATTAGATCAAGGAGTATTTCTGAAACAGTTTGGAGCTCAAAGTCTTTCTCTCTTGCCGGTTATACCACAAGACAAGTTACTTTTTACTTCCTGCTTCTTCACGCACATGCTCTCCAGCACACGTTAGCTCTGAGTGTTAGCGATGCTAATGTAAACATGCACCGACCATATTACGTCCAAAACAGTCGGACTGTCACACTCCTAGGTTTATGTCACGGTTTTAGTGTCTGTCTGGTCATTTGGTGTTTTGTCCTCCTCCCTGTCGTTAGTTTCCCTGTGTGTCTGATTGTCTCATTGTGTTCACCTGTTGCCCTTGTGTTTCTCCCTCCCCTGCCCAGCTGTGTTTACCCTGTGATTTACCTGGGATTACCCTTCTGTGTATTTAGTCTAGTCCTCCCCTGTGTTCCATGTCGGTCCATTGTTTCCCCTCCATGTTTCCACGGTCTGTGTTCCTTGTGCTGCTCGTTTGTTTTTGGATATCTTTGCCACAGCTTTTATGATTTAATAAAGCTCGCTTTTTGTTAAATTCTACATTTGGGTCCTACCTTTTCCACACATCCTGACACGGACATTGTTTCTGATAGCAACGTTTCTGATAGTGCTGTGGGTCCGCCGCTGAGGTTATTACGTCATATCGGCCGCAAATCTGGATCAGCTCCGTTGTAGCCCCTGTTTTTAGAGATTTGGGTACGGAGGAAAAGAGAGGGTTTCATTTTCTGACGCTGCCTGAGTTCCCCGACACACCGGGGACACATATTTATGTATAAAAGACATCAAAGAGTGCATTTTGCATGATAGGTCCCCTTTAAACATGTTGTGACTCCTTGTTAAAGAAACTGTTCATCTAAATTGGAGTACTAATGGATGTAAAGGAGAATGTGAGAAAATAACTAATAAAGAATAAGTTTTTAAAAAAAAATTAGGAATAAGTGCAGTTAAATGTCTTTTTAACCTACATTGGACACATCATTATTTAAATGTTTTGAGTTAGTCCATTGTTTTTACCACCTGATGAATTAGGAATGAATATGATGCAGTACAATTCTACTATTTGTTTTAATATGTTACTCGTAGCTTAGGCATACAATAAATCTTCGAATCATAAAAACATCCGATGCCATAAAAAAAGATTTCTGATTAATTAAAATTAGAATTCAATTATAAGTAATTTTATGGCAGTTTTATTTGAAAGCTGTCAAGTACTTCGAAGTGCCTCATGTGCTTTATAAATACACTTCTTTAAATCAAACCCTCTATCTTGAATACATGTATGTTTTGGGCGAGTTTGGACCTTTGATTGTTCCTCTCGTTCATTGTGTTCAGATGAATGTTTGGCAGCCGATCATTAGAGCTGGTTTGTCGGGTATGCAGATGAGAGTTCTGGCCTAGATAACTGGTTAGAGGCAGCAATTATTTTCGAGTACACCCAGTTTTTATGCTTATTGTTGACACTCAGTGACATGCAAAGGAGACAAAAGGAGCGCTGTTCCTCAGGACGCCGAATGTTTTCACCCAACCATCGTGTGTGTTGAGATCTGCTTTCAGTGTGTCTGTGGATCACTTATCCACTCTGTAGAACTACAGAAAGTACAGTAGGCATTTTGGGTCGGATGCATTATTAAGCAAGTGCTCTACTTTCTCCCTGTATTTTGATTTTGCACGACATCAGAAAAGCTGTTTGCCCAGTGATATGACATTGTTTCTGTTCTCTCTGAGTTCAGTTTTAACAAGCGTGCACAGTAGACAATATTATAAGCTTAATGCATGAGAGCAGAAATGCAGACTTAGATGCTTAGTAAGCATTTGAACACGAGGCTACTACAGCGGAGCGGAGCGTAATTCCTGCAGGCAGAGTGAGATGGAGTATGTTAAGCCGTAGAGAGGTCATTGAAAGATTTCAGTGAGGAGACGCACGTGATTTAGGCATCTGATGTATTCCCCTCTGGTGCTGAAGAGTATACTGATGAAGTGCTGCAGTGTGTGTACATACCGTCGATGAGATGAGGTGTTTACCAATAGGGATTGCATGATAGAGGATTTTGTTGCAGATTGTCCTAAAAAACACTTCCATTATTTGGATAATCGTGAATATACTCGCATTAATGACTTGAAAAAGCTGGCTGCCATGGGAGAGAAGAGACAAATAAAGCCTGGTTTTAAAAACACATGCATTTTGATGCAAGAAAGAAACGATTGTTCTTATCCTTTATCTTTTCAGGGCGACCTTATGATCTATGGTTTCCTTATCAAAGATTGTTTGATTGGTTTGTTTGTCTGCTGCAATAACATATTATTTTCTTAGCTAAATGTAAGTTAGGTAGGTCCTCACAGAGATATAACTCAACACAACTTTATTTATGTATTTATATAACACATTTTATACAAACATGAAGCCTCAAGTCCTTCACAAAAGAAAAGAATAGGAAATATTTTATCAAACAAGACAACCGGATATCTTCGACCTCAGGATTCAAGTTTCTTCAATTTATTGAGAAAAGCTTTATTGCCTTGTCAACTCATCTTTCAAACAATATTTGATTGTCTTTCTGTTATTCCAACAATCCCTTACTCTGTTTTTTTATATGGAATATGGAAATATATTTGTTTTACACGGCAGACCATTAAATTGGCAACAGCAACAAACAAAAAAACTTCTACCGCATAGTCAGACAATCGCCAACATCGAATATAATTGTCCAATCATTATTTAAATCCATTCAATGGCAGGAGACAAGGAAGGGTAGATTGGAAAGGACAAGGGTAAGGAAAGAAAAAGGGGACGACATACTGTATATGGGAAACAGGATGGAGAGCACAATTTGATTTAAAAGCACTTACAACACAGCTTCATCCCCAAGTGCTCTGAGGGAGAAACAAAGGACACAGATAGGAAGCTTCAAGATAAAGACAGAACCTGCTGAGCTCACTCACGCCTGGATTAACCGCTAAATAAAAAGTATTAAAAAACAAAGAATGCGACACCATTGTTGTGCAATAACATGTATGTGTACTTTGCTAAAATTATTATTATTGCTGGCTGCTTTCTTAGTTTGGAAGATTAGGAATCTGTGAGTAACTGTGCAATATATAATTATACTTATTTAGCTTCTACCACACTTCATTAACATGTTACACTTCATGTACTCCATAAATACTGCTGCTGCTGCGTTCCTATCCGAATGTGTACTTTGTAAATTGTTATAACTTTTAATTGTGTGTATACCTTTGATCTAATAATGCTTTATTCTTTGCTGTAACCATGTACATTTCTGCTCTGTGGGACGACTTATCAGAATCAGAATTCCTTTATTAGTCCTGCAGCGGGGAAACTTAAAGCGTAACAACAAAAGTGACATAGCAGATAAAAGGCAAGCAATAATAAAGTGGCTAACATGTTAAATATAGAGATGCACACATTGAAAATTATATAAACATAAAGACAAATACGTACTCATACATGGAAGAAGAAAAAATGTGTATAAGCATTTAAATAGGTAATTGAACATGAACATATTAAAGTCTGAGATACTATAAAAATGATGTTTTGAACGTAGAAATTATTATGGTTATTGCAAAGTAGAATCATCAAAAGGATAGAATAGAATGGGAGGGATGAACCCCTCTTCAATGGTCACACATGCAGAGCACACAGTGAAATGTGTTCTCTGCTTTTATCCCATCCTAGTACCAGGAGTCTAGTACTAGGAGCAGTGTGCAGCGCCCGGGGAGCAATGAGAGTGGGGGGGGAAGGGGATGTCCGGTGCCTTGCTCAAGGGCACCATGGCAGAGCAGGAGGTGAACTGGGACCTCTCCAAGTAGCAGTCCACACTCCATTGTTAGGTCTGGTCGGGGACTTGAACCAGCGACCCCACGGCTCCCAGTCCCCACTGACTGAGCCACTAGTGCACGTTACAGGTGTATTGCGCATGATCCCACAGTCTGTATTGTGTGTATTGTCTACCAGGGGCCGTGGTGGTTGTAGAGCCGTTGTGGAAGGAAGGGATTCTGTAAACAGGTTTAAATATCCGAATTCTGGGAATTGAAAATAAAAGTGGTTTAAAGGTCAAAGATGGGTTCGGATAACAGCAACACAGGAGAAATGTGTTGTCTGGGGGATGCTAAAAGGATTGAAAGAGAAGGATGAAAGGAATATAAAAAGGTTAGAAAACGGTCAAAGGAACTATAATTTCACGGGGAGACTAGGGGTAGAGGAATGTGAGAATTTGTTTAGGGGTATTGTCAAATATCTGGAACAAACCAGAAACATGCAGGTCCGCTGCAACTCTGACTACTTTTAAATCCAGGCTGAAGACTTTCTTTTTGCTGCTACTTTTAATTGAACTGTAACTGTTATTCATGTACCTGTTATTCATGTTTTATTATCTTTCCTTTTTAACGTTTCTAATGTGTTTTATGCTCTTAATGTCTTCATTTTTGAAAGCACTTTGAATTGCTGTGTTGAAAAGTGCTATATAAACAAACTTGCCTTGATTCTGAAATGATTGTTCTCTCCTCTCTGCAGTTCGGGGAGAACCGGCAGGTGCTGCAGGCGGTGCGCACGCTGCTGGAGGACGTGAGGGCGGAGCTGACGGAGGAGGAGGCGCGGCGCTGCCAGCTGCAGACGACCTACGCCAACGACAAGGCCGCCTGGGAGGTCAAGTGGGCCGAGGTGAAGAGCCGCTGTGGACAGGTACAGATGGCGACTCAGCGTCCTCCTTAAAGGGACAGGACACAATCTGCTGTAGAGACTAACGGGGCATTCATTAGGCTGCCAGGTGACAGTAAACATGTTCTCCAGGGAGGAATCCAACCCAGGGCAAGGTGCTAAGGAGATGAAACAAAGGAATATGTATTTGTTTTTAAGCCTTCTCTCTGGGCTGTAGTTTTAAAGTGCAGCAATGATATTCAAATTCAAAGGTGTTATTGTCATATACAGTTAACTGTAAGCTACAGTGTAGAGATGGCAATGCAATTCTTCTGACCTGAGCTCCTCCAACAATGCAACATATATAATAAAATACAAAATAAGAAGTAGTGAAAAAAGTCTATATACATGTCAATAGAATATGGGATATGTACAAGAACAGAATATGAAATTAAATAATGTAAATTAAGACTAAATTAAATACGGTTTATTGCAGTGAAGTTATTCTTAATAATAATAATCACTAGAAGGGTTGGGAGGGGTACTTTAACAATGTAATCTGTTCTTAGTTACCTATGATAAAAAGTCATCAGTAACCTAGTTTTGAAAGTATCACAATATAGAAGTAATTAACCTTTCTGTTCATTTTGATCAACCTCAATATCAAGATCGAATGCAATGCAATAAATATCAAATAAGATGTAGCAACAATGATATGAAGTTGGGTCCTACAGAAAGGGGCGGACTGGGACTAAAAATCAGACTGGGACTCTCGACCGGCCCACCTCGGTACCGGCCACTGCCTACAGAACATAACAGCTTACAAAGAAGAAATACAATCTCTTTCGCAAAATCAAATCAAATCAAGTTTTATTTATATAGCACATTTATAAAGATTTTTGGTCGAGCCAAAGTGCTGTACATATAATAAAAATAGCCTACAGTAGAGACACTTTACAGCAAATACAACAGCACAGATTGTTCAGAATATCAGTATGAGAAAAACGACACCCTCTATCCTTAGACCCTCTGTCCTTAGACCCTCTGTCCTTAGACCCTCTGTCCTTAGACCCTCACATCGTACAAGAAAACCCACAGTTTAAGGGGAAATAATGGGAGAAACCTCAGGGAGAGCAACAGAGGAGGGATCCCTCTCCCAGGAAGGACAGACGTGCAATAGATGCCGTGTGTAAATCGAAGAGATAATACATTTGACAGCATATAGACCGAATGTTAGGAAATGCATGCGTCTGTAATGAGAAGATGAATCCACGAGGATGTCAGCTACAATCCTGTGGAAGCCATCAGGGAAGCAGCAAGACGAGACCAAGGCAGGACCGCAGAGACGGGTTCACAAAAGACACAACATGCTCTTGTTTACTACATACTGCATTAGTTTGTGTTTGAGTACTGCATATGGATAAAGAGAGTCCTCTGTTTTGCCGCTGTAAGGGAATACAAGTACCTGTATCCTGATGACGTAATCCCATTACATGTAATCCGTTATTCCCCGAGCTTGATCACCAGTCACAAACAAATGGACAGAATCCACTTCATAATCACCGCTTGAAAATGCAATTAAGAAAGGAAGGGCTGCTCTGAATGAGACAACACGATGATGAATCACCTGCTCAGGCGTTCAGCACGGCGCCTCGCTGTTCCACGTTCCTCTAATCATCCCTTTGTGAACTCAGAACAGCTGTTATCTTTTTATAAGCACTCGTTATGGGAGTTTGTATTTGTAGATTAGGAGCAGAGTATCTTCCTCTGAACTTCATAGGAGTACATGAAATATGTTATGAGTTCTGTGTCACTATTACAAATATTTTGATTTGCGATTACAGTAAATGGCTTCGAGATTGCAAACGAACTTTAGTTGATATTTGCTCAAATTGTTGACATAGCTTGGATAACATTAATGTAGTTCTCAACACCTTAAAACTAGCTTCCTATTGAGTGGCGTTAAGGAGCGTGCAGCTCGCAGGAAGTTAAAGAAACAGACTTCAACAGAGACTTACTTAAAGGTCCCCTAGTATACTCCTTTTCATCAATATATCACAGGTCTCAGATATATACAAAACATGTCTCTGAAGTGTTTGGCTCCAAACACCAAACAGATCATTGCAGCATTACCCATAATCCTCTCTGTTTCAGCCCTGTTTCAAAAGTGCTGATTCTCTGTCTGTTACTTCAGATGAAAGTAAGGAGCCCCTCCCCACGCCCCTCTGAGAGACATTTGGTTACAAAGAACACCATGGTGCTCTAGGAGGAGATTCAGGTGATAAGGGGGGGGGGGGGGGGGGGGGGGGGTTACCTTGGTTGCTGATTGGCTAATGGTTACTCAAGACAACACATCGTTATGACATCATAAAGTGTCCAAAATCTGATCAGTTCATTTTCAGACAGGTTTCTATAGAAATGGATCAGGACAAAAAGAGAGAGAATCTTTGTGCCTGAAACTTTCAGAGTGTCTTTCCACAGAGGGGACACATGTTGATGTAGAAGAGACATGGAGAAGAGGGGACACATGTTGATGTAGAAGAGACATGGAGAAGAGGGGACACATGGTGATGTAGAAGAGACATGAAGAAGAGGGGACACATGTTGATGTAGAAGAGACATGAAGAAGAGGAGACACATGGTGATGTAGAAGAGACATGAAGAAGAGGGGACACATGGTGATGTAGAAGAGACAGGAAGAAGAGGGACCACATGTTGATGTAGAAGAGACATGAAGAAGAGGGGACACATGTTGATGTAGAAGAGACATGGAGAAGAGGGGACACATGTTGATGTAGAAGAGACATGAAGAAGAGGGGACACATGTTGATGTAGAAGAGACATGAAGAAGAGGGGACACATGTTGATGTAGAAGAGACATGAAGAAGAGGGGACACATGTTGATGTAGAAGAGACAGGAAGAAGAGGGGACACATGGTGATGTATAAAGACGTGAACAAGTGGATTTTGCTTAATAGGTGACCTTTAAAGGAAAGGTAGAGCAGTGTGACGAAGAAGGAAATGAAGTCGATTATGTTTTGGAGCCTCAATGTCTGCTTCGTCAGATTTTGACTTGAGATATTCTTTCCCTTTAAAGGGCAGAGCACGATCCGGATCAGCAGATCACTGTGGGGGGGAAAGGACAGCACACAATCAATTTGAGGATATTCAATATTTAGTTTCTCGCATTAGAGGATTTTGAAACTTTCCTCCGGAGATATATCTGATGAAAAAGTAACTGCCGTTTTGGGAACCAATTAAGATCAGTTTGATTTATAGAAAGAAGATTATCTTTTGAACACCCATGCTCTTAATCTGAAAGCTTTTACATGGTTCATATCCTCCCACAGAGCAGAGGTCGCTGAGGGCTTCAACGAGAACTCATTTACTCTCCTCTGATAGCGCCACGTTGAGCTCTTCTCTCCCTCCACGGTGCTTCGTACTGATTAAGACTTCGGAAACATGCCCCCAAACTTCTACTCAGGATTATTACACAGCCCGGCAGAGCGGAGCAGAATTTGAAATTACCTTCACCTGTGTGTTTATGTTTTGGAATAAGGGTATTTTTGAGGTATTAATAACAGGCTGGCTCATGTCTGATAGTCTGGTTTGGCATCATTTAAAGCATCCTAAAAAACGGTCTATATATCTACTATATTTATAATGTCTTACATCTTGGCTTTTAAATTAGCAGCCATTACTGTACTAGTTATCTTCTCCAGTATGTAATCATACACGCTTTCAACCCGATATGAAAGTATGCAAGAAGAGCATTTGTGAACGAGGGTAATTTTAGCTGCTGTTTGAAGTCAGCTTGCTCCTCGACTTGTGACTGTACATCTTCAAATTAAAATATGACATCAGACTCCATCAAAAAGATTTCTTATTCATTAAAATGCGGCACTTTTATCCTCAAAATATTTAAGGTTTATTATTTAGCTTTTTTGTCATTTCACTAGATTGCACAATTTAATTGAACCCAACGAAACAATGTATAAAATTCAACTTTATTGTCAATTTTTCAGTTTGTGTGTCAGAGAGAGAGATCGAAATACCGTTTCCCACAATCCCAAATACAAATATGTATAAAATATGTATATCCTACAATCAACACACATTTATACATATGCACACATTAAGATAAAAGCACAATAATCAATATATATATATATACAAAATAACAGACACTTCAATATTTGAGAATGTACATTAGTGCAAAATTGTCCATAGCAGCGTAAAAAGTGTCTGGTGCTTGATTTGAGTGTCTGAGTAAAACGTTAAAGCCGTCTGAAGATTACAAAGCCCGGTTCTTCCGGAGTGGCTTTCCTCCGACGCTCTGCAGCTTTGAAGATGTCTGCAGTTCATCTGAATCCTCGGTTCATGTCCTTCCTCCAGAGACCGGTGTGAGGAATACATTTGGGAGGGGAGACCTGACTCGAGTTTTTAGTCTGTGTTTCTGTCGACTACAGAACGACTCCTGGTGCTTTGTGATGCCTTCTCCTAATCTCATTGCTTCTTTGTGAATACAACTAACTTAGTTTTTATAATGTATTAGAAGACATAACAAGACCTAAAAAAAAGCCCATTTGGTGTGTTGCTTCAGGTACCAGAAAGTCAAGTTTGAGAAACAGATGTGTTGCAAATTGCATTGAAATCGATTCGATATTTTATGATAGGACTTTACAGCTCTGGAAAAACTATAACATCAGCATCTATTTTATCTTTTTTCACGACAATTGCAAAGTAAAGAATAGAAATTCAGCATTTTGCATATTGCAAATTTGGCAGATGCTTTATACAATCAATCAATCAATCAATCAATCAATCAATCAATCAATCAATCAATCAATCAATGTTTATTTATATAGCCCAATATCACAAATGTTACATTTGTCTCAGTGGTCTTCACAGTGTGTACAGAATATCAGTATGACAATACGACACCCTCTGTCCTTAGACCCTCTGTCCTTAGACCCTCACATCGTACAAGGAAAAACCTCCGGAGAAAACCCACAGTTCCTCTCCCAGGACGGACAGATGTGCAATAGATGCCGTGTGTAAATCGAAGAGATAATACATTTTACAGCGTATAGACCGAATATTAGGAAATGCATGTGTCTGTAATGAGAAGATGAATCCACGAGGATGTCAGCTATCCTGTGGGAGCCATCAGGGAAGTTGTATGATGAGAGTCAGACAGGACCGCAGAGACAGGTTCAGCCACGACTCGAAGTCCAGGACTCAAATCCAGAACTCAGGATAGAGGATATGATCCTCAATTTATTTTTCTTTCTTTTAAAAACATTTATTCATTCAAACAAAAGAGTTTCACCTACAAAAATAGTTTCTCACTCGCCTCAGTTTTAGTTGTATTTGCCACGATCTTGAGAAATAGACCTCATTGCCAACAATGGAGTTTAGAACAATTGCATTTAAAGACTCAGCAGTAGCAACTCCTTCCAGAAACAGTGTTCTAGGTACTCTGTATTATAAAAAAGCATTATACTGCAGCCAGTTTAGGACCATTTCTTCAATTCCAAATAATCCAATAATTCTAATATAAATTATGAATTCGGTGAATCAACCTTTTAATTGGAACCATGTTAATTGTTGTGGTATTTCCTCATAACACTTTTTCTTTGGCTTCATTACTTATTTTTATAGCATAACTTTATAATGACTTATTAACCCAACTTCTGTGTCTTTGCTGTTCTTTATGTCTTAATGTGTGCACATGTATAAATGTGTGTTGATTGTGTATAGATAGGATATGCATATTTTTATATATATTTGTATTTTTGTAAACGGTATTTCGATCTCTCCGTCTGTACACACAAACTGAAAGATTGACAATAAAGTTGACTTTTGACTTCTTTACCAGCCGGACGAGGAGGTGGAGGGCGAGGTGCGAGGAGAAGCTCAGGGAGATGAAGGGGATCCGGATGAAGACCCCGAGAGAGAGATGAATCTGGAGCGGGACGAGCACCGACGGCTGCTGGCCGACAGCCACAGCGCGTCTCTGGACCTCAGCTGGAAGCTGCAGCACGGGGAGAAGAGATGGAGCCGAGAGAGGGGCGAGCTGCTGGAGCGCCACGACCAGGAGAGGCAGGAGTGGGACGGCAGCATGAGGGAGCTGCACCGCAAGATGGAGAAGGTGAGAGGATCTTAGAAAAATATCACTCGTCACCGGCTTGAGCTCCAATAATCAGGACACATGTATTTATTATCCTCTCAAGAATGGAAGTAGTCTTCACATTTGGTGCAACTAGTTCCTGAACAGTGTCCTTCACATGCTGATATGCCAGAGAGGGAGTCACACAGTCACAACGTGGAGGAATACCAGTTCTTAGTTCTTCATACATCTTGTCATGTAGAAAATACTGAGTTTTTAAAAAATCTGAAAAATCTGACTTTTTCAAAAAAAATCTGACTTTTTCAAAAAAGATCTGACTTTTTCTACAAATTCGGACTTTTTCTGAATACTTAAAAATGTTAATAATAATACGTTTTTTCTCAAAATGTTGGCTTTTTTCTGAAAATCTCAAAATTCTAACTTTTTCTCAAAATTCAAATTTATTCTGACTTTCTCAAACAATTATAGTTCCTAGTACAACTAGTTCCTGAACAGTGTCCTTCACATGCTGATATGCCAGAGAGAGAGTCACACAGTCACAATGGAGGAATAGAAAGCAGTCTTCAATGTTTACTTCAGATTAGCTCCACGTCAGAAATGAGCATGCTTGACATATGTCTATCTCCATAGAGGCTGAATCATCACGTTAATCAGTCCTGATGCTCTTCTCGGTCATCAAACACTCTGATATTGGAAGACTACATTCAGTATTTTCCCAACAGAGGATCTTATCTTTGTAATCTATGACATCTATCGCACATCTGTCCCTCCTTCTGTTGCTCTCCCTGAGGTCTCTCACATTTTCCCTCATTAACTTTGGGGTTTCAATTGGAAGCTTTCAGAGTGTGTCGTATTCGTATTCTGTCCCCTGAGAAAACCAATGCCAACCTCCATCTCTTAAGAGAACACCTTCATGCGTGATGCTATGTCTAAAGGTGATACTCATTTTACATTCACATGCAGCAGAGACAATCTGATTCAGGCTAAGATTTACAGCTTAACATTTTGAATACAATAATCTGAACTCGCAGCCTTGAACCCTTTTGAATGAACTGCTTAAGTGTAAACTAAAGTAAAGTAGGAAAACACATCTAAAAGATCTGAAGCTTTTTCTTGTTAAACGATGTTAGTGTGTGTTTCTATAAGAAAGAGTGACAAAGCACCCCTATATGCGATTATCTTGTCTGTTCCTTAGTACTCGGCAAGGTTAGACACAATACAAACTCAGGTTCAGGGCCGGATTGAGCTGGTTAATTTAATATGAGTGTGACAGTATTTACATATAAAGCAGGGGCTGGAATATTAACACACTCAGAAAATAGCAAGGAAACTGCTGATGCAGCGCTGAATGAAGAGACGGAGAGACATGAAGTTATGAAACACAGATCACCACATGACCTGATAACAGTGGGTGAAAGTGAACAAGTGATGGGGGGGGTCTTCCTTTCACCTTGAGCCAAATCAAGGCACTTACCTGAGTGCTGCAGGTGGAGCTCAGATCGGAGGCTTACAGTTATACTAAAGGAACGATAGGTGTTTGTACATGTATGTGAGGAAAGCCTCAAATCGCATGTAAATGCAAAGACTATACGTGGGGACCCATAAGTCCCCCTGACCTGGGCGATATGTGTCCTTACATTCTCTGCAAGAAAGCTGCATCAATTAGTAGACTAATTGACCACAGAAAATTAATCACCAGCATTTCTATAATCAATTAGTTGTTTAAGTCATTCTTCGTGTAAACATGGCAGACGAATGCCCTTCTTATCCTCTCAATCTGTGCTGACGTACCGATAGTAGTCAAGACATGACTACAGATAGGCCAAAGATTTTCTTTTTAGGTTTTTAGAAACAGTTTTGATGTGAAATTGCCTCCAGAAAGCACTAACTGTAATGGGATCCTTATCAAAGTGTTTTTTAATGTCATTTATTTGTTTGTTTTTGCAGAAATAAAAATGTATTATTTGCTGATATGATTGGGAGCGGAGGGAGAGAGAAAGAGGGTTGAGATACACCAAGAGTCCCAAGGCTGAAATTGAACCCGGGATGTTGTGGTTATATGCTGGAGCCCTTCCTCAAAAACATTATTCTAACCCCTCAAATTATCATGGCTGTAAAGTTAAGACCATTTACAAACAAATACACAACTTTTTTAGAATAATTGGCAAATGTCAGTGTCAGGATTTTGTATATCATGAGCTCAAACTTGCAAACTACAGTGTGGTTGTTATACAAAGTGAATGAGACTGATCCTCTGATGTGTGTGTGTGTGTGTGTGTGTGTGTGTGTGTGTGTGTGTGTGTGTGTGTGTGTGTGTGTGTGTGTGTGTGTGTGTGTGTGTGTGTGTGTGTGTGTGTGTGTGTGTGTGTGTGTGTGTGGTGTGTGTGTGTGTGTGTGTGTGTGTGTGTGTGTGTGTGTGTGTGTGTGTGTGTGTGTGTGTTTCGTATTGCAGTTGCAGAGAGAGCTGAGCAGCCGGCGAGGCGAAGACTTCGACGTTAAAGATGGCGGCTCGGACCCGAGAGGCGTGTTTTCTCCTCAGGACAGTCCCTGCAAGGCCCCTCGCTCCCCCTCTACCTCCACCCCACTTCCTGCCCCCCCCAGACGCTCCCACTCTGACTCCGAGGCCATGCTGGAGCATCAGGGGGCCGTGCGGAGGCTGAAAGGCCCCACGGAGAACCTGTTCCTGGACGCTCTGTCTCTGGACCCCCTCAGCAGCCTGGAGGTCCCGCCCCCCTCCAGACTGAGCGAGAGCGACAAGAGGTTCCCCTGCATGATGGAGGTAACACATCCACCAAGTCACTTTTACTTATTTATAGGTCAAAGTCCACTTGTTCATGTCTTTTCTACATCAACACGTGTCGTCCCCTCTGTGTAAAGAGATTCTGAACGTCTCAGGCAATAATTCGTTTTTATTTTTGGATGTGAGGGAAGAAGAAATTAGGTCAGAATTGAGCATTTAGGATGCATCACATTACACACGAGGGTGTTAGGCATTTCTCTTAAGCCATAACATCGATCTAATGGCGTTTGTTTTAGACATTTCATAGATATTTTAATAAGTGAATTAGTCCTGAACAGCCAAGACAATTTCCTCGGGTGGCACTCAAAAACCTGAACCTCAAATTGCTAATTTTTGTTTTAGTTTTAATTTATTCTTTGATCTTTTTTTAGAAGGTTTCCCCGTTTTCTACAACATTGGATGTAGGTCATTGTAGCTGTAAAAAGAATAGCTACAAGCTTATATAGCCGGGGAGGCGAGCAACGGTAAAAAGAAAACCTCTGATATTGAGTTTGACGATTTACGAGAAAAAAACTTGAATCTTCTCTTTATTTTTTATTATAAATTCACATTTAATGTAAGAGAACAAAACTCCTCTCAGAAATGTGGTGGCAAAATTAAGTGATGTGATTCAATCATTCAACATATGTCAGAATACATTATTTATATATATATATTTTAACTTATATGCCATAGTACATTTCAAATAACAGATATTTAAACTGCTGATTTCTCCGCCTGATGTTACCTCCTATAAATCATCTTACACTGGAGGCGTTCTCACAAGATTGATCCGTTGTGTTTCAGGCCCTGAATGAGATTTCGGAGAGAGACGATGATTTTGGCAGCCCGGAGGACGACATGGCCGTGGGCAGTCTGCTCAGGTAACCTCATGAAAAAGAGTATTTTATGGGTAAACTATTCTATAACAAGCTGCTGCATATTAATAGATGTCAGCAGGAAACACTTGCTGCAGATTTTCCAGCCTCATGAATCCCTGCGGAGACCGGCTGTGATTTTGCCCCTGGTGAACTTTTGTGAAACTTTCTCAAGTGGCGGGGAAGTGATCCAGCTCAGTGTGCTGTTAAATAATCCATACAGTTTTAGGTTAGTGTATTAGTACATGTAAGACACAAAGGATATTTAAAGTGCTATACACAGGCAATAACCCATTCTTACAAAAAAGACATTGCAAATACACATAAAGGTGCAAGAAGTGCAAAGATCAAATAAAGTTAAATGACCTCTGGAAAGGCGTCATTATAGAGAAAGGTTTTCAGCCTCGATTTAAACGAACCCAGACATTCAAACTTCTTGAATATCTGGGGCTGACCTCAGATATTCAAGAAGTTTGTTTGAGGTCTGCGTAGTTTAAAACTCAAATAGAAAAGGTAATTTGGTTGAGATGTTGTTTGCTTTCATTTTCCTGTTTGAAGTACATTTTGATGAACTGTTTGTGCCTTTGTGTGTTTTCCAGAGCCAAGTCAGTGTGCTCCATGAGCGACTTCCAGCGGTTGATGGACAGCTCGCCGTTTCTCCCCGACAAGACTCGCCACGATGATCTGGGCCAAGACGACGTGACCCCTCCTCTGTCTCCGGACGACCTCAAGTACATCGAGGAGTTCAACAATAAGGGCTGGGACTTCCCATCATCTGCGTCCGGCTCGAATCCTGCCCTGGAGGAGTGGACAGACAAACCTCCAGCCTCCTGGTTCCTCACCACCAGCGCCACCCTGACCACCAGCACCCTGAGCGACCCCGAGCACTGCCTAAAGTCCCCGCTGAGGGGCACCGGAGGGGGGGCTGCCGGGCTGGGAGTGGAGCACTACGACGTGTTGCTCCACAGCCCCACCCGAGCGGGGACAGCTGAAGACCCAGACTTCCTGTACGCCAAAGGGACCAAAGCCAGGGGCGGAGGGGAGGAAGATGGGGGGGCCAGCGGGCCGGACGAGGTGTTCAGCGGGGGGAGGTGGACATGTGGGCTCCTGGAGGGAGGGGGGTTGAGGACTTCTCCTAGTCAGCCTCCTATCTGCCCCACCGTGGGCTACACTTCCTCTCTGGAGCTGCAGTTATCGAGGAACATGAGTGACGACATGAAGGAGGTGGCGATCTCCGTCAGGAACGCAATCCGATCCCCGCCCGGGCCCGTGGTGCGAGACACCGCCTGCCAGACCAATGGACTCAGCACCCGAGGCACGCAGACCACCCAGACCATCAACGTGGGTCTGCAGACGGACCTTCTGAGGACCCTGACCAGCAGCCCTCACCGCTGCCTCACCCCTAAAGGAGGAAGCACGCCGATCTCCTCGCCGTCGCGCAACACCAGGAAGACCCAGTACTCTCCAGTGGTCCAGAGTAAGTTTGAGCGGCCGTGCTGCTCGCCAAAGTACGGCTCGCCAAAGCTCCAGAGGAAACCGTCCATCACCAACAGCAAGGCCGATCTGCCCAGCAACAAAGCCCCGACCCCTACCACGCCGCAGAAGAGCAGCAACGAGTCTGCGTGGGCTCGCTCCACCACGACCCGCGACAGCCCCGTCCACACCACCATCAACGACGGCCTCTCCAGCCTCTTCAACATCATCGACCACACACACGTTGCCTACGAGCCCATGCCCAAGTTCAACAAATCCCCCAGTCGCTCTCACCCAGAGTCCAGTCCAGTTCAGGGGGCCATCGCAGTGGACCCCAGGAACGAGTGTTTACGGATTGTCCGAGGTCGCTCTCCAAGCCCAGTGCAGCTGATACTGGAGAACGTAGAGGGGGGGAGCATACGTCAGGATCTGTCCGCCCCGCCGGGATACACGCTGGCTGAAAACACGGCCCGCATCCTCAACAAGAAGCTGCAGGAGCAAGGACTCAGAGACGAGAGGAGGCTTCAGACGGGGGGGCAGAGCGGCAGCAGGCAGGCGGACTCTGACAGAGGACAGTCCGGATGTATAGAGGTAAATATACAGGCAAACCGGATCCATCGCTTCTTCACTCATTTGATCTGGGGTCCTTGGTTTATGACGCAAAAATACCTATGACTTGTGGATTGAAGATAAACTTTAAAGCATCAGAGAGAAAGCTGAAGTTGTAATTTGACTAAAATGTTGTTTTTTCTCAGATCGAAAGCACTGACTGATGCAATGGTAATGTCAAAATATTTGACCCTCTTCAAAAATACTGAACTTTCCATCATGGCTGTACACTCTTTAAGGTTTCTTCTTCTTCTTCTGTACTTTCTTCTGCACTTTCTCCTGCACTGTCGTGTCTTTCTTGTGTTTTTGCTTTTATTTCTGTATCTTTAACTTTCAGTGAGGCCCGACCGAAACCTGATGTATGCGTCTGATGGTTGGAGAAGTGAAATTAATGATCCAACCGTAATGATCATAGCTACTGAGTTCATCCTTATCAGAAACTCTCCAATTAAATGTTTTTCAGTGGTTCTTGAGCTCCTCTATACCAAATGAACCAAAGGAAAGTGATAATTTCACTCCTTAAAATCAGCGCTCTGACACATCGGTTGGGCCATTTTCACCACCCATTCAGCTGACCTGTGGGAAAAATAAAAGACGGACAGAAAACCATCTTTCTGGTCACGGTTGATGAAACAGAAAAAGAAAAGTGCTTTTAGTTTACTGCTTGTACTGGTGCGCCTCTATAGATAGGTTACAATTCTGAAAAGTAGGTTTAAACTGTTTTAAATCTCTACATTCAAACAATGTACCAAAGTCTTACTGTACTTATAAACCCATAACATTAACAGTGAGCAACATAATCCCACATATGGTGGTTAATATGTCCACGAACATGCAGGATTGACCAGCTGCTGCTCACTGCAGAACAAACTAGATTACGTCGGATATGTGATTTTATAGTAATATACGGCTGGACTTAGATCAGTTATTACTGTTTCTATGTGCCTCAAATAGATAAATACACACAGTCGGGTATAATATATCTTTAAAGAGGCCTATTCAAACTATTTTAAAGGTCAACCAGTAACCCGAACGCGATGTTGGAATAGTCGTGAAACAGTAAACTTACTGGAAAAGTTAGTTCACTGTCGGTTTTAGCTGATCCAGTTTATTAAGACTGCTACTTTAATGGCGCTTTTCCACTGCAGGGCCTCGCTCGGCTTAGTACGGTATAGTTAGGCCTTGTTAGGCCAGGCTCACTTTATGCTGCGTTTCCATTACAGTTTAGGAACTGGGGTAGTAACTATGGTAACGCAGTGTAGGCGGAGCCGTGACGTCATCTTCAATGAGAACCCCAGAAAAGACAACACAGCCGTTAGCAGTTAGCCCTCAGAGCTCACAGCTCCTCATATCTGTTCAGAAACTAGACAGAAGTTAAACAAGTCCAAACCACAGACTGCCTGTGTCCTGGAGAATACAGTCGCTGGTTTATTTATGTCTGTATAGGCCGTTGTTGTGAGTGTGGACAGTCGGAGCATATACAACGTTAGCTTAGCCAAGCTACATTTAGAAAACACGCATTTTAAAAGGTGTTTCTCTGCCGTCTGTCTGCAGACTTGTCAAAGCATTAATTCATGGTTTTTACTAACCGGTATCAGTATGTTGTTACTTCGGCATCATTTTGAAACGTGTATTACAATTAAATCACGGTAAAATATGTTCATTTTGTTGTAGTTGCCAGCGATTCTCTCACTAGTTTAGCATACTGAGCCCGGTTGTTGGCCCGGAAAGAACCTCGATTTTGGAGAGCCAGAAAACTGTGAAAAAGTACCCGCTAGCCGGAACTACGCCTAGTGGAAACGCAACCAAAACCAGGCCGGGCACGGCACGCTTAAACCGCGCTATGGTGGAAATGCGCCATAAATGTGTTGTCCTATAAAATGTCAGACAACAGTGGAAGAAGCTAGCGTAGTCCTGTCGAGGTCAATAGGACGTCAATACCGGTCAAATCAAGTTACTGACCTGCAACAGTTTATATTGTCATATCACCCGACCTTAGTTCATTTGTAGATAATGTCCTGTGTTTATCTAAATCAAGGTCCCAGTTTTTTCCCAGGTCTAAAGTGAATGGGTGTGTGTGTTCACTTTCCAAATACACTATCTTCTGGTAAACCTTTGATATGTCACACGATTTGACAAATTAACATATCCCGCTCTATCTCCCCCCCCCCCCCCCCCCTCTCTCCTCCCCTCCCCTCTGGGCTTTATCTCCCCCCTCCTCCCCCCCTGTGCTCTGATCCAGAACCACACTGTCATACTAACAACTCCTTGGGGACTCTAACTCTGCTTGTCTCCGTGATGTAAGTTCCTCCTCCTCCTCCTCCTCCTCCTCCTCCTCCTCCTCCTCCTCCTCCTCCTCCTCCTCCTCCTCCTCCTCCTCTTCCTCCACGAAGCTTTGGCAGTGGGTCCACCAGCCAACCGGACCTCTCACCTCCCGCCGTGCAGACCCCACCCCCCTCCTCCTCCTCCCTCCTCCTCCTCCTCCCTCCTCCTCCTCCTCCTCCTCCTCACCCTCTTCATGAATGCATGCTTCACAGGACGGCAGAGTGACAGTGTGTGAAGCCATCGGAGTGTCATCTGTTTCTTCGTGTTAATGCTCGCATGTTCACTTTCTTTGTTGTAGATCATTTGTTTGTATTATTTAAAGGACCATAGTGGTGTTTTTTGCATGTTTTAGTCCATTAACCACATTAATCACATCTGCTGTTACAGAGTGCCATACCATACTTTTAAAATGATTCGGTTTTAACACCAGTAAGGTTGGAAAATCTATTTTAGGAGACTTAAACGGCATTAGTGTGTGATGACGGGGATGATGATCCTAGGCTCCTATAGGAGACACTAAACAACAAAGGGAGATGGAAACCCATTCCTTCCCTGTGGATATCTCAATGTCTAAAGTCAAGAAAACTGCACATTTGAGGATCTAGATTTTAAAGAGTGTACATTTAAGTAGGCTTAAAGCTGTTGGTGATTGTTTGCAACATGTTTACTGACAAACATGCTTTACACATAAGACCAAAAAGTAGTTTCAAACGTAAAAATCCTTTGCAATGAAAAAATGTGTCATTTAACCCATAAGTACCCAGTGTCACATGAACTTTAAACGTTCTGGAAAGTTCCTTATTCAGCTTTAGCCTTTACATGAAGCCCCTCAGACACACTGAACAGTCTGGTGGGTCATGCTCCAGGACATGTGATTTTGTGTTCCCATGACAACATGTCCATGTGTGACATAACGAGCTACATTTCAAAAGCTTTTTTTTTGTTGCCAAAAGTAAAATTCAAGCCATTTAAGAATTAAAATGCTTACATAACATGTCCTTTATTACATTAACCTGTTGTGGAAACATTTCTTGATCAAATTGATATGAAACAAACATTGCTGTGTCACATCGGGACGTTAACCCTAAACTTTGACAGTAAACCCAAAGTGACATATATGCACAATTAGAAATATGATTATGATCTGCTCAGTTAATTTAGCTGATTTAATTATATTGAGTTAATAATGTTCAAACTAATTTAAACCAAAAACCATGCTCATTAATTAAGTTAAAAATTAGAGTTATTTTACCATTAAAGCCCAATGTGACCATATATGTCACATTTCAGATATTTGACACGAGGGGCGGTTTCCTGTCAGAAATGTGTTCTAGGTGGTCTCTTTAGTCGAAATGATGTTCCCCTTAAGTTTCCCAACAGGAGAAATGGGTCCGGGTTGAAACTGGGAACATGTCTGCTCCTTTAATGACAGCGTTACTTTCACTAAAACTGAAGCATTCACTGTAATGGGGTTTGCGTTTGAAGCCGTTTCAGCAAGTTGATGCTCATACCAAACAGAGAAGAGATGTATTGAATGTGGCTGTAAGGCAGACATTTTAATGATGTGACTTTAATTGGATAGATCCTGCAAAAAAGTCGGTATGGTCCTTTAAAGCAAACTCAGTCCACGTGATTCGAGAAGAGACTCTCTAGGACGCTTCTCTGGAGGCCCTGTACGACAGTGATCTGGTTGTTACTCTAACATTGTGTTTCTGTCAGTCAGGTTTTCTCTCAATGTTTTTACTTTCTTCACCCTTTTTCGTCCATACAGTGTTTTTCTTTTCTCTTCCCTCTTACAGTTCCTGCTAGTCATTTCCTCTCACATTAACAAGTCCTGGAAAGATTATCCGAAGAAGACTGCTGCTAATACTCATCCCTTTCTATGCCGTGTGATGCTTGGTGGATATTAACTGCTTGTTGTGGTCCATTCTGCATGCTTAAAGGGGAACTCCACAATCAGAGACTCTTACACTGCTGTACAATATGATATCAGTCTGTCAGTCGGGCGGTGGTGGCGAAGTCCATAGGGACTTGGCTTGGCAACTGGAAGGTCACCAGTTCAAGTCCCGGAAAGACCAAGCACGAGCAAGGCACCGTTCCCTATACGGCTCCCCGGGTGCCGTTCAAAATGGCAGCACACTGCTCCTAACACTAGGATGGGTCAAATGCAGAGACACCGTTTCGTTACATAGTACCTGTACTACGTAATGACAATAAGTTGAGTCTTCTTCTTCAGTGCACATTTATGATGAGTTAGTTTCCTAAAGCTCCGTTACTGGAATATAACAGTGAAGCCTAAATTCCTTTTCTGTTCAGAAGTGTGCGTTGATATACTCTTTCTGTACAAAAACAAGTAAAAAACGTTTACGATTTTCACACGCTAAAGAACTCCTGCAAGAGTCACCAGGATGGCCGAGTGGTTAAGGCGTTGGACTTAAGATCCAATGGGCATATGTCCTCGTGGGTTCGAACCCCACTCCTGGTATCTTTAAGTGGACTATTAGTGAACAGGCTAATTGCGAGACAGTGTAAAATACATGTGTGGAGTTATCACTGCTACAGAGTGGAGTCATATTAACTTGGATCGTGTAACATAGCTAATGTAATAGCTTTCTCCATGCTGGACTTTTGCAAATGTCAGCTAATAAGAAGCTTTCTGATTGTAGTGGCAGCACCAGAGTTAATTTGCAACTTCCTTTAATGTTGTTGCGATGAACTCTACTCTACTATTAGGGGACATGGTAGGTATTATAGCAAAGCAAAAACAAGTTGGCTTCACAAATATCAATTAAGTGAAGGGCAGAAGAACTGGAGAAAGCTATTAGCTGTTTTACACCGTCCAAGTAAACATGACTCCACTTTAAAAGTTCTGGAAAGTTCCTTATTCAGCTTTAGCCTTGACACGAAGTCCCTCAGACACACTGAACAGTCTGGATCCCTCCCGACTCTGACAGGGTATTTAGTCTTTTTTTTAAGTTCTTGCAAATAGCCGTCATTTTCTGTAATGAGTCTTATGCTTCTAGTTGTCTTAAAGTTACCAGGAGTGGGGTTCGAACCCACGAGGGCTTATGCCCATTGGATCTTAAGTCCAACGCCTTAACCACTCGGCCATCCTGGTGACTCTTGCATCATTACTTTAGCTACAGCACTTTGATCTAATCAGTTAAATCAGTTAAATCAGTTACATGAAGTGCAGAGTGAGGTATATCAAAAACACATTTATAATACATGATCAGGACGTTTGGCTGAACAGATTTCCATTTACTGCCTGTTCTACAAAGACAAAACTTGAACAAAGGAAGCCTTTTCATCTGTTGTCAAAGACCATGGTGTCTAATGCTAATCCTGATGTTTTTATAAAAGGCGGTGTCGTAGTGTTTTACGGTGGATTTCCCCTTTAAAGTTGATCAGACAGAGAAGTTGACGTGAAGCCGTTGTCCAGCAGCCTCTCTTGTGCACTGACTTCCTGTTCACTGGTGCATGATCTGTGGTCTGATCTGATGTTTTAGCATCGCATAGTAAATCTTGTATTAACCCACCAGCCGCCATTAAACGACTACTCGCCTGTGTTTCCGGTGTATGTACACAATCCATCAGTTCATGAACAAATTATTTATTGATGGAGACGCCGCACATCCGTCTCGCAGTTTGTGTAGCACGTCATTTTCTTCTGGGAATATCTTTTCATCCGTCTGACTGTCTTCAGTTCATCCTGCCATCGCCATCATCGTGTCATTTCGCAGCACGAGAGTTGCTTTGCGGGGTCAACGTCTCCTATCCTTCACCCCAAAATCTAACGCCTGGAGAAGATCTATTTATAAATCAGACCAGTGGCGTTATCATTCAGCCAATCCCACTCTGACATCATTCTGACGGGGGAGAAAAACTCCCCCACCGCCGCTTGTCTCTCATCTCTTCGTCCTCCTTTTTCTCACTTTTTCTGTTTTCATCCAGGAGACAGATGTATTGCAGTCTCTTTCAAGTTGAACATTTTAAAACATTTCATACGTCTGCTCCACTTTATTTATTAGCTAGGAAGCGAGTAAAGCCTACAGGTGTACTCTGTACCTGTGAGGGAATAATTCTGTCTTACTCCTAAGATATTTAACCTTTTCTGTGTGTTGACGTTTATGACCAACCCTCCAGCTATCTTGATAAACCAGTTTAACTCTCGGTCACGAAATGGTTTACGGCTGTGGGAACACTGGCTTCGAAGCCATTAAGGGTCAGACGCAAGTGATTCAGGGTGCCCAGCTGTTTAGTCTATCTCCCCAAATATATTGTTTACTCTCTCTGAACTAGTTAAAAGGGCTATCGAGAGAGAGGCGCGGCAGATTTGACATGGCAACCCACCCGTGCAGTCAGAACCTTTGACTGTGTGACTTGTGATGTGAATTTCTCCGGCCGATGCTTGTATTAAAGATCCGTGTTTGACATTAAAGCTCCAACTCTCCTCGTGTCTCTCTGAGTCCTAACTCTCCATTGCTACCGCTCTACTTACTTCAAATGATGCTTATAAAAAAATGATTCCTGAGAAAAACTAAAAATCCTTAATATAATATAATATAAAACTTCCTCCTTGACATACTTCCTCGGTCTCCCTGCTCATTCACTTTCATTTCAAATCTCCACTTCCTGTTTCACCTCGTTGCTGCCCCCTCCTCACTGACAGCTGCTTCTCATTGGCAGGACCTTCCTCGCTCTCCAGTGGCTCCTCCTCTAGACTCCTGCTTCCTGAGACCGGCCCGTCCAGCTAACCGCCGCCCCCCCTCCCGGTGGGCCGCCCGCTCCCCCTCCCCGAAGTGGAGCGAGGGCACCAAGAGGAGGTTCACCTTCCCGCCGCCGGGACACCGCAAACCCATCCTGGAGGGCGAGGAGCCAGCGTGAGGCCGTGCTCTACCTCCTCTCCTCCACCGCAGCCTCAAAGACCCAGTACCTCAGAAACCCCCCACCCCCCCTCAACCCTACAGACTCCCCAGAGACAGAGCCGGAAGGGGGGGTCGGGATCCACCCTGTAGCACCAGCGGACCATCGAGGAACCAGAACTTCTTCTTTTTTTAGAAGAACCTGGAATGTACTGTAATATCATAAAAAAAAGATTTACATTTTCCATAAAAGGTGCCTGCACACTTGAGTTAAACATCGCCCACATGTGTGTTCATGTGTTTAAAACATATATATTTTAGTCACAATTCTGACTTTTCCAGGTGAAAACTAGGTCAACCGATGCATTTGTATGAATTGTACACAAATGTTCCGTTTCTTTTTTACGTTGTCCTGCATCCAGTCAATATCGATTTTCTTTTCAATGAGAACACACCTTTTGTTTCTTGATTTCCAGCCTTTAAAGCTTGACTTTGTTTTATTTCAAGAGGAGGAAAGACAACACAAGCAAACAAACAAAAAAAACGTCTGCTTCATCGGGTCTGAAGCAGAAACACATGATGTCATTTCTGATGTGTTTCTTTCTTTTTTGGGGATGAATGTTTCACTCTGTTACCGCGTAGAAGAAGGGTGACAACAAACTGAATAACCTTATGCATATTGGAAGGCAGTTGTTCGAATATCAGTCAAATATCTGCATGCCTTTTGAACACTAGCACTTTAGTGCATGTACATACGAGCTCTCGTCGTTTGTCATCACTCGGCTCCGCTGTGGGAGGAAAAAGAAAAAACATGTTGTGTTGTTGTTTTTGTTGTCACATTATTTGCAAAACAAGAAGAATTTTTAAGTGAATTATTGTACCTACAGGCTGTCTTTGTACAGTTGTTACTATTGAATATCAATTACTTTTTCTTTTGTCAAGAAAAATGAGATTGTGGGGATCAAATATGAATGTTTTAAATGAAAATCTATGTCAAAAAAGTCTAACGAGCTATAGTCTTATGTAAATACTAAATGGAAATAAACATGAATGTGTATTTACAATAACTCCTCCTCCTCTGTGTGTGTTTTTGCATCGATATCTCTTCATGATGCAGGTTAGATATAGCTCATGATAGAGTACGCTCTTTCATTAGACCTGAGTCTGCGTTCTTGGCAGAGACTGATGGATCTGTGTGTGTGTGTGTGTGTGTGTGTGTGTGTGTGTGTGTGTGTGTGTGTGTGTGTGTGTGTGTGTGTGTGTGTGTGTGTGTGTGTGTGTGTGTGTGTGTGTGTGTGTGTGTGTGGATTACAGTGCAGACCACAGGATTACAGTGGGTCAGGAGGGACAGACACACACACACACACACACACACACACACACACACACACACACACACACACACACACACACACACACACACACACACACACAGTGAATGTGAATAAGAAGATTGTGTCCTCCCAGAAGTGAAATCCTGTTGCATCATGGTCATACATGTGTCACCTTACTGATGATACTCAGCTTGTCACGCAAGATAAAAACCAGTCCCATGCATCTACACTGAATTATTTAAACATGACCTTGGTGGGGTGTATTGCTTTTTATTTCAAAATACAGGAACCTTCTAGCAACAGATCTTTTTTCCCTCCAGACATTTTGCAGTAGAAAAAGTGTTGTAACATTAACAATGTCTATGTTCAATTCAATTGTCCTAATTATCCAGCATACTATATCTAACATAAGCTAAATGGAAAACTGGCATCATTGATTTCATTATTTACAGATAGAGATAAAAAGGGACCATGCATGTGTCTTCTAAGGAGGAGGAGTTGTTTGATCTATCACCTCAGGGGGTAATGTTTTGTTATGTTTAAGTCATTCAAACTCTTTTGAAGCTGCAATAATCTAGCAATATGAAACCACGTGCTTCACATTAGAGAAAGAAAAGCCTATGTGTCAACTGAGTCCAAAAGATGGACATATCAACCAATCTAAATGGCGATATACCACTATAGGTAAATGAAGCTCAGCGCAAGTTCTTTGAGAGGGGTCTGCCTGCAGACCTCCACTCTCAGGAGACTTCCGGTGCAGACCTCCACTCTCAGGACAGGAAGTGCACGCTAAGAATTCCAAAATAAAATCACCACTATCAATACAGTGCCACTTTCCAAACAGGAAATGCACGCACATACAAAGTAAATCGGATCGTGACACTATATACATATAATATATATATATATATATATATATATATATACGGACACCTTGTATTGTTGTTACTATCAGTACAGCCGCAGCGCCACTCCGAACAGGAAATGCACGCAAATACAAAATAAAATCGTACTGACACTTATTATCTATTTATATATATAGATATATATTTATTTATATATATAAATACGACATCTTGTATGTTAGTTACACCCGCTAGACAACAGTGGAAGGTTCGAGAAACAACCGTGTTTGCCGGTGGCACTGCGGCGGAGGTGGCGAGGTTCCAGCTGGGAACCTCCACCCCGCTGCGGGACCCGTGGGACCCAGGGTCGGCTCTAGAACAAATCAAATGGGGGGGAAATCATTTACCAAGGGGGGGCACACACTGCCGTCAACAACCAACACACAAACACCAACGCAACTTCAATTTAAAAAAACATGCTGTAAAGTCTGTTGTCTTTCCCACACATTGCAAGGGTGTAGTGCTATTTTATAGCGCACCTATGACCAGAGTTACTTTTTAACGCGTTACTGTAATAATATTACTTTTGTCGGTAACGGAGTAGTGTAACGCGCTACTTTTATAATCCAGTAATCACACTACAGTTACTAACATTGCCCCGACACGCGTTACTTCGTTACTTACTAAAATCAGTCATAATCAAACCTCAACAAACACCTGCAAAGAACATGCTAAGGTGAAGCTAACGCACAGCTAATTGTTGTTTGTTTATATCACGGAGTCTGTTCTTCTGCTCTGTTTTCCGGTTGTTGCCTGTTTTGAATGACGAATACACACTACCGCCGCCTGCTGGTAAGGAGAGTTATTGCCACTCACGCATGCGCAGTTCGTACATGCTCGGCTGAAGTCTTGGCGGTGTGTTCCAGTGCAACACATGGCCAACACGCAGGAGAACACGCCGACGCAACAGCGTGAGCAGAGATATACTGCGCAATATACAGATAGCAGGAGACAGAGAACAGCCATGGTCAGATAGGAACACATTCAGGAGCTATCTGGATCAGACTTATGCGACAATAGAAACTGAACTAAAGAGAACATTTGAAACTTTAGCAGTCTGCGTGATCTGCCTGCAGGGAGGGGCGGGCTGGCCCTGCGAGTAAAGTAACGAGTAAAGTAACGAGTTACTTTATGTAGAGAGTAACGAAGTAGTGTAATATATTACTTTTTTTTAAAGTAACATGTAATATATTACTTGTTTTTAGTAACGACCCCATCTCTGCCTATGACCTGTGCATACATGCATGGTTGTGGCACGACCACCAAAACAGAAACATATGGACATAGGCCACCATACAAAAAGTGTGCAAATGTATTTAGTATCCTATCCATGTGAACATGTTTTAGGTGGGGGTGGACCTAACCTCCTCGAGGAGGGTCTGGGGGCATGCTCCCCAGGGAAGATTATTTTTAAAATATTGAAGTTAAATGCATCAATCTGGTGCACTTTGAGAGCAAAATGAAGAGATCTATGGATAGCCTACATCTCTCAACATCCAAACAGAACTGTACACAGATTTACTTTTTCTTTATGGATATTTTACTAATCACTCCCCTTTTAAACTGTATTCTTGTGTTACTGTCCTATAGTATTTCATACCGTTTTTCATTTATTCCCTTAATAACTATATGATCATATAAAGGTAGCTTATTCCTCGCAAATACTTGTTTACATAAATGGTGACCAAACCGTTTGAGACCCACTGAGATAAGTTAACCTACACTAAGGTTAACTATCTAAATACTGAGAGAGTCCTTACCTCACTGAGCTGACGTTATAAGATCCTCTCAGTCTGACAGGAGAGGACTCTCCTCCACCTTGGTGGAGAAACAGCCCTTTATATCCGTTAGCATAGCTAGCTAACCAGATGCTAACAACAACATTCCACGTTACCACTCGCGCACTCACAAAATGCGATCGTGCCACACACACAGAGAGCCGAGCTTGAATGAAACACAGAGACCCAGAAGTAGGCTACTTGTACTGTACTGTATATCATATTATTTTCGATGGCTTTACTGTATAATCAGTGTAACAGATGAACAGATTGCCACTGGCTTTCATCTAAACACACAGCCACGTAATGATAACAAAACAAAAGTCGGGGGTCATTGGTCAAGCAACACACCAATCAGAGAGCAGCAGTGAGCACACCTCAGGCTGTGTTTCATATTTGTATTATTTATTTCTGATGTATTTCACACAAAACACCTTTAGTGGAAACGTTTTCACATATATGATTAAAAAAAAAACGGCAAAGTGGCAAGGCTTGCCCACCCTGCGTTGGGGGGGAACAGTGACTCATTTGGGGGGGGCATGGCCCGCGAATGACCCCCCATGACGTCGACCCTGGTGGGACCCCTGGACGGTGCGTCTTGGTCAGGCTTCATATCGGCCGGCCCGGGAAGGAAGAGACAAGCAGAGTGGGGGAAGTCCCCTACCCCAACGCGGCACACCCTCCCGGCCATCAGAGTCGAACCCGCAGTTCGAGGAACCGACCGCCAGAGCACCGGCACTAGGCCGGGCCGGCGTGGAGGTCCTCCGACAGTGGGTCGCGTTTGCCATTCGATCAGTCAGAGGAGAGGAGAAAAATGCAACAACAATTGTCAAAACCCATTAATATATGGATGAGTGTGGGGGGGGGGGGGGGGGGGGTGGCTGGACACAGGCCGTGGGGGGACACCCAAGACCGGGCAATGTCTGGGAAACCGGGTGAAATAGCCAAAAATAGCTGCAAAAATAGTGTCCAAGAATAGGCACTCGTGAGGCAGGCAGAGTCCCCTGTCAACTCCCGTTACAATCCTCCATATTGTCATTTGAGCGAAAAACTTTTACGAGAACCAGGCTGGGGGGGTCAAAAGGGCTTGACCAAGGCTGACCCAAAGTGCACGGTGGGCGGACTCATCACCTCCGTGATGAGTCTCCATTGTGATTTGAAAACTTCCATCAAACGAGTCCTTCGGTGGGCGGGAAAAAAAACACGTAAAAATCGTCACTTCCTGTACTGACAGTGGAGGTGTCCTTTTTTTCTTTTTTTTTTATATAAATGTTTTATTGAACATTTTTAAAACATACAAAAGCTCGGTGAGGATATCATCAACTTATCAACATAAGTGCAAGACATTCATTCACAATAAGACAAAAAAAATACATCCAATAAGAGCCAGGAGGAGAGAAAAAAGAATAAAGGCACAAAAACATTTGAGAGGCATTAAGCTTACTTAAAATAATAACCATTTGGAAATGTCATTGCAAATCTTTATAGACATGTTACAAGATTGTATTTTCCTAAGGGACAGAAAAAAGGACTTTAACTCATTTATGAAACAGTGAAAGGAGGGCTTGCCTCCTCTCCATTTACTACAATGTAAATGATATTTACCCAAAATAATAATTATATTTACCAAATCAGATATGGGAGAATCCAAATTATCAATATAATATAAAATGTGATATATTTTGAAGGCCGGAATGTTTGTTAAGTTAAGTAACAACCAATCTCTCACATTCGACCAAAACAATTTAGAAAAAGGGCATGAGAAAAATAAATGTTCCAACGTTTCATCAGATAAATTACAAAAGGAACATGGTTCCACTTCAAATTTAAATCTTGAATTTAAAAAAGTAGAAACCGGGTAGATTTTATGAACAATTTTAAAATGAGTTTCTTTTGCTTTAGGAGAAATAGGCCATTTTATAAAATAAGATAGAGCTTTTTCCATTACAGATAAAGTGTCTAAATCGGTCCCTTGTGGAAATAAGCATCTGTTCAAATGAAAAAAGTGGGATTTCAAAGAAGCATTAATAGATTTGTTATTCTTAAGAGTATCGCCAATAAATTCCAAACTAGGTAAAACTGATACAACATTTGAGTACAGTAAAGTATTATGAATCATTTCAATAAGTGGTACAGGAATTGCTTTACAGATTTTGTTATAATCTTTAGCAGTACACATTATATTGTATTTCGTTGAAAAAGCCAAAACATCTAGCAGTTTACCATTGCAATCTAGTAAATCACTAACAAACAAAATACCCCTCTCATACCAATCACTCCTAAACAAGGATTTTCTGTTTATAATAATCACTCTATTGTTCCATAAAGTAGATCCATGAGGAGAAAAATTGTGGATAAATATCATTTTCCAATAATGAAGTATCTGCTTATGAAAATTTGACAATTTGGTCGGAATCTTATTAACCTCAAAATCACATTTTAAAAGAAAATCAAACCCTCCTAGACGTTTAAATATGGCCTTTGGAATATGGAACCACATGGATTCTGCTTTCAACCATTTTATTTTAATTGTTCCAATCATCGATTCAAAGTCTAAAGCTTTAATTCCGCCTTTATCATATTCTTTAACAAGCTGTGACTTTTTAATGTAGTGAGTTTTATTTCTCCACAAGAATTGGAAAATAATTGAGTTGGTTTTTTTAATATTGGCCGAAGAGACAAAACATGAGTGGCATGGATAAATCAGTCTAGATATACCTTCTGCTTTAGTAAGAAGAACTCTGCCAAAAATAGTAATATCTCTAGTTAACCAACGACTGAGAGATTTCTTCATATCTGTGATACGGTTACAAATATTAAGATCTTCTCTCCTGATATAATTTTTAGACAATGTTATTCCTAAATATTTCACTTCAGGTACCACTCTAATAGAGTCAATAATGGAATCATCACATGAATGGATAGGGAGTCATTCACATTTTGAAAGATTAAGAGATAACCCTGATGCTTTTGAAAAAATTGAAATTGTGTTAAGAGTTTCCTTTACCATGGATTTATTCTTTAGTGGTCAGCCTGTCGAATACCACGTAAAACCTTAAACCTAGGGCTCATTCCAGGGTTCAAAGATACAGAACTATCTATGTCTGAATAGAGCATCCTAATTATGTTGCAGAAATGTTCACCAAAACCCAGAAATGTTAGAGTTTCCATTAAAAAGGAATGTTCAATGGTATCAAAAGCCTTGTAAAAATCCAGAAATAGTACGAGACCTTCAGTATCAATAAACTCCTGGTAATCGAGCATATCCAATATCAGTCTGGTATGGTTATGAATACTTCTGCCCTTAATAAAGGCTGATTGACATTCATCTACTAGTTGATTCAGACCTGAGTTTAACCTGTTAGCATAAACATGTGCTAACAGTTTGTAATCATTACATAGTAGGGTAATAGGTCTCCAATTATCCAACAAAAGATTATTTTTATTTGGTTTTGGAATTAAGGTAATAAGGCCATGTTTCATGGTTGGCGAAAGGTTTCCTGCTGAAATGCAATCTGTGAAAGCCTTAGAAAGCATTTTTCGCACATCTGACCAAAAATATTTGTAAAACTCTATGGTTATACCGTCCAGCCCTGGTGATTTGCCACCAGACATTTGCAGTAATGCAGTAATGCATCTAATTCTTCAATTTTTAGTCGATCGTCCATATACTGTTTAAAGGGATCATCTATTGTCTTTTTGAATTCTGTAATTTTACTAAAAAAGTTATCACAATTTTCTTTAATTTAGTTAATTGCTATAAAAAAGTCTAATTTCTTCGTTTATCTGGTCTTGATTTTCAATAGTGACATCATTAACACTCAGTTTTTGGATTTTCTTTTTCACTTGTCTTTGCTTTTCAAGATTGAAGAAATAAGAAGTGTTTTTCTCCAAACATCAGTTAAATTAAGTTTAGAGGCCAAGTGAATAATAGAATCATTAAGATTATGATAATGTCCCCTTAAAGGAAGACGATCTAACCACTCATCAGGAACTACATTAAAATCCCCTCCGATTATAATCTTATCAGTCATATAAAGTACTTTCCATTCCTCAAATTTTTGGCACAAGATTGAAAGGAAATTATTGTTTTTAATCTTTCTGTTATATCCATAAACACACACCAGTATGTAATTAGTCCCATTAACATCAGTCACAACCATTAGCCAATGACCGTTTGTATCACTCCTGTGGTCAATTATATTTCCAGGTAACCTGTTAAATAAAATCATCACTCCAGCCGAATGTGATGTTCCATGGCTGAAAAAAATGTTGTCTCCCCATTGTACTTTCCAGAACTTAGTATCTGCCTCTGCAGAATGAGTTTCTTGCAGAAAAACACAATTTGCCTTTTGTTCCTTACAAAAAAGAAAAATGTCCTTACGTTTCACATTGTTTTTTAGCCCCCTAGCATTTAAGGATATGAACGATAACATTGAAAGAGCAAAGATAGAAACCTTAAGAAAATGCGCAAATGAATGCTATATCGATGTGCAGGAGTAAGTAACGTAGCCCTTAACAAACATATTTAGTGTAATAGCTCACAACATTTTGAATATAACCTGAGACAAGTCCAATCCTAAACAAAAATAAACACTCAGCATACCTACTGAGGACCGAAAACCTGCTCCCTGTCCCTCCAGTTCATTACTGCGGTGTTTTTCACGTTATTCCGGGTCCACTCTTTTGTTGTCAATCAGCGCGAAGCCTTCCTTCAGAAAAGCTCTCTTCCCCTTTTTCCTGGCTTCTTGAACCAGTGGCCACAGCTTGGAGCGAGCCTCCCGGTCCTCCACGGAGAAATCCTCTTTGAAACGAATGTGCATCTCGCTGCAGACTCTCTCATCTTTGGACTTTTTCCAGATCTCGTCACGAACAGTCCTCATCCCGATCTGAATGATGATTGACCTCGGTGTGTTGTTGGAAGTAGCTGCATTACCCTTCATACCCAGCCGATGGACAGTGTCTACTGAGGCTGCGGCCACACGAGGACGAATTTGGTCGTTTGCGTTACTGTTTAGTGTCATATAGACCGTTCGGCCACACGAGGACGACCGAATACGGCACTAAACGACTGAGGAAACGATAACGGGTCCCAAGGTGGATAGAAAGGCATACGCAACTCTCTGGGGGGTCAAACGGCTCCGTGTGTGCGCCCTATCCGAACATTTTCAGATCACTGATAGTGATTGCGCAATAGCCCCGCCTCTCCCCACCTCTTCTGCTCACCTCCGCTTACCCCGCGCCATTGCTGAAGTGTTTCGCAACCAACAACAACAACAATGGCGGATCGCAGAGTTGCTATCGTGCTCCGGACGCTATTGACCATGCTACAGTTGTTTGTGCAACATCTACAGCAATAATGATGAGGCAATAGCCCCACCTCTGCTGCTCACCCCCGCGTCAAAGTAAACTGCACCCTGAATTCAGATTATTTATCTTTCTCTCGATATGGACCTAAACGCGAGTGAAGTCTAATCTGACAGGACGGAGACACGCAGCTCTGCTCACCTGCAGCTCCTCCCGCTGCAGCAAAACACACACTTCAAGTCAGATCATCACCCTTAGCTATTTTAATTACCTCTCAAACTCCTAAACTAGTTATAGATATGTTTATTTTTACTGTCGGCCGGGTCACTCATTACTGGATCAGCTGTTGCATGAGACAGACACTGACGCTGTCCGAAGAGAGGCAGGAAAAAGAGAGGCTCCGTGTATTTTATTATTATATTATATAGAGTCGTTATTCATTTGTTTTAAAGCTCAATAAATAACAAAGAAGACCTTTGACCGGCACTTTTATAATTTTGTCCGGAAGATTTAAACTTTAATACACGCTGACTGGTGAAAAACTCTGCCCGGTTCCCTCGGCCCCCACCGCGGAGAATAAACAGAAGGGCAACCATGACAACCATGCTTCTTCGCTGCTTTTGTGGAGGAAGTTACAGCTCCCCGTACAGGCTCCTGCATATGTACTGCAGCTTCTCCAGCGGTTGGAGCTAAACGGAGCGGTCTCGTGTGGACAGACACTATCCGGATAACTATTGCGTGTGGACGGAAGCTTGTTTGCGATTGCGTTTGCGTTAATCCTATGCGTTTAGCCGTTTTCGTCCTCGTGTGGCCGCAGCCTGAGTCACGCAGCTTTTCCACAGACAGCGGAACAACTCTTGTGAGTATCCCCATCACAGCTTCTCTTTTGTTTTCTCCTTCTTTTTCAGGCAGACTATTCATCCTCAGATTCAATCAATCAATCAATGTTTATTTATATAGCCCAATATCACAAATGTTACATTTGTCTCAGTGGTCTTCACAGTGTGTACAGAATATCAGTATGACAATAGATTCCACCTCCGTTTGTAGCGGGCTTGCTCCTCGTCAGACTTACGTAGTAAAGTGTTATCTTTCAGAAGATCATCAAACTCTTTCTGAAGAGGAGAAATGTCTTTCTTATTTTCTTTAGCTGCTTCAGTGTTTGCTTCAATGCGTTTTTCAAACTTTTTTAACAGCTCTGTCTGTTCATCCATTTTTCCGGATAAGACTTGTATTGCCTGGAGAATGGTGCTGCTGCTATCCTCTGCCATTTGTGTTTCGCCATGAACCTTTGATTTCTTTGGATTCGGTCCTTTAGTTGGTGTGTGGTCCCAATTCATTTTGTGTCCCTTAGAGTTGTCCGCTTCCATGTCCTCAATAACCGAGTCATCACACGCCTCACGGAGAACTTTTAAGTTGTAATCGTGGTCGGTCATGCTAGCAGGCACTTTATGTCAAAAGTGTTGGTAACTGAAGTAAATTGTGACTATTTAAGCTTCTATAATAACTTAAAGTGTATCATGAATAAGCTATTGCCTGTCAGTTTTGCAGTCAAGGACTCAAATCTAAACTTTTTTTACGAGCCTGCAACGTTGCTGCTTCTCACTCCGCCATCTTGAAGCTTTTTTCTGAAACCACTGGACCTCCCCAGAGCCATAACCTCCCTAACGGCCCGTCTACACTACAGGCATCGAAAAATGCTTTCAACGCTTCGCCCATTCATTTGAATGGGGTGAGGTAGAATATTTTTAAACTTCGCCGAACTGCATTGTGGAGAGCATGGCATGGCTTTGCAAGCATCACGAGCATCTATCGGCATCAAAAGTTGAACAATGTTCAACTTTTGAGGCTCGATGCTTGGCATCAGCCAATCAAATCCCGCGTATGCAAATCTAACAGTACAAGCTTTAGCCAATCAAACCGCGTGTATGCTGGGAGAGACTACGCAGGTCATTTCCTCATATTCAAAAAAATGGAGCGGTAGTGAATCACCCGGTGCTGTATGATCAGTCTCTGTTGTGATCATCTACCGCAGGGGTGGGGAACAGGGGCGGACTGGGACTACAAATCAGCCCGGGACTCTCGACCGGCCCACTTCGGTACCGCCGGCCCACGCGGTGCCGCAAGTAAATACCGCTAGTAAATTGTCGACGGGGGGGGTGTGCTAGTGACTTACCGCAGAGGTAGACATTAAGGGTAAAATTGACTTGTATTATCACTGGCCCCACCATTGTAACCACTGGCCCGGAGCATTCGTCCAAAAACAAATCGACTAATAATGAAGAAAATGAACACATTTGTTGCAATAGTAATGTATGCACTAACTACTTTACTACAACATTTGAATCATCAGTTCTTCCTCATTTTCCTCAATTGTTCATATTTGGTTTATTAAAATAATGATATTGTGGTCATTGTTAAAAAATGTCTGCTATTATTTGTATAATGCACTTTCTGCCTTCCTGTCATTAGGAGTTAGACATGTAATGGCTATTAATTGATTTGATTAGAACCTTCATTATCCTAAACTGCTGGGACATTTCGCCAATACCTTTATATTGTCTACTCTTCACTTACTTGTCAGCATAGGTCGGCATTGATGTACAGAGCCGACAGAAGACCTTGTTTATACTGGCATCATATTGAGATGTGCAGTGACGCGTCCTGAAACCAGGAAGTAAGCTGCTGGTTCCCTCCACAGAAAGGATTTCTCCACAGGGTTTTGGAAAATAGCTGGAAATAATGTCTGTGGAAAACAAACCTGTTTGATCAATGCACGTTTTGTTCAGCCGGATAATCTCCACACGTCTACCCTACTTTTATAATTTTCGAATCATAAATCTAATCGATAGATTATAAAGGGTTTTAGGACGCGTCACTGCACCACTAGAAGCCAACTCCATCCATCAAGCTGAAACGTTCTCTCCCTCTTCTTCTCCTCTCCCTCTCCTTTAACTCCTCCGGTGACTTTCTTTTATTTGAAGATTGTTTTTTGCCCGGCGCTTGGCCGGTTACCGCTGGTGTTAAAAACATTTTGGCGAAATAGTGAAGGTGCGCGCTGCCGCTCACGGGAGCCTGCTTGCGCTGCGCTCCGCAGCAAACAGCTGTTTGCTTTTCACCCAACAACGACAACCGACTCACGGAACGCTATGTTGTAGCGTTCATAAACGAAACAATTTAACAAAATTGCTAGTCAAAATACCAATACCACAGGACAATATTTTTAAAGCAATATTTTTAGTGGCCCGAGTGGGCAAGTGGAAAGTACGTTATGCTGGCCCGGGGTGTCTAAATAGAGCTTCCGGGCCAGCGGGCCATTTAATATCGAGCCCTGCCGGTTACCGGGCGGCCCACATCGTCCGACCGGCCCACTTCAGTACCGGCCCATCGGGATTCGTCCCGAACGTCCCGATGGCCAGTCCGCCCCTGGTGGGGAACCTCCGGCCCCCGGGCCGTATACGGCCCGCGAGACAATTTGATACGGCCCTCGAGGTAACTCACGCAAAAAAGATTTTTGTTTTTTAAATGTTGACCGCAAAAGAATTAAACAATCGAGTGCCTGTTTTTCCTGGCCAAGGTCAGGGTCCTTGAACACAACACGAGCCTCACGTGTCATCACGTGGTATACTGTATGTCTCGTCCGACAGGGGTTTAGAGCTGACGGAGAGCACCAGGACGTCGCTCCGGGCCGGGATTTCACAAATGTCAGTACTATGGTCAGTCAGTACCCATAAGGAGCCGTACACATGCCACAGTTTTAGTTGAAAGCCCAGTGGTGATCTGTTCATCTGTCACACTGATCATACACTCAATAACGTTGTTGTTATTAGCATCTGGTTAGCTAGCTATGCTAACAAATATAAGAAGCTTTTTCTCCAACCAGTGAGGTAAAGGCACATCTTTATATGATCATTATAGTTATAAAAAAATAAGAGAATAAAGTAAACAGGTATAAAATACTATATGACAGTAAAAAAAAAGTTGTTATTAATAAAGAAGAATACAGTTTGAAAGGGGAGTGATTTGTAAAATATCCATAAAGAAAATCTGCTTACTGTTCTGTTTCATATGGGTGTTGAGAGATGTATCCATAGATCTCTTAACTCTTAAAGTGCACCAGATTGATGCTTTTAACTTCAACATTTAAAACAAAAATCTTCCCGGGGGAGCATGCCCCCAGACCCCCCTAGAGGAGGATAGGCCCCCCCCACACACTTAAATCATATTCACATGGATAGGAAACTAAATTGCACATATATTGTGTCCATATCTTTCTGTTCTGGTGGTCATGCCACAACCGTGCACGTGCATGCATACGCGAGTCATGGTAAGATATCTGGATTAAGAGGTTGCTTTTTCTTTGCACAGCATGAAAGAAAGGCCAAATCAAATGAATGGGCTGTGATTTTAGTATTTTTAAGCAGAGGTCAATCATTTGTACCGCCCTCGGAGGATGTTGAAAAAATTGAAATGGCCCTTGAGAGGAAAAAGGTTCCCCACCCCTGATCTACCGGGATACAAACCGGAGGAGCCAGGCATGGAGGGAGGGGGCAGAGACAGTGGATGAAACTGGTAGGTTTTTGCCTGTTTGGGTATTTTATATCCAGTTTACTTCGTTTTAACATTGCTATTGCTTTGTATGCCGGGGGCGGGCGGGAGATTCTTGATTGGTTGTTGGTCGCCTTGGGCGCGAGAAATCTGCAAGCCTCAGACACGCCCAGCTTCAAGATTTGTTGATGCCTGTAGTGTAGACGGGCCGTAACGGTACGTCCACACAGCAGCTTTTCAAAAATCTTGAAAATCTTGGAGCTGGGCGTGTCTGACAGTTTGGAGATTTTTTGCGAGCAATGCGACCAACAACCAATCACATGAATCTCCCGCCCCCGACATACAAAGCAAAAAACCCCGGGGATTTTATGCGAGCAATATATATATATATATAAACTCCCCAAACAGGCGAAAACCTACCAGTTTCACCCACTGTCTCTGCCACCTCCCTCCATGCCTGGTTCCTCCGGTTTGTATCCCGTTAATAGTTCTGTTCGTAAAGAACCGGGTGATTTGCTACCGTAACTTCTCGTTTGGAATATGAGGAAATGAACTGCGGTCTGGTTCTCCCTGCTTACACGCGGTTTGATTGGCTAGCGCTTCTACTGTCAGATTTGCATAAACGTGTTTGATTGGCTGACGCTTCCAGCTCAGCTTCAAAAGTTGAACATTGCTCAACTTTTGAATCCTGGAAATCCTGGAAATCTTCGCTTCGCTCCCCCGCAATGCAGTTCGGCGAAAAGCGAGGCAAAGTGACGTCATCCCCATTCAAAGTCCATGGGCAGAGAAGCGTTGGAAGATTCGTCTAAAGCTGCTGTGTGGACGAACCGTAACGGTACGTCCACACAGCAGCTTTAGACGAATCTGCCACCGCTTCCAACGAAATAATAAAAGACTATGAAATAGGAGATGAGTGAAAATAAGAGTAAAATAACAGTCAGCATATATTTGGTCATCTAAGTTATAAAGTACGGAATAAGTTAAAGTGACAAGTGAAAATGGACATCTGTACATATAGTGACATATCTATCTACCTATCTGGTCTACTACTAATAATATGTTAACATGGGTTGTGGAAACAGTGTATATTTATGTCCGAGGCGCTTGGTGCGTTGTTGTGGAGGGATGAGTCTGTGGCTGAACGTACTCCTCATCTTCACTAGCTCTGGGTTCCCTGTATGCTCACGGCTGCATTTCCCCCTTTAGATATACGATTTCAGGATCGGGCTCTAACCCAAAGACTTAACATTTATCATATGACATGTGTCAATAAATGTTCTTTAAACAAAATGAAGTCTCTCCTGATTGAAATGAAAGTACATCTGATGAATGACATTTGAGGTGCATGATATTGTGTTTTTTGCTTCCAGCTAATAGAGACAACTATCACAATCTTGCTTTGCTCCTTTTTCGCTTCTTATGTACATCAACGGATGTCTTTCATTGGAGAACTTATTATTATTATTGGCTCTAAAGGGAGGGAAAGCAGTAAAGAGAGTGCTGGAGGCCTGCGTATACCTTTCGCAGAGTTATAATGATGAATAATTAATGCACCAACTGCACTCTGGGAGCTGCTGATGGCACCCAGCAGGTCAGCGGAGAGGGAGGAAGACGAGGATGCTCTGCTTTTACTTCCATCCGCCGGAGAGGAACCCACCGCTGCTGAATTATTTATCCCTGAAGTCCCTCCACACACTCTCACATGCAACACAACACACTGCTACTCTCTAAACACTGGACGCTGCTTTCATGTGAGATGTGGGCTGCAGCAGGAAGGACGTGACCTCTGTGAAAGAGAAGTCTCTGGAGCAGCCCTGACCAAGGATGGAGAAGGACAAGTCTTAAACCACTTTACATTTAAATGTGTGGCATTTTCAGAGGTTGACGTTTCTGTAGGTGGCACTACAACCTCTGCAGCTTATGAAAAACATTTTAGCCTTTGAGTTCCTGTAACAGTTAGAAGCTGAATGTGTCTATAAGTTTAGATTTTTTGTTGGTAATCTTTTGTTTTAGAAATAAGGATGCAGATATTCTTCATTTTCTTGAAGTCAAAAATCCCATAAAAGGACCAAAAGGAACAATAGTCTTTTCATCCATACGTTTAAGCTTTGCTGTTTTTTGTGATCCTGAATACGTACATGTTGTCACAAATATGAAGTAGTTGTTTTTTCAAGGCTCAATAATTTAATAACAGTCATTTCGAATTACTTAAACAGCTCAATTATGTATTTGATGCTTTAGTGAGTATTTACAGAACCACGGTTGTGCGCAAAACTAAAAACTACAGTTTCTATTTGCATTGTAATGTGATACACAGCAATATAATTTAAAAGGCTTTGGATACACAGAAAGTTTGATTCACAATCAGAAAAAGACTGAATATCTGCAGAAGTAATTACCTTATTTTTGTGTGCTTGTAATGAGATACAATTTCCAAATGGGAATATTATATAAATGAGTGTAAACATCCTAAATGTTGTCTTAACAATTAACATTTAAAAATGTCATCTGTGACTTATGGATGGCTAGGAGGAAGGAGTTAAATGAAAAACTGCTTCTAATTTCAGAATGACCTGTTTAAGACTCTGACTTTAAACTTTGTCTTAAATTAGGGCTCGATAAAGGTCTTACTCCATGCATGATTTAAAGTTATTTAAAATACGCTGCTATAATTAATTATAAGAAACTAAAGACCAAAACTCTGAAAGGGCGCATTGCTAAAGCTACTTTGACCTCTCATTGGTCAGTGTGAGCTCTGGCCCCGCCCACCAACATGTCTCGTGTGTGCGCAGAAACAGCTGAGCACGTTGAATTTCTGCGTCTGTTTCTCTATTTTCTACATTAAAGGAGAAAGCCTGGTTTGTGTGTTTGACTCACATAATACTATGTTGTATATCGGAATCGGCGACTTTCAGATGTATCTGAAAGGTAAGTTATGTGTTAGCCTGTTAGCTAGTAACTGGCAGTGGCTAACATGTGTCTTTTGTTTATGTTTGTTAGCATGTTAGCTAATAACTGGCACTGGCAGACATGTGTATTTTGTTTATATTTGTTAGCTTATGACTGGCAATGGATGACATGTGTAATGTTTGTATGTTGTTTGTTTGTTTGTAACTTTCAATGGCTGACAGTGGTCTTTCATATTTTTGGGAGATGTGGAAGGAAGCTTCAGGTTTTGGTTTAGCTACAAAAAAAGGTCAAAGTCAACTTTAATGTCAATCTTTCAGTTTGTGTGTACTGACAGAGAGATCGAAATGACGTTTCCAACAATCCCGAATACAAAAATACAATTATACAATATACAGATATGTATACAAATATCTATATCCTAGTAGGCCTACAATCAACTGACCCATTTACACACCACACATTAAGATAACATATCTATATAATATAATAAGATAAAAAAAAGCACAAACCATGTTTGCTGTCAAAACCTTCACTCTGTACTGCTGAGTCTGGTTTATCATCTGATGTCTGATCCCCCCATAGTTGACCCACACAACTTTACAAAGTCACCTGATCCAATTAACTGATAAGAACAAATTAATTATGCATCAGAAAGACTACTGGATGTTTGTTAATGACAAATATCTGCCGATCCAAAGTGACCATTGTGTCTTTGACAGGAGGACAAACCAGGTATCTAAAAGAAAGAAAGTTACATAGTTTTGTAAATAATTATTCATATACCTTTTCAGCTTTGAGTCCTATGGAGCCAACAGTTTCAAATCCAAAACTGCTGACCCATGAATAAATCAAAACTGCATGACACAAAATCAAATGGTTATTGGAGGAAGAAACTCCAACGGAATAATTATTATGAATCAGTTTTCTCCTGGCCAAACGATGGTGACAACTACCTGAGATGGGTATTTGATGCATACTGAGTTTAACAGTGAGTGCATAACTTCCCTCAGTATTAAACTAACTCCTTAAACAAGATCAGTTTGAATATTTGCTCTGACATTTGGCTGTGATTGAAAAAGATAAGAAGAGCTTTGTTTTAATCTCCGGCTGCGATGAATAATGCAGCGGAGGCTGTCTGGGTGTCTCTGTGAGATTGTTTGGAGCAGTTTCCCCTCATGTTCCCAAATATTTGTCTGTTTGACTAAACAGATGAGACGAGCCTCTCCTCTTTCTCGTTGCCTTGTTTGGTTGAGTTTGCAGCTGCTGTCTGAGGACTCTGGGATCAATGTGCAGACACTTGAAGTCCAGTGGATAAAACAACAAGCTCTGGCCACTGTAGAGGAGCACAAATGTGTGTCTTTTGGAGATGCGTTGTTTAAAAGCCGTCGTTCTGCATGTGTCCCGCTGGCAGAATGAACCTTTCTGTGGCTCAATCTGTCAAAAAAATTGGACCCCAAATTGGGAATGCCTGCAGCTGTGAAGGCCTCCGACAGACAATGAGCGACACAATGGGACTGGCTGTGCCATTCGCTGAGAGGTTGTCATGCCAACGATACAAAAAGCCCCACGCTCGACCAGGAGCCCAGAGGAGACTTTGCTTAGAGGCCCTTCACTTCTCCTCACGTTCTGTTAACATCATTATTCATGTGAAGGAAAAAAACGCCTGTCATCTTCCTGCTGAGGCCGCAGAGCGTGGCTGCTGCCCGTCTGTTCAAGCTGGGTTGACAAGAAGTGAACTATTGTGTGAGTAAACAGAAAGTCCCATTGTGCTGAGGAGTGTGACGGCAGCTTGAACTCTGAACCAAACCAGCAGGACCGTCGCTCCGGCTGGCGTCGGATCAGAAACAATATGCTCAGCAAGGACAATGTTTTCACAATACACAGAACCAGTTTACGGCTGAATATATTTATGATTTGTAGGCGTTGTGGAGGAGGTACTCGGATCCTTTCGAAGTTTCAACAGAAAAATCTAAAATACTCAATCAAAAGTTGTGCATTCAGTATCAACTTAAGTAAATGTATTAGTTTTATCAGTAAAGCTGGGTTAATACAATAATATGGGTAATGTTGAGACAATGCTCTTGATTGTTTACTATAAGAAAATTGTAAGGCTACTCCTCAGATTCAGCATTGCAATAAATACTTTTCTCTAAAAAGAATACTTTAATATATCCCGGTCAGACTTGCAACGGACAGTTTAAAATCTATTATTTAGAATCAAGGCAGCAGAACCAGAAATAATAGTTTTCACTAATTTTATACTCAGCAGTTGAGCGATTTGGGCTTCATGCGCCACCGAACAGGCCCCGCCTCCAACGCTGTATCCAGATCTCTGTATACACCGGGGCCCCAACCAGTCACTTTACAAAGCCTTGCATTTTGTATCCGTATAATTACATGCTTTTAGTAATTTGTAGCTCACTGATAAATACATGTAGTCAAATTTAAAAAATACAATATACCCCTTCGAAATGTAGTGGAGAATAGTAATAATGAAGCATCAACATTCATGTATTCCCCTCTGGACATGTACCAAATGTCTTGCTCCCTGCTCCGTATTATTAGTGTATGCGTCATTTTCTGGCTGATTTGTAACCTGTGGTTGACCTCAGCTATCTCAATTCCCTCCTATTCAACATGCAGTAACATTTCAAAGTAAAAAATGTCCAACATGCTTCAAGTTCAGTTACACCATCTGTCTGTCTTTTGAAAAGCAAAAACAAAAAGACGCCATTCATTTGGAGCCTCCTTGATTCTCCTTTTGTTTGAGCACTTTGCTTTGGATGTGCCCATGCTCGCTCGCACGCACACGCACACACACACATACACACACGCAACACACACACAAACATCACAGTGGAGCTTTTCATCCACACAGGCTAAAATGTGGTGAAACCGTCTCACACCACCTCTGAGCCTCTGAGCCGGTCTGACATCCAAAACAATGACGGAGGATTATTTTGGGATGTAATCCTCAAGCAGCTCGGGGTTGAGGAGGAGTGACAACGCTTCACATGTAATAATGTTCTGCTTTCCTTCCAAAACAGTGTACTGTAGAAACATGTTTATTTTAATTTATTTGCAGTATTGTCTTTTGTATAAATTCGTTTTTTGCTAAAATGCTCAAAACACATTCAAACGGAATGTAAAATGTACGCGTCACCAAACCACCAAAAGTGCATTTGAATTAAAAATGTAATAATTTATTAAGCTTTAAATTGGATGTTAAATACTTTGTGCATGTTTTGAATGTTTCATGGATGTTACTTTTTAAGAAATAACTTTCATACAGTTCCTTAAAAGAAAAGCAGAAACATCCACATCACATGGTCAAATGAAATGTTACCAACACTTATATCTGATACTTTCACCATCGAATATCCGCCTCAGGTTTCACACACAGCGGCCTTGTGTCTGTAAATGGATTAAGGAGATTACATTTCACAAAGCATCGATGTGGGCAGGGAGCTGCTGACGGAGGGACAGTCAGCTGGAAGTGGACAGACAGCGACACACACTCCAAACATCAGATTGTGATTACAATAAAACACACTGAATACGGAATAATCTGCTCTGGTATTATAAAAATGTATATACTCTAGATTGCATGCATCTATAAAGATTGTGTTGTGCAGAAAATAACTGCCAGTGTGTCTTTTAAATACAATATAATAGAAATAGTTCAAGATTCAAGGCTTGTATTGTCATGTCTGCATAGCAGTGTAGTTATGACAATTAAATGATTAGCTCACGGGCTGCTCCAACAGTGCAACACAATAAAACAGATGTGCAAGTAAATCAAATATAATGTAGAGGACTGATTCTGATTGTATTGAAAATATAGCTCTTAATATTAGTTACATTTACACATTTTATTCTAGGATTGATCCATTAATGCATGATTTGATTGATTTTAATATCAAGTCCATTTCCTTTTTTTTTTTACAAACCTTCACAAACTATGGAGGAATTTTGTGGAAATATTGTCTGAATGTAGTCTTGTTCCTTAGACTGGAAATCTATGGCCTTGTGTGTGTTTTTATGTTTCTTAATCCGCTTGTAGGTTTTTTGTAGGATTGCGGCTTTGAATTGGACTTTTTGATTTGAGTGTGTATGATTCAGTATGAGGATGAAATGGAGGATGACAATTATAAATTACTTTTATTTCCAAGCGTGTAATTCGACAGCATTGTTAAACCCTCTTAAATGATCAAAAATCAACACCTTATAAAACGATTTTTGACAGACGCCTAAAATGGTATATTGTTGTTAATACAAATATGTTATGCTTTCAATTACTTGAAATAGGTCCAGAGAGGCCAACAAAACATCTTATCTGTGTGAGGTTACAAAACATCTGTAGACTGCTGTTGTGGCCAGAGGAGGAAGAGGGTTTGAAGGAGGTGGGGGTAAGGAGGTTGTCATGGAAACTCGTTCTCCGTTGCTGGGGGTGATGATGTAATATTACCCATCCGTGTTTCTCACACACACGTTAGCGTAGCTCGCTAGCACCAGAAGCTAACAACAACGATCTCCGGTACCGGTGCGCTCTCTCTCTCTCGCACACAAAATGTATCCTTCCACACACACACACACACACACACACACACACACACACACACACACACACACACACACACACACACACACACACACACACACACACACACACACACACACACACACACACACACACACACACACACACACACACACACACACACACACACACACACACCTCGCTGCATGCACGTGGAGGAGACAGATTAAATGAAACAAAGGAAGTCCACAGATTGACCCTCTGAGCTACTTTTATGACAAACTGTCGATCTTTTTTCTCATTTTTTAGACAACAAATCCTTGTACATTTCTAAGTAATCCAGTGCACTTAAAATAAAACCGCCCTCTTGTTTCCTCTCGTCCTGCGGTCTTTGTCCCCCATACTCGCTGCACTCAAGCCCTGTGGGTGTGTGTTTAAGTGTGTGTGTGCGCTCCGTACATTATTATAAGACAAAAGGCTTCTAGAAAGACTTAGAAGTAGCGTAAGAAAGGGTTTTCAATAAAACATCAGATAGCAGCTGTAGAGGACGATTCCTGCCACATGAGGGGGCCAATGAGCTGCTGAGCTCCAGGTAAAAGGACACAAGACAGATTCAACACTTCATTCTCAGGTCATAGAAACATATCATAGAATTGAAAATATACATCAGGCGTCAGTCAAAAAACAAGCTGTGCAAAGCTGACTTTACTATTTCAAGATTAAAAAGAGAGGAAATACTCACAACGATAGGAGACTGAAATACTTATAAAATATATAAAAGATAGCAATTCTGTGTTCAGTTAGTTTGACAGTTTGGCCCAAACGCAAAGCAGCCCCCATATATTCACACGTTTACATGAATGCCTCTTTGACCAATTGTCATTCTACTTTCTTTTATCTACATAACACACATTTAAAACACCTCAGTGTCTGATCCCAGCCCTTTCATTCAGTCCCATAGAGTGCACAGACGCTGATAGAAGCAGCAGATTGCGATGGTCTTCATCTATGAAGAGGAGGAGGAGGAAGGTGTTCAGGCTGCAGCTTCACATCTCTGGCTGAACAGCTCCTCCACCACCTTGGGGTCGGCCAGGGTGGAGAGGTCGCCCAGGTCCTTCTCGTTGCGGGCGATCTTCCGGAGGATCCGCCTCATGATCTTTCCTGAAAATAAATCCAGTCAGAAGGTGTTAGTGATTTGTTTTATTTATTTTATAGGTCTTAAAGGATTTATTAATCTCAACATGATTTAATAGCAATATTTCTTTTTATGTTTTGTTTTTTCTTAATCGTTGAACCGTTATTCGAATTATGGCATTTTTATTACTGTTATATTTTTATTTCTATGTGCACTGTTTTATGGGGTTTTATATTTTATATTGTTGCATCGATTCAATTGTCAGTGTCTTATCTGTCAGAGAGAAACCATTATTTATTTTATTTGCATTATCATACATGTTACCTCCTTGTGTCTATTAACCTGATCAAATGTTATATTTTACTGCATGTACAGGTCTGGAATTTCTTGGTGTTTATTTCTTACTTGTGATGTGTCATTTTGTAAAGCACTTTGAGCTGCATGAAAAGTACTAAATAATTAAAGCTTTATTATTATTATTACTAAATGAGAGGAAGAGGAGGATTGTGTTGTTGAGCTGTTTACCTGAGCGAGTCTTCGGGAGTGCCGGAGCGTTTTGAATGAAGTCCGGCGTGGCGATTGGTCCAATTTTCTCTCTCACTGAAAAATGGGAAGGAATTAGTGCTGTTCAGATAAAGATCTTCTGGACTTATTGTATTTACTTTTAACGGACTGTTTTCATTCAAATGTGTTTGTTCAGTCAGCTAGTTTTTGAACAATCTGAGCATTATTGTGCATTGTGTAAGTCAAACACATGTTCAGGCCAAATCTACATTTTTGTGAGCATAAGAAAACAAAATAGTTGCACTAACCTTTTTCTTCACCAATAGCTTTTTAAAATGTGATTGATCCAATATAAACCAAGAGAGACAATGAAACAGTACAAGTTATCCAACAAAAACTCTTCACAGCCTCACCCAGTCTCTTGAGCTCGTCCTGCAGCGTGTGGTTGAACTCCCGGCTGTGCTTCAGGGTGACGAAGCAGTACAGACACTCTCCCTTCACCGCGTGAGGCCGACTCACCACCGCAGCCTCCGCCACCGCCGGGTGCTCCGTCAGCGCCGCCTCCACCTCCGCCGTGCTCATCAGGTGGCCTGAACACACCCAAAAGTAATTAGGGGCAAAACACATAGGAGAGGAATAATCACCACGTTTCTGCGGAGGAAAATGAAAAGAAATGGCTTTAAATTCAAATATATGATAACAACACAACAACACAGACTATAACACTCCTTGTTGTTAAATACCAACTATGTGCAATATATATATATATATATATATATATGCCGTTAATAACTGCAATATATACCTGGCTGCTAAATCATCAGAACTGTTACAGGATGTGTTTTTTGTAAATTGTGTAACTTTTTTTATTATAATTTCTTTTTTAATCTTTAATATTTCTTTATGCATGCTTCTTAGGTAACATTAAGCTGCCTTTGGCTCTTTTCTGCTGTAACTTTCCCCTCTGTGGGACTAACTCAGTGGTTCTCAAACTTTTTCTGTCAGGCCCCCCCTTTGGAGAAAAAAAAAAGTCGGGCCCCCCCAACACAAATAGTCAGGCTCAGTGACGGCGCCAGAGATTTATTTTGGGGGTGCTGTGGGGTAGCTTGACGTTTCATAGAGGGTGCTCAGACATTTAGGGTTTCCCATTAATGTACCGGGCGCTACAGTGGAACTTTCTACTGCAACATTCCCCTCTCATATACACAGTGTGACTGTTACAATGAAGGCTCGATAATCAGCTCACGTCATATAGGTGTAAGCAGGGGTCAAGTGCTATTTTTATAGGTGGTGTGTGGACCTCACATAGGGGGGTCCGGGGGAATGCTCCCCCTGGAAGATTTATTTTTAAATATTGAAGGTGCACTTTGAGAGCAACATGAAGAGATCTATGGATACATCTCTCAACACCCATTTGAAACAGAACTGTAAACAGATTTACTTTTTCTTTATGGATATTTTACAAATCACCCTTTTAAACTTTATTCTTTTTTTAATGTCATAGAGTATTTCATACCTGTTTTTAAATGTATTCTCTTTTTTTTTTTATAACTATAATGATCATATAAACGTGTGCCTCGGAAATAATTGTTTATATTAATGGTGACCAAAACGTTTGAGACCCACTGAGATAACACTGAGAGAGTCCTTTAGCTCACTGAGTCTCTCAGTCTGACAGGAGAGGACTCTCCTCCAATTTGTTTTTGAAAAAACTCCTTATATCCGTTAGCGTAGCTCGCTAGCACCAGAAGCTAACAACAACGATCTCCGGTACCGGTGCGCTCTCTCTCTCTCGCACACAAAATGGCTCCTTCCACACACACACACACACACACACACACACACACACACACACACACACACACACACACACACACACACACACACACACACACACACACACACACACACACACACACACACACACACACACACACACACACACACACACACACACACACACACACACAGAGCCAAGCTTTAATGAAACACAGAGACCCAGACCTAATAGTACTGCATCATATTATTTTCGAATCAATAATTCTTCAAATTAAGATTTATTTATTTTTTAATCTTTTTTTTTTATATAACCATTTTTCCTCCTGGTCCCCCTCCCCCCCCTGGCATGCCCCCCACTTTGAGAACCACTGGACTAACTGATTCTGATGTTGTTGTTCTGAATTACATAAAAGGGTAGAATTAAAAGTGTCTTGGTTTTGTAACACCTTTTTATTTAGGGTATTTGAAGCAGACTGTGTTATCAGACAGTAAATCAGTTGAGTACCTGACACATTCAGCATGTCGTCTATTCTTCCTGTGATCCAGTAATATCCGTCTTTATCCCGCTTGCAACCTGAGAGAATGAAGAAAACAAGTTGCATAACCCCCAAAAGATTATTTTATAGCCTTTTTATCTCTCTCTTAAAAGGCTCTTTGGCATTTTGGTGAAAAATCAAGGGCATTTTTGCTATTCAGTGTTTTCCACTCGATTATTTGAGACTAGTGTCTTGACCATCCAGGTGTTCGGGGGCACAGTCACTTGTAAAACAGTCTTGTACATTTCATCATCAGTTTTGGTGTACTAAAGAAAGCTAAACTTACATTTTAAAATAACTTTGTTCTTTTGTATATTAATCTCTTGCTCGTCCTTGTATATGTACAGTGTTCAGAGAGGAAGGCAAATTAAGAATTTAATTGTAAACAAACTGTTTTTTAACTTCACACATGGCAATGAACGTGTCTTGATATGAAGTGGGATTAAACCTGCAACGTTGCCATAAAGACAAAATGCGCCTGCAAGCTTCAGCCCACCTGTGGAGAAGTGTACAAATATTTCCGGGGGAAATTAGATTATGGCAGGCCGCCACCGTCTGGCTAATTAAAGGGAAACACTGGCATTAACCCTTGTTGTGTTCAAAAGCTGTTACCGTTCATGGTGTTCGCGGGTTAATTTTGACTCATGATTTATCTCAGTCCAAAACACACACAAAAAGACTATCATCCAATATTGTTTTAACTACATCATAACTAACTTCTTATGCATTCATAACCGTACAATCCTGTTGTAATTTAACGTTATGGCCCAAAACACATTACACCACATATTGCACACGTATTCTTTGAGAAAGGTTGAGTTCCCGTGGGGGGAGGGGGGGCAGAGGGAGGGGAGGCCAGGTGCATGTTGCGAAAAATTATTGTTACAGTTGAAGAAGGGGGAGGGGTGTCTAAAGTCAAAGATGAATCTTGATTGGGCCAAATTTGACCTCGAGTCACCCAAAACAATTCTGCTGGGTCTCCCCTGACCCGAACACCAAATTATACACTTCTTTTTTTAGAGACCTTCAAACTTGGCAAAAATTGTCAACATCAGTTTTGTAGTGTTTATATAGCTGCTGTGGAGGATATCATGAAGCCTTTTTCCGATACAAAAAACTAGAGCGTAGTTATTATATCATTTGAACTTGAAACGGGTGACGGGAGACCCGAACACAACATGAGGGTTAAAGACTACAGGGTTAAAAGCAGGTGGGTGAAGTCGAGTGTTATTCATTCCTCACCATCACCAGTTACATAGAAGCCCGGGAATTTCTTGAAGTATGTGTTCTCGAAGCGTTCGTGGTTTCTGTACACTGAGCGCATTATGCCAGGCCAAGGCCTCCTGAATACCTGTAACAAAGCACAGAAAACACATATACACATAAGAGAAGTATTACTGCTGCTGCAAAGTTACATAGAGATGATTTAAAACGTACCAGATAACCCTCAGCCTCGCCTTCCAGTTCCTCCCCGTGTTCGTTGAGGATTGCGGGCTCTACCCCGAAGAAAGGGAAGGTCTGAAATATGAGATGTGGATTTAAAGGTGATAAAACTTTATTCTCTCATTAAAAAGCTCATAAATGTTTCTTTCAGATCATAAACTTGATCATAATCTGCAAAAGCCAAATTGAAATGTTATGAAAGACTGTTGAATCTCCTGCATTGTTTCAGTCTAACCGGTCCTTGCCAGCATTAGAAGTATTGGTGAAACTAACTCAGGAGATGCTGGTGTGTTACAGATAAGCATTAAAAGAGTATTATGTAATCCATGTTGTGACTTACAGCAGAGCCTGGCTTCAGAGGCGTGGCAGCAGGCAGAGGAGTCAACACATGACCTCCCTGTAGAGGAATAAAGTGACATTTAAAGGCACCTGAGACTCAAAACATGTGTATCTGTAACTTTAAGGGACAGCGTAGTATTTAGGGAGATCTAATAACTGTGTTTTCAGTAATATAATCACATAAAGAAACAGAATTGTGTTTTAGTATGCTTAGACTGAGCCCTTTTGATCTACATAGTGAGCAGGTCCTCTCTTTAACACTACGTTGCACCGCCATGTGTCTTCAGTAACTCAGAGCAGACAAACTAAACATTGGCTCGAGATGTTTTTCTGTCACTTTCAAGTAACCATTTTTAACTAAACAACATATTGACTTAACATAATTCTAAAAATGATTCTGAAATATAACTAAATACCAGCTGATTTGTGTGTTGATTGCAGGCAGATGTCACTTACGGTCTCTGTCTGCCAGAAAGTGTCGACGATGGGACATCTGCCCTGACCGACGACCTCGTGGTACCACTGCCACGCCTCCGGGTTGATCGGCTCTCCAACAGTACCCAGAATCCTCAGGCTGGAGAGGTCGTACCTGGTAGAAGCAGGTGAGAAGACTTCCATCAGATATCTTTTTATTTCCCGTCATTATGTGGTTATGATCGCCGCTTTAGTTGGGTCTGCATTAGCTAGGCTAGATTGCTATCCCAGCAACACGTGCATCCAGGGAAAGTCGTGAGCATATTTCTCATATTGTTGCACGATTTTCTTAAATTGTTGTCCATAAAACACCATTAGAGCAGCTTTGTTTATTGGTTGTCAGCTGGAATAAGCAAAACAAGTTCGAAAAGGTAAGGAAACTATATACAGTTGCAAGAAAAAGTATGTGAACCCTTTGGATTCTCCACACATAGCATTGTGTGTTCCTTCCAAGCAACTCAACCTTGGTTTCATGTGTCCACAGAACATGTTGCCAGTAGTGCTGGAACATCCAGCTGCTCTTTTGCAAACTTCAAATGTGCAGCAATGTTTTTTCTGGACAGCAGTGGCTTCCTCCGTGGTGTCCTCCCATGAACTCCATTCTTGTTCAGTGTTTTACGTATCGTAGATTCGTCAACAGAGACGTTGGCATGTGCCAGAGATTTCTTTAAGTCTCTCGCTGACACTCTAGGACTCTTCTTCACCTCATTGAGCATTCTGCGCTGTGCTCTTGCAGTCATCTTTACAGGACGGACACTCCTAGGGAGAGTAGCAACAGTGCTGAACTTTCTCCATGTATAGACAACTTGTCTTACCGTGGACTGATGACCATCAATGCTTTCAGAGATACTTGTGGAACCCTTTCCAGCTTTATGCAAGTCAACAGTTCTTAATCGTAGGTCTTCTGAGAGCTCTTCCGTGCGAGGCATGGTTCACATCTGGCAATGCTTCTTAAGAATAGCAAATTCAAAACTGGTGTGTATTTTTTATAGGGCAGGGCAGCTTTAACCAACACCTCCAATCTCGTCTCACAGGTTGGACTCCAGGTTGGCTGACTCCTGACTCCAATTAGCTCTTGAAGAAGTCTTTAGCCTCGGGGTTCACATACTTTTCCCACCCGGCACTGTGAATTTTTACGTGGTGTGTTCAATAAAAACATGAAAAACATATCATTGTTTGTGTGGTATTAGTTTAAGCAGACTGTGTTTGTCTGTTGTTGTGACTTAGATGAAGATCAGAACACATTTTATGACCAACTTATCCAGGTAATTCCAAAGGGTTCACATACTTTTACTTGCAAGTGTATATCTGTTTTCCAGGTGGTCTTCTAGGGTTGATGTTTTTCTTCTTTGACAAGCTGATGAAGACTCTTTTACGAAGAGAACAGACTTGTATGTTGAGTTTTTTTTAAACTTGTATTGACTTGGTATTGGGTTTAAGGATTCTTGCTAATATAATGTTGGAAATGCATTAAAAAGGCAAATAGTTAACTTTCTTCACCTCACCACCGAGGAGTCTGTTACATAAGACTTTAGATCAGAAGGAGATCTTTCAGAAATTATAGATAGACATTTCCATATGAAAGCTGGGAGGCCTTGCAGTAAAAAAAGACTTGAAGCACCTTTCTCGTCCAGCTGTGTTTTCAAAGTCAGACTGCTCTAGCTTCTGGAAATCAGTTTTGTTCTGAGCAACGTGCACGCTCTTACTTCTGCAGCGGCTCCCGACCGTACTTCATCAGCAGGCGGATGGCTGTAGGCGCCGTGTAGAACTTGGTGACTTTGTATTTCTCAATGATCTCCCAAAACCGGCCGACATGAGGGTGAACTGGGATACCTTCAAACTGGAGAAAACACACACACACACACACACACACACACACACACACACACACACACACACACACACACACACACACACACACACACACACACACACACACACACACACACACACACACACACACACACACACACACACACACACACACACACACACACACACACACACATGCAACTCTTAGAACGTCTTGAATGCACGATTTGTAATTATTTTGGCTTAATCAAAACAATAACAAAAGAAGGAGTTTGAAGAGGTTATTTGTTTGTTGTTCAGGAGGATTTAAACTAATATCCAAAGGTCTCCTCCTCTCATAACAAGCATATGCAGTGAGGGAAACCGTTAAAAATAAGTAAGTAATTCCATGTGAGGAATCTGTGTTTTCTGACTCTGTTCAATGAGCAACAGATGAAGGGCAGAGAGTTAACAAGAGTAATGTTTTCTCTGTCTCTCTAATAACTTAAAGGTGGGGTAGGTAAGTTTGAGAAACCGGCTCGAGATACACTTTTTGTTATATTCCATGGAATGCTCTTAACATCCCGATAGCAATGAATATCTGAAGTGCTTTGACAAAAAATCCATTCAAAAATGTCATCTGTGGAAGCCGTAGTACTGTAAAAAAGCACGACCAATCATCTGAGCCGGCCCGGCTAAAGTAACTGGATGGCCTACCTGCCTGTCAGCCTTCCATCTGGGGCACACACTTATCTCGTGCCCTCATTGGTCATGTGCGCGTTCGTGTGTGTTGGAGGAGGGCCTCTGTAAGGAAGGGGCAGATTTGTTCCGGATGTGTATTTTCAAATTCTAGCGCATTACCTACCCCACCTTTAAGGTCAAAATGTACAGGATAAGTCTTACGGAATTATCTTCAGACGTCTCCTCCTCTCCAAAATTAAACCCAGGGATTTAAAATGGTAAAAGACACTGAATAAAGCAGTTCTAAAATCCTTCTTCCGGTTTCAATTTTAGGATCAAAAAGGACAAATGATGCAAAAACTGTTTTTTTAAATATATCTTGAATCTAGTTTAAAAAGTAAATGTATAAAGCTTCTTTTGGGCCACCCTGGGCTGATGCATGTGCAATATACGACTAATGATAAGGACCATTACCTTGATATAAATCTGATTATTCTTTGAAAATTGTTGGAAACATTTGGAATAATGTAAGTACCTCACTAAACACCATTTATAACAGGTCCGTTCATTTTAAGACATTTGAATGTGGAAATGGTAAATTCGATATATATTTTTTAAAGGGGACAATATATATTTTTAATTGCATTATGGGGATTTTTTTTCAAAACCAAAGGAACAAAGTCTCCTGACTCACGAGGACACTTGTGGCTCCGTTGGCCAGCGGGCCGTAGGTGATGTAGGAGTGTCCAGTGATCCAGCCGATATCTGCGGTGCACCAGTACACGTCGTCATGGTGATGGTCGAAAACGTACTTGAAGGTCAGCGACGTGTAGAGCAGATACCCGGCAACTGTGTGGAGAATACCCTGTACCGCACACAGGAGGAAAGATGAATGAGGAGAAAATTGGTCTACACAAAGGAGGCAGAGAGCAGAAATAAGGGAGGGTGAAGTGTGTGTGTGTGTGTGTGTGTGTGTGTGCGTGCGTGCGTGCGTGCGTGTGTGTGTGTGTGTGTGTGTGTGTGTGTGTGTGTGGCTGGCATAGACAGAGATGATTGCACTCACTATCTGATGCTCTAAGCCCCGTGTTTTGTGTAATAACATGTAGCCCCCATACACACAATGCAGTGCTTTCAACTTGCATGTATGGCCATTATAAACCCATTAACTCTCCCTTTTGCACAGCACCGACAAAGAAAGAAATATCAAAGCCAGGACAGTTAACACCATTACCGGCTTATCAGAGGAGAAAATAGACTGTGATTCAAAAGATGTGTTTTCACTGAGAAATTACAACAGAATATGTGTTCCCTGTGCAAATCTACTGTGTTCTTCTACTCTATAAAACTAGTTTATACATACAATCGCATCTTACCTTGGGTTTGCCGGTGGAGCCGCTGGTGTAGAGGATAAACAGCGGGTCTTCAGCGTCGAGCCACTCAGGTTCACACTCTTCAGGAGAGTCTCTCATCGCCTCGTCCCACCACACGTCACAGTCCGAGTCCCAGGGAGTCTGAACGCACCAAAACAGGAAAGAAATTACAGGCGTTATTTTACACAATTCAAAAAATACAAACAGCAACACTACATGTCCATTTTAAACTTCCCCTTAGAGGCCTTTTCTGAATCCTACATTTTCATTGGATAGATACAATGCAGTTTAGCGTCCAACCAGAAGTGCCAAAAGCAGTAATGTACAGAGTATACAGCATAAGCAGTAATGTATAGAATAAATATGATATATAGAATAAATAGTAAGGGGAATATATGAATATGCTAGACATATACAGTGTTATTGAATACTGGTTTTGAAAACATATCTACCTGAAGTTTGTTGCATGCAGCTCCACTTTTTGTCCTGAGTGCCGGGTGCTTGATCACGAGGCATTTAGTGACAGAAGATGACCCTCTGTGACGAAAATACAAATACAAATTTGAGGCAGTAAAAGGGCATCAAAACGTATTTAATGGCTAGAGCTCCTGTCGTCAGTTTTGATTTTTTTGATTTATCATATATATGACCTTGGTAGTAAATATAGTAAAAGTCCTAAGTTATAGTGAATAGTGTCAGACAAACTGTTTCACATGGAAAATGTGAGATTTTGAGATACATATTTGAAGTCGTTGGTATAGTAATCACTTTATTTAAAAATGATACCCCTGATAATGCATCCCTCCCTGGCTTTTGTTGTTGCTATGGGAGCGAACAACCTTGGCTTCCCTGGTGTGTGTGTGTGTGTGTGTGTGTGTGTGTGTGTGTGTGTGTGTGTGTGTGTGTGTGTGTGTGTGTGTGTGTGTGTGTGTGTGTGTGTGTGTGTGTGTGTGTGTGTGTGTGTGTGTGTGTGTGTGTGTGTGTGTGTGTGTGTGTGTGTGTGTGTGTGTGTGTGTGTGTGTGTGTGTGTGTGTGTCCCATTAGCAGCAGCTAGTGTAAATAAGGGCGGTTGCTGAGAAGTGGACTCACTTTTCCCGGCACTTCTCCAGCGCCTCGTCTGCAATCTGTTTCAGGTTGATCAGCTTCTCTCCTCTGTAAACACCATCTGTATATTACAAAGATAAGTAGGGAGGGACAATAAGCTGTATAAACCAGCAGGGAACACGTATATAATATAAACACAAGGCTCTGCAATGTAGGCTCATTTTACTTAGTTTGAGCACACTGGAACAGATACGTTTTAAAATAATGCAAAATGAAGGCGTTTGCTCTATGACTTGAAACCATCTTTACAGCTGCAACAAATCCCTTCATGCTGCTGTTGCTCCTACCTGCCGTCACCAGCACGCTGCTGGAAGCATCGATGATCCTCTCACACAGAGACTCAGAGGAGAATCCTGCAAACTGAACATGAAAAGAAAAAGAAAAGACAACATTTTTAAAAGGATATTCTGGTTTATAACAACTCCGAATTTCCATCACTGAGTCGGATGCTGGCTGTTCCCGCTCATAACCATGTATAAAGAAGGCACCTTATTCAATCTTACATACTGAACCAGACATTTAAAATGAATCTTTTATATCATTGTCATCTGCTGCATCCTCCAACAGACGCTTCTGTTCTGGCCAAGGTTACAGGTTCACAGTGTAAAGTGTCAGTGTTGATGACAGCATTATGAATCAAGACACTGAGGACTCAGCTAAATGTCTCAGTCTGGCTCTGTCTATGATTTCATGTCAAGCTAATTTATGACTTATATTAACAGACACATGAGAAATCTAAGACACTGGCACTATGCCAGAGGCCCTTATGTTGCTAAGTGGTGTTCATATCAAATATGGAAAAGTGCAAACAGTGACCAAGCACTTACAAGGTCACTTATACTTAAGTCTGCCAAAAGGAGGCCTTGCCAGTCATGAAGGGAACCCATCTTGGAGCTGCCTGGAGATATTTATAACAGTGCTACTAACCTTTGCATGGATCAGGAAGGTTGAAAAGCTAAAATAGTGTTGGCCTCCTTTCAAAATGTCAAAGACTCTGATGACTTTCCAAGTGTATACACAGCCAGTAAACGTCTGACCCAAATATTGAGTGCAGGTGATAAATATAAGAGCAAGGAAAACACTGCTAATATACATGCTGAAACGACTTCATTTGAACTGAGGTAAGGTGCACATTTGGAACTTATGCATGATAGATATGGGTCAAATAGGCTGCAAAAAAATGCTGACTGACTCATGTTTGAAGCACCAGGGAAGGTTTTTCACACAAGGTAAAGAAATAAAATCGTCATACTTTGTTCACATGCTGACATTATATGAGGCTCCCTCTTTATACAGCAAAACGTATTTGTCTGCTCCTCCAAAATAAGTGAAACAACAAGAAAATAAGAAATGAAGAAAGGGCCATTCATCATACTACTTACCACTATGGAGTGAACAGCACCTATCCTTGCACAGGCCAACATGGTATAGACGAGCTCAGGGATCATGGGAAGGTAGATGGAAACCCTGTCTCCCTTTTTTACACCTTGAAAAAGGAAACAAGCAGATGTGTGGTTTTGAATAACACAAATCACATCTGAGCCTGATCTGAGCTACTTCTCAACTCAAACCAGCTACAGAAACGTAGCTTCATGGGGAGTTTCAGTATGTTGGATATGTGCCTAATGCTGTACTGTTGGTCTGATAAGTGCATTTGGGAGTACAGCATAGAGCCAACTAATGATAACTTTCCTTATTTATTAATCTAACAAATATTGTATAGATTATTTTATTAATCTAGTTTCTATAAAATGTCAAAAACAAATCAATGTCCAAGGGAATTTCATTAAATGTCTTGTTTTGTCATTTAGTATTGTAGAAATCTTCATATAAGCAAAATACTTTGCTTTATGTTTCAGCTCCACACAAAGCATGTTGTTATATTGAATTTGTCTTTCTTCATTTCTCAAATGTAATTGCTACTGGTAATTTATAAGGATCAAGTCATCTCTGTATTTTTGCAACTGAGCAATTCATATTGATGTAATGTTATTTAAATGTAAGATTTCTTACCCATTTTCTTGAGAACATTAGCACAGCGGCAGACCTGGCTCAGCAGCTGGCTGTAGGTGATGGCCATGTGGTGGTCAGGTGAGTTTCCTTCCCTGAGAGGTGCACACAAAAGAGAAGAAACACAACAAAACTGTCATGCACCTTGAATTGAATTGCCTGGTGCTGAAAGGTGCTATATAAATAAACTTGCCTTGCCTTGCCTTGCAAAGCCTTGTCTGTATGTGTTAATTTGTGCGATGTCTGGCTAATTTTTACTACTCTTATGACAGATAAAGAAGCCCTCCAGATTCCCCATTTCCTCGACAAAGTATCTTCTCATATAACGTGACATTGTGGTTTGAGTTCCCGTCCCGTCCCCTGTGTGGCTGCGTCTATATTAGGTTTGGATGTCTGTCAGGGGAGTCACTTTGAAAAGTATGTGGCACAAGGTTACACAGGCCAGCGGGCAGCATGTTAGCATGCCTCCAGTGTGGGACGAAAAGCCAAAACACTGTTCAAACCTGGCATCAACCTTATCGCCAGGATGATGGTGAAATAAATGATTGCAGTGATGAAACTCTGTACTTTTAAATGCAACGGCTATTGATTAAAACTCTTTAAATTAATAAGTTATGAGTGTGCCTCTTGGGCAATATGTATTAGAGTAAATCAAAAATACATCTGGAGTTCCACAAGGGTCAATCCTTGGACCACTTTATTTATTTTTACATTCTGTCTCATCTTATTTGATAAGTACATATCTACATATATTACTATTTCCTGCATTTACTTGCACCATTGTGTCTCTTGAAATATTGTCTTGCTCTATTTGAAGTCTTTTTTTTATTCTTCAAGTATATATTTATACTTACTACTGATTTACTCACTACCACTAAACTCTTTAACTTACTTTTTAATGTGCAGCCCATTCAGAATGCTGCTTAAAATCCAAGAAAAACCGAATTCTCAAAGAACTTTGACCAAAATAACTCCAAAGATATAAATCACCAAATGTGTTATGAGCAAAATACCTCAGGGACAGTTTCAACTCAAAGATCCTTTGAGGTCGTCAGTCATAAAATCTAAACCTGGAGAAGCTGGTTTTAGCTGCTGGACTGCAGTTGCTGTTTATTTTTGCCTCTAGGCATTGTGCTGTTGTTGTATATGTATGTCAACCTTCATTTATCATGCACTTTTATTTTCTTGACCTTGTCTATTTGTTTTACGATAGATGTTTGGTTAATGTTATGTAATATATGACTTTAGTCTTAATGTGTTCAGTGATGCACTTTACCTATCTTTATAATGCATTGCCTTTTCTTGTCTAAAAGATTTAATAAAAAAAAGGAAATGACACCGAGGCAAACCTGACATTGAATGTGTTGTTGTGTCTGCTTCTCATAGCAGCTAATGCATAACTAATAGGAACTACTGCTTTTAACCTTTAACAACCCAAAAGGACATTTTTAGGCTGCTGATCATGGCTAATTCTTTTCAAAAATACTAACTACTTCATAAAGGATTTTTTCTTTTTTAGTAGTATCACATACCAACCTACCCAACCCTACTTTTGAACCTGAAAACCATTTCTTACACACAGTTGAAAATGTTATTGTTGTTAAAACAATGTTTGATTTAAAGGGTGACACTCTAGCAGAGGGCCACCTGTCATCACAGAACACTGGGACTTCAATCTCAGAAAAGTAGCTGCAAATAATTCATGCCGTAACATATACATTCAAACAAAAGTACACATCAACTCGTTAACCTTTTTGGTGTCTTTTTTTTGTTGCATTGATCTTCTATTAAAGATAGTTTTGCTTTGAATTTTTGGACATTGTGTGAGCTAAGGTCATATAAGTGTTTAACAATATAAAACAAATCATCTCACCACTGATACCTATAATATAAATAGGGCAATAAAACAGCTGATACGCAATATCTTCATCATATAACGTGCTTAAGCCGTAATGGCAAATACTTCAGCAGATTTATTACATACACTAAGTGCTTTGATGAAGTGCAAACTGCGTTTATTTGGCTGATGGCTGGTATCCGCTGTACCCAGTTCCATTGAACCCCTATTACTGCTGCGCTTACAGAACCCATATTTGTCATTTGCCAAGCCTCTTGTGTTGACAGAGCAAATATATGCCATCATATAAAGTATAGACTTTATGGTGATTTGTCAAGTGTGTGAGGCTTTACTGTAAGCAGCCAGCTATTGTAAGAGTGAAGAGTTTAGTGGAAGCTTGTAATTGTTCAAACAAACTATTTTTGAGCTCATATGCAAAACATTGAAAAAGAAAACAGTTATATGCAGAAAACAATCCATTAGGCTCTTATTTGATCTTTTTATATGGGAGGATTTGGGCAAGATCCAAGTGATTAAACACTAAACGACTTGTTTTTGTGAGTGCAACAGGACAATCTGCTGAAATGCAAGTTCATAAAATGTGTAATTACAAAAGCATATCCAATCTGGTAATGTTTTACAATAGATCTTGTTAAATGTCCTTAGTTGGATCGAAACATTAAAGCACTGGCACTAGCTGAGGTTTGCTTTGGCACTGCAGGACACAACAGTTGCTGACATAACTCCAGGCAGTATTTCCCATCAAAGCCATCATTCATGGCGGACACACATTGTGGCTTACCAGTAATAGGCAACCTTTTCACCAAAGTTCTTCTCCTTCACAAGCCTGTCCAGGACATTATAGCACATGTTGGTTTTGGCCCCTTCCATGCATTTGACATAAATGTTCCCTTTTGTCACATCAAAGTTGTACTGCAGCAATGGTCCCGTTGCTGGCTTCTTCCAAAAGAACTCATCTGCAATCTCTTTCCAGAAAGCTGAAAGAAAGTGATGTTTAATGTCAGTGTTACAGACTGCCGGGTAGATAAACACAGGGATCATGCTTACAGTTATCTCTCAGGGAGGTGCATGCATGGAAACATTGTGAGTGCTGCACTAAAAATACAAGCCGGTTTGACCTACCTTCTGGATTCTCAAGAGACTTCCTGTACAGTGCCAGATAGGAGTTAAAATCCGGTACATGAGCATCCCTCTTCAGGTCTTCAGGAGGGTAGTACATTTTTTCCTGGGATTCAGGAACAACCATTGAGACAGATGCAGACTGGCCTATATCATCTGAGGGACAGTGAGAAAGTGGGTTAATCTGGAGTCACTGCTGATCTGTCTGTATCCTCCTGAGTAAAACGACTACAAGGCCTCCTTTACAGAAGCAACACTTTTCAGCATGCATAGAGACCCACCTCTAATCTAAGGCTCGCTCACAGTCTGTTTAGGGCCAGGACAGCCAATCAGCTTGCACGGTTCAGCACTCCCACTTTTTCATTGGTTGAGCCCCCCCTGGCCTGTTGATCGCATTATTTAACCAAGCAAGGAGGTGGGGAGGAGTGTGTGCAGCAGCAGCAACATGAATGCTGGGATTCATGCCAACACAGGATGGTTTGATTTGACAGGGGGGCTGATTGGTTCTCTGGGAAAATAGCAAGAGAGGTAACAGCATTTAGTTCACCGACAGCAAGTAAACAAAATCCCTCATCCTCAAGGCAATGCCACTAAATGCTCTTGAAATATCTAAAGTATTGTATGCGTCCATATTTATAGGCCATGTCAAACTATAACCCTTGCTTAACTTTTGTTATATATACATATTTTATATCTACATTAAGTGTAATAAACTTCCTTTTTTATGTGTTTCATATTTTGGTTATGATAAATTGTATTTCATAAATGCAAGAACATGACAGAAATTGGACAGTTGAATTTCACTAGACAAAAAGAAGAAAGAAACATGGCAACAACTACAATGTGTTGCATGTTATCTCAAAGTTATCATTTCAAATGTTAATATTTTCATTTTTATAATATATGACATTTCATTATATCAAAACTAGTAATGACAAATATTTGATATGTTTATGCTTCAAACAATCTGCCCTTGGAAACGCTGGTAAACATGCAACGTGAGCCACCACTCGGGTTATATAACAAATGTGAAAATGGCTCGGTTGTCATCATTTGTTTTTTGATCTCAAATTTCAATCTGGGATCGATTCAGTTTCGAGCGGTCTGACGTATGACGTAGCGTTTTACGTAAGACCCTCTCAATCGAGCGTAAAAACGGTTGTGTTGATTTCGGCTGCTGCTGTCCCGTCCATTTGGTAAAACACCGGGACCAGACTTCAAGCTCCAAGATGTTTTTGGCTGCTGCATTTCGCTCTGCAGTATCGCAGACGGTATGTGTGTGACTTTCTATATGGTTCTGGGTAAACGTGTAAATGCCTAATTAATAATTTGGAGATAAAAAGCCATGACTTCTCACAAGGGCAAGCAGTGGAAGCCGCTAAGCTAACTAGCATGCTAGCTCACTTAGCTTTCTGCTGTCAGACATTTACAAAGTGATCTTAGGACAACATCAGTAATGCAAAAAAAAACCTACTCTAGACATGTGTGAAGCACATTGACTGCGAATATCCTCATGGGCATTGTAAATAATATATATTATTTAAGTGTTAGACAACACTGTGACACGTAACGGTCATTTAGCTGTGTGTGTGTGTGTGCGTGCGTGCGCGTGCGTGATTCTGTAGCTGTACAACATGGTAAAATCCCCATCACAGTTACTCATATAACGGTTTTTTTGGGAGTTGTTTAATTAATTTAACATACATAAACAATGATTAGAACAATTGCAAAACAAAGATGTGTATGTTAAATCAGTTAAGATTTAAACATTTTGGTTATGTTATTTTGATAACAATAACAACATAAACAAATACAAAAGTGAAGTATTAAGACTAGTGTCAGTATGTTAAACTGGCCTTTATATTTAGCATAACATGTTTTGATTTGTTAATACTCATAAAGTTATGACTTATTATTTTTAGATGTATTTGTCTCGTACAAAACTGAAATAATCTTGTCTAAACATTATGAAACTTAGTGAGCCCCGTATTCCTTTATGATGATCTAATATATATTAATGAGTGACCTATGAAGATGTAAATGAAAACATCATTAATGTACCTAAGTATTACTCTTTTATGACCTGTATTTCTCCTGCTTAAATGTATTAAAGTTCATTATAAAAAGGACACATTTGTTGTTACATGTGAGTATAATTTATTTAGACATTTACCTTTTTAGAAACCAGTGCTTATGCTATATGCAGGGTTCTTACACCTTTTCCAAAGTCAAATTCAAGCACTTTTCAAGCATTTTCAAGGTGCATTTTCCAGCTTTTCAAGCATCTTACAGCTGTTGTAAATTACATATTTATATACACATACTCAAATGATTATTTCCCTACCTCACATTAAATCAGATGTTCTTTATGCTATAAACAACCAAATGTGTGTTTCGTGATAGCATTCTACACGAGGATGAAAAATTAAAGAAAAGAAAACTAAGTTTAATATTTCAAAATTAGTGATCTGTACGTAGACTGGGCCTCCCATATAACCTGGCTGAGCCGATATACAACAATCAGCCAAATACATTTTTCAATACATTATTGATTAATTGTTGAGGTACTTTTAGGTTGGTAGTGAACGCAAGTCAGAGGTACATGGTGTACTTCTACTCCACTGCAGTTCAGAGGTACATGGTGTACTTCTACTTCTCTACAGTTCAGAGGTACATGGTGTACTTCTACTCCACTACAGTTCAGAGGTACATGGTGTACTTCTACTTCTCTACAGTTCAGAGGTACATGGTGTACTTATACTCCTCTACAGTTCAGAGGTACATGGTGTACTTCTACTGCACAACAGTTCAGAGGTACATGGTGTACTTCTACTCCACTACAGTTCAGAGGTACATGGTGTACTTCTACTGCACTACATGTATTTAACACCTTTAGTTACTTCACAGATGTGGATGAATGATGTGAAATATAATCAAGTGTTGAATCAGACTTTAGTTCCACCTGGAGTAAATCCACAAGCTCCCCTGCAGTCTACAACGTCATTCAGACTAGCTGCACCTTCACCAGCTCTGAGAACACTTTCATGATCAATCATTATAAAACATATCAATATATATTATTCTGAAATGGACCAATCTGCACAATCACTACTTTTACTGTCGCTACTTTCACTATATTTTGATGAGAATACTTTTCTATTTTCACTTGAGGAACATTTTGAATCAGGACTTTTACTGTAACAGAGTATTCCTACACTCTGGTACTTCTACTTTTACTAAGTACAAGATCTGAGTACTTCTACTTTTACTCAAGTACAAGATATGAGTACTTCTACTTTTACTAAGTACAAGATCTGAGTACTTCTACTTTTACTCAAGTACAAGATCTGAGTACTTCTACTTTTACTCAAGTACAAGATCTGAGTACTTCTACTTTTACTCAAGAACAAGATCTGAGTACTTCTACTTTTACACAAGTACAAGACCTGAGTACTTCTACTTTTACTCAAGTACAATATCTGAGTACTTCTACTTTTACTAAGTACAAGATCTGAGTACTTATAATTTCACTACAAGATCTGAGTACTTCTACTTTTACTCAAGTACAAGATCTGAGTACTTCTACTTTTACTCAAACAATATCTGAGTACTTGTACTTTTACTCAAGTACAACATCTGAGTACTTATTCCACCTCTGGTAGCGTATTAGCCTGAATTGTAGCCACAAAATCACGCAGAGCTGCATAAAAATAGACTCACAATGGTAACAAGTGGAAAATAATATTTACAAATGTGTACAATGATTTCTAGGTCATTCTGACTACTCAAGACGCCTGACTTATACATCTCCAAAGGAAGACTGGGTTCATTCTACAATTACATGGGATTAAAGCAAAATGTAGTTTTACTTGTATAATACTTCAATTTTATATAAAAGACAGTTTATTTTCATCTGTTTTCAAATAAACAAAGTCTTGGCTTCCCCCAGACCAGTAATACAAACGAAAATGTGTCTTCGGGTCAATGTGTCTGATTTCGATAGAGCAAGTCACATTTGGTTTAGGCACGAAACATACAGTAGAAATACATTGCTTTCAAAATCGCTCTGTGTCGAATCAATAGATTATATTTCATGACTATAACACGAAATGCCGTGAGTGCTTCATCCTCTGAACACCACACGATGGCGACTGTAACGCACATACCATAGGTACGCTCCTCTGAAATGATTGTCCCCTGCAATTATTATTATCCCTCAATCGAGTTCGCTATTCAGCTCGCTAACGTTAGCTTAAACAAATGTAACATGCAACGTTAGCCTAATCTAAAATGCTCTACGGCGTACCTTTCATGTTGCTCGTCAGCGCAGACTCTCGCATCGTTATTTGTTGCAAACTTTGCAGGAGGCTACTCGTGGGCTTGACCCTCGTCTTAGCCATGGCTTGTCTTCTGCTAGCCAACGCTCGTTGAAACGGCAACCTCCTGGCACACAGTCATCTATCTCTCATCAGAATGCCCAGGTCACACGTAACACAAACACTTGCAGGTCGCGCGCATAGCGCGGGAAGGCGCAGCGGAGATGTTTTATGTAGAAGCGAAGCAATTCTTTTCTTTTAATCTAAAAAGCGAACTATTCAGTCAGACAGCAATTTTTTGTAAAAGTAAAGCATTTACATTTTCAAGCACTTTATCTCAATTTCAAGCACCATTCCCAAAATTCAAGCACTTTCCCAACCTTGAAAACAACACGTCAAATTTCAAGCATTTTCAAGGATTTCAAGCACCCGTACGAACCCTGTATATGTGATGGTTTCTTAGGATATGATGTTTCAATAAAAGAATAATAATAAAAAGCACATTCAGATATTATCTTTAGTGTGCCTGATCATTGTGTTAAAGTTGTTATTTGCACATTATCTTTAATGAATGAACATTACATTTTCCATCTACTAGTTCTTCCAGGTGGTCTAAAGTGAGACATGTCCTTGACCCTGGGAAGTGAACATATGAATTGACACACCACCAGGTATTTGATGTATCTTCTTTCTCTGCGTGCAGGCCAGGCAGGTCAGGAGTCTGCATCAGTCCGCTGCGCGTGCAGGAGCTGGAGGCGTCTTTGTGGTGAGTTACGTCAACCAGTCTTGTGTAGTCCGGATTAATTGTTTAATGTCGGTTTAACACCTTTTAATAAGCTTGCATTGCTGCACTGGCCATGGTGCATCACAGGTAACCGAGAGCTTTTGGGGTTATTGTTAGCTTGTCTTTGTGCTTCAGCCAGAACCTGCTAAATACGTCCTGGAGTTTAGTTAATTGGGCCACAATATTAATCGTTTTTTAATTCTGGCTGACAGGTTCTTTCCCCATTCTTAAATCAGGGACCACTTTTCTACTTTCTAGAATCGAATCGAATGGGAGGTCACACATGCAGCACACACAGTGAAATGTGTTCTCTGCATTTAACCCATCCTAGTACCAGGAGTCTAGTACTAGGAGCAGTGGGCAGCTATTGTACAGCACCCGGGGAGCAATGGGGGGGGTGTCCTTGCTCAAGGGCACCACGGCAGGGCAGGAGGTGAACTGGGATCTCTCAAAGTAGCAGTCCACACTCCATATTTAGGTCTAGGACTTGAACCGGCGACCCTACAGCTCCCAGTCCAAGCCCCTACTGACTGAGCCACTGCCGGAATTCTAGTTCATACTTTTCCACTAATGGACCACTAAAATAGACAATACCATTTTCTGGACTTCCTGATACATTCAGAAAAATGTGCAATATTGTCTCCCTGTTTCACTGTTAGTTGTCCTTATCGCAATTTTCTGTGGTCTTGCATAACCGCATCGCAGCTGTCATAGAGACTGTGCACATGATCATATACACCAACACTATAACGTCCAAGCACCAGTCCATTATTTATTATTGTGTTAACATGTGGAATATAGTTATACACACATTGAAAATACGTTATTAATCTTGTTCATCTTTATTATTTATTGAACAATAGAAGGAAATCAAAACCAAGTTTTATTGTTCATACAACCTCATTATTCCTTATGAAATTGGCCTGTTTAACTCCTGTGTGTTTGCACATCTTTCACAAGCGAGTCAAGTTTTTTAGAAATGTCATTTACAGGTGTTCAAATTATTTGTATTTAATTTAAGATGAGTAAGCCATAAAACGAATGTATAAATGTAATGAATGGATGACTAAGCAGTATGTTTTCCAAACACTCTTCATGTATCCCAGAAGCTGCCTTCAGAGCCTATTAGAGCCATGCTATCAAGAAAACATCACATGTCATATTTTGATGTAATGGAAACATGCCATGGTTTCATTGTCCCCGGATAGTAAAGAAGTTTCCGTATGTTAATGGGAAAGTTGTTTTGGCTGACTTGTCTTTGACTGCTCTTCAATTGGGAATATTGTTTTCTGACCATTTCTTACTTCAAGTCCATGACATGTGAAGGTTTTATTTGTTCTTTATTGCACAAAGACTACTCACAAGGGGGCAGTGTGTGCAGAAGCCGAAGTAGTGATTATCTGTGTTGAGTCTTTTCAACAGTCTGAGAGCAACACCTGTTTTCCCATGGGGGCTCACATGATCGGTTGTTCGTCTTTTATTAAATACTATGACATAATGCTTATGTCTGTTACTCACTGGAAACATGTTGCATGTCTCCCATAATAGCAACTTGACATATTTAAACAGGATGACAAATAAAATGGTTGACATGGATAATTGTACCTCTAGTGTAAATAATGTTAACAATGTATTTTTTCTTTTTTAGCACAGAGATACTCCTGACAACAACGCAGATACTCCTTTTGAATTCACTGAGGAGAACTTAAAGGTAGGGGTGACATCTGTGTTGAGCCATTTAGGTTATGTACCTACCTACATCTGATATCCCCCCCGGTATTAGGCAGTTTTGTTATGAGTCTATGCTAGTCTTTAATACAAATACATATAAAAGTTTAGCTTCGTTCTTAGACATGCCTATGTTTAGTTTTTGAAATGATCATGATAGTGTTATTCTGTTACGAATTAATGTATGAAAGACTCCTTTTTAGTCAGCCTCATACACTAGCTTCAGTCAGACAGACAATCTATTAGCACAATGTTTTAATATATACATTCCTATCTCTAGTTTTTGAAATGATCTTCATTTAACTTTTAAAAGCTGATGTCAATCCATGTATCGGTGCATCTTTTGTAAATATCTGTGCAGGTAAAGCTTTAAAACTAGCACACGGTAAAAGATTACTTTTGATGCAATTGTTGAAGTAAAGGCAAATTCAAGCAATTATTATTCTAAACGACATTCATGGTGAAATGTCCTTTTCTCTCTTCCCCTGTAGAGGATTGATGCGATCATTTCTAACTACCCTATCGGATACAAGCAGGCGGCCACCCTCCCCGTGTTGGACGTGGCCCAGCGGCAGCACGGGTGGCTCCCTGTCGCCGCCATGAACAAGGCACCGTGATTCTCCTCAATGTGTTTTACAGCTGCTTAATCCCAGTTTGAATCTGTTGGACAACATTTCTTATGAAATATGTAATTATTTTGATTCAGGTGGCTCAAGTGCTGGAAATCGCTCCGATGCGAGTGTACGAGGTAGCGACCTTCTACACGATGTTCCTGCGTCAGCCCGTGGGAAAATACTTCATTCAGATCTGCACAACAACGCCCTGCATGCTCTGCAACTCAGACAGCATCCTGGAGGCCATCAAAACCAAACTGGGTGAGTAAGAGGGGCATTTTTCATGTCCACCTTGAACTCGTTATTATTGTTATGTCTGTATTTGAGTTGTATAAGATGAAGATTGCTGAAAAAAGTAAGCTAAACATCAAGAAAGGAAGTTAAACAACTAGCATTAACTATAAATTACAGGACAAAATAAAAGGCAGATAAAAATGATATATTTTTTATTGTTTGTGCTACAGATAAACATAACAAGTACACATACAGTTCTCTCTTCAATTCAAACGACAGTGAGTTTTAGACGCAAACAAGAAGACAACACTGAAAGCTACCCAGATGACTGTTAACCTGCCTCTGTCAGTGTGGCACATAATCAGACATATTTGTTTGTGCTTTCAATCCACCTAATAGCGTGGCTTTCCTTTTTGTTAAAACGCCTATATCGCGTTACAGCTGTGAAATGTCAGGTAGCGCTGCTTAAGTTACAAATATTTGTTGTTCCTGTAACTTAATCTGCAACTTGTCAGAGGGGATTAGCTAAACATATATAGCGTGTCTTTATTTGTTTTTCCACAGGTATCAAGGTCGGAGAGACTACTCCAGACAAGATGTTCACGCTACTGGAGGTGGAATGCCTGGGAGCCTGCGTGAACGCTCCAATGGTCCAGATCAATGACGACTATTATGTGAGTGCCGACCACTCCGTGCAGATGGCTTCCTTTCTTAAAACTATAACTAAATAAACCTTTAATTGGGTTAAAGCATGAAATGAGTCTGTCAAAGAATGTCTGCAGAGATTATATCTCTCTGTCATGTTTCAGGAGAGTTTCTTTTATTTAATTTTCTCTGAAAGCAAATGCAGGTGCGGTCGACACAAATGAGGTTAAAAAAAAAAAATGGGAAACCAAACCATGACAGAAAATAATCTTAGATCAAAAGTCTTTCTCGTTGATAAGTAACATTTCCAAATAATAACATGGCTGGAATAACAATGTTGTCCTGTTCATGTGAGATCATTAGGAGGAACAGCAACACTGTGTTAACACCGAGACTACCGTGGTGCAGTTTAGTATTCTTTGTGAATAATGAGGTGTCAGGAATGCACGCAGTATTTGGCTATTAGATCAATTCTGTCCTCAAGTTGCATGCAATTAATCAAGATGTTATTATGTGTGTGTCACAGCACTGAGGCGACACAGATATACCTGTTAAACAGCTTGTTGGTTCACAAGTCAGTGCAAATGCCTGTTTGAACACTAACATACAGTAGGCAGTACCTGAGCCCTCTTAGTGTTGTTTCAGAAGACTATACAGCAAGTATTAGTTAGAAAACAAAACCTGTGTAATTAGGTTGGGGGTTAAAATCATAGCCTTGCTTTGTTTGCCTGCTTGGACATTCTGATTTACTGTTTTTGAAGTAAAGTCAGGGCACACATTCTGAATTTATCCCAGGTTAAAACTGTAGTTTTGACATTTGAAAAGGTTACGATCATTTTGACTGACAGCCTTGAAACTGCTATACTATGATGCTGGAAATCAGCCATAATCTTCATAATCTTATTGCAATACTGCAAAAGTAGTATTTCAATCTTCTCCCCTCTCTTTAGGATATCATTGAATAAGAATAACAAGGTGCTCAAACTGGTTGAAGGATGTGAAAACTGTGTTGACCTTAATAATCCAGCTGAGAGCGCTATTAATATAAAAGCACTATTCTGATTTCTTCCTCATTTATCCTGCCTTCTTCTCATTTCCAGGAGGACCTCACACCTAAGGACATGGATGAAATTATTGATGAACTTAAAGCAGGCAGAGTCCCATTAGCTGGGCCAAGGTATACAAAATCCTCCTCAATTTATTATAATATTTTCTGGTTGATAAGTAAGATTTCTAAAACATTGCAACTATCTGTTTCTTTTCCGACAGGAACGGGCGTTTCTCCTGTGAGCCTGCCGGTGGACTGACTTCTCTCACGGAGCCTCCTACAGGGCCAGGTTTCGGTGTCAGAGCCGACCTGTAGACATCGCCTTTTATCAAAAGCAACTTGTCCCAGAAGATGATATTATGCTTTACTCAAACATGTTGTGTAAATAAATGTTTCATATGCCTGTGCTCTTGGTGTCATTGTGTCACTTACAGGATTATAAAACAAGGTGATATACATGAATAGATGTTATGGGAGATTATATATTTTCTGACCTGTGACAACTTCGACTGCTCTATTAGGCACACTTGACATAAAAGCTTTTTGTAAACATATATACAAAGCCATGAAACTACATGTCTTAAAAGATATTTTTTGTCAAAACTATAATTCTACCATCGTCTTTTTTTGGTTCTACAAATTACATTGCAGTTGCTTTTTATGCACTCGGCTATAACATTACTTTACATGTCATTTGTTAGACGCTTTTATCCAAAGCGACTTACATACTCAATACGGTGGGCAATCCCCACAGGAGCAATTTGGGGTGAAGTGTCTCAGGGACACAACCACATGCTGACTGCAGTGGGGTTTGAACCTGTGACCCCGATCCGAACGCACAACCCACTGCACCACACCCCTCCCTAATAACAGCTGACAAAAATGGCCTACAAATAGAAAACTCTTGACATATAGTGTTAAAGAAAAGTCCTATTCTAATTTGGTTAATGTCACCAAGCTGTACCACATGATGCTGAGAAAGCTACGAAGCTTATGTCGCAGTTTCCATTGCCAACCCTTCTTCTGTGACAGCTTTCTTTGACAAGTCACATTGTAGTTAGAGCCATGTTAAAATCATATTTGAACTAATACATTCTAGATACATCTTAATTTTATCTGGGCAAGCCATACACCATATATAACTGTATTTTAAGAGACATGTGCATTTCAAATGTTAGCATACAAGTCCATCTCACAATAGAGAAATAATTAGTACAATAGTGGTCACAAAATAATGTTTTTCTTATGTCAGAGTACATTAATTGTAATATATGTATGGTAATGGTATGCAATTGTATCACTTATGAGTAGTTGAACAATAGGCTTTCTTCAATTAATTCAAGATTCAAATACCATTGTTGACTATAATCCAAGTTTCAAATCTCCAAAAATAAATAGGTAATTAATAATAACATAAGTCAATGAATGATCTTAAATGATTATATCTACATTCACATATTCAAAATTGTCCATATGTAGTTATAGCCATGCTACAATACAGTTTGACATAGATTCCAAATATCTTCGAAGTTAATCCGGTCAAGCCATTATATGATAAAACCTAGTGAAGTATTGTTACCAAATATGACTAACTGAATGATTATGCTTTCTGCAAATCATTCAGGATTCACATGCCATTGTTGACTATCATCTATGTTTCAAATAATAATACATAATTCATCACATTTATTTTAGAAATATCCCAAAAGAAATTGGTAATTCATAATGAATAATAACATCAAAAGTCAATGAATGATCTTAAATGATTATATCTACATTCACATATTCAAAAGTGTCCATATGTTATTGTTTTGAGTATGTGAGGCTACGAAGGACTACTATGTAGTTATAGCCATGCTACAATGCAGTTTGACTCTTTCTTAAATTCCAGATATCTACTAAATTAATCTGGTCAAGCCATTATATGATAAACCCTTCTCGACTCACACCCCCTTCTTCCTACAACTGCTCCTGTCATTCGCATCCCACCCCGGTGGCGTGTTTCGTGTCTAGCCGGTGCCCCTCGCGCCCCTCCCCCAGTCCCGTTTCCTTTGCGACTTTCAACAAGCCTGCTCTGCAACATACAATATTATGCACCATGACGCATGCGCAGAACACATACTCCATGATGCAAATGTCACTGCGCAACCAATTCAAAGCTGACGCCTGACTGACACAATGAGTTGGCGGGTCAAAAGAAAAAGGGGCAGAATTTACGCGGTTCATTAGTTAAATTGTCACCAAATTGTTAAGCCATGCTCAATATAGGATCCATACAAATATCCTAAACCCTTGATCTTCGAGAAAGTTCCTACTAACCGCAACGGAAAAGATGACGTCAAGCGTCCATTACTGATCTCCCTCACATTCAAGCTAATATCCGATTGTTTTAAACGCTTCTAACTGGCACAATATGAACGCACGGAGCATATTCTTAACATTAAAGGTGCAGATTTACTCACATTATCGATAAAACAAAGAGTTAAATCGTTGTTTCCACACATACCCAGTCTATCCAGCAGACGCAGACCTTATAATATCGGTGGGGGCTCACGCGGTCACATGTATCTCCTCGACCAATCAGAGCGCCGCTTGTATGTTTTGCTGGGGCTTTTCTCCGAGAGGACGGGCGACGAACGGCTGGGATGTTTTCAAAAACCAGCGATGAACGTCACACAGCCGTAGGCTACGGTTATAACGTCCAATATTTAGGGAATAACTGTTTATATTGCGCAATATTCACATATAGCCGAACGTGAATGAGTCCGTGGGATACGTGCGACCCAGTTTGAAGGTAAGCGCAACACAAGGTTAGTTGTTTGATTGAATCTTAAGCGGGGCAAAAACGTTGACGTTAGCTATCTGGCTAGCAGGCTAACAGTAAGCTAACGTGAAGTAAAGTGCGTGCGAAAATCGAATGTTATGTGTTCGCGTGGGCTTGGTATAGTTTGTGTGCCACGTGCGTTACACACATTGAGCATTTTAGTCGTTTATGTGTTTAAAAGGCTCACTGCTCCTTCTTTTTTGAAGCGAGGGGGCAGAAAGCCGAAAGGAAAATGTCGGGGCAAAGCAAGAGGGTTAGCCCCAGCCAGCGAGGCTGCTGTGTCGGGCTGGAAAGGAGCTGGCTAGCTAGCTAGATTAAGCGCTGGGGAGGGGGAATGCTGTGAGGGCAGTGAAGGGGCTGCAGTGGGCTTTTGTCTCAGGCTGTGCTGTGCTCTCATGTTTTATATTGTTATTAAAACATTAATATAATGTATGCTGGCCACAGAGTCGGTACACAACATTGTGCAACGCATTCAGGACGTAATTATACACTAGGTCGCTATGTTTACAAACCCAGTTGAACATTTTAGCGCTCAATCACCATTATAATCGAGGTTATTGCAAGGTACGTTTACACATACGAGGAATTTGCTTCGGTGTTTGGTAGTGCAAAGTGCAAACGTAAAACGAGTATATAAAGAAATGTCTTTTTAACATTGGAAAAGAATAAAGGAAAGTATTTACACCAAATATCCAAAAACACTACGTACAAAGAATGTATGACAACTGCAATATATCGTATTTTTAAAGTTGAGGAATGTGCAGATTTTTAGGGAGGTAGGGAACAACAACATATTGCCGGCTGTGCATTGAAGGCGACATTACCGTGAGGTGGGTGTTGTTGTCTGCAATGAGCTAACCAACGCCACCGTTTATCTACAGCCAGCGCATATGTTGTATCTTGAATATATATTCTGAATATGGTGTAAATGTATAGATATGTTTTGCTAATTCATACAAGGAACTAGCATAGCTTGAATAACTAGGAGCTTGCGCCTCCCACCCAATGACTCTGACATCTTGGGGGTGTGTTGCCTGATACAAAAGATGCCTGTTTTTACATGGCGACCGATCTGAAGCAACAAAACGTCGATCTTAAATGTAAAATACCTGAAGTTGAAGAGCTATTTTGTGTGGACAGAATTAATAAACATTACAATTACCCTTTTAAAATCTCACATACACCAAAAGAAGTAGAAAACCGTGGTTAAATTGCCATTATTTTATTATTATATATATTTAAATCACGTATGCCTGATTATATATTTTGCCTTGAGTAATACATTCGACCACAATTTAAGATGATTTGAACAGTATGAATACATTATTCACATAGACTTCAAATTACAACAGTATTTGACAGATGTAAATGATATGACATGTCTTTTGTTATATGGCAAAGGCAGAGAGAACCTTAAAATGCCCAACCATGATGGAATTGCCAAGAATAGGAAGACGGGGCTTACTATATCAAATGTTTTCTTTCCAAACATTTACAAACAAAATACTTTGATCGTTTTTTTTTTTATCACAAGAGCAGTTCTATTTATTCGCTCTACTTGTGATTACAAAAGAAGTACCCCCAAGAATAAATGGCTTATGTCAGCAAAAACAATGGTAAACATGTTATGCTTGCTGAATAGCTATTTCATTAACCCAATGGTTACAAGAGAACAACATATATTATCTACTACATACCCTTATAATATTGCAAATTAACACTGTAACGAGGAAGACAGGAAGTTTACCAAGTTGTAATTTCAGCTGAAATTAAACAAATATCTTCGTCATCTCACTCATCGTCACAGTGCTAAAGAAGTAATTGATGACATCGACTGTGGTAATGTACATAGGGTTGACAACCTGCGTCTTTTTAGTCTCCCATGACTCGACATATTTAGATTTTTACTAATCTAGGGACTCACTCACTGTCAGATTTATTCCGTAACAACATTTCAATTATTAATTGTTTCTAAAACTCATCAGCAATTAAGTTTGAGGGGAGCTAAGTTTCAAAGTCTGTTTATGATATAGGAATATGTAACATGTTTTTGGGTGAGATTTCGGTGAGTAATCTATTATTCATTGTCCTGCTATCATTTGAACTTTCAGTACCTTTTTTAATATAGGTACTACGATAGACTAAAATGTTGCAAGTCATAGTCCTGGCGGTAGAGAGATAAAAAAAAAACGTTTTAATCTTACTCTTCTATTGGTTTAGTGAAGTTTTAGATGCAAATATGGTATCTGTTGTCAGGGTTGATAGTCTGCTGGATGCCCCTAACATGTTTTTGGGGTCGTTCTTAATAAGTATTCTTTTAGTCTCTTTGTTAGGTTAGTGCAAAGACATCAATATTCAACTACCATTGAGAATGAAGATCCTTGTTGGCAACTAAGGATTTAGTTGCCAACAAGCTAAGGATTGGCAACTAAATCCAATCCTTATTGGATTTAGTTTAGTTTGGATTTAGTTTTAATTACATTAATGCATGTAATTATGCATTACATAATTTGGCTGAGAATGAATAAGAAAGCTCACACTATGACCTTGTCCCAAAGGTTATAGTTTGAGAATGTGGTACGGATATGTAACATATTTAGCAATAAAGCACCATAACGTTTCTCTGTGTGCATTATACATACTCTGCTATACATACCATTTAACCTGCACTTTTCTTCCTGCATTTAGCCCTGAATATTATCCTTTTTGTTAGTTAGTTAGTTATTCATCATTTAGTATTTAAAGATATCACCAGATCTCAATCCAATGAAGCCCCTTTTGGTATGTGGTGGAACAGGACATGCACGTGTAGCCTACAAATCTGCGGCAACTGTGTCATGGCATTTGTCAGCATAGCGGGTTATTTCTGCGCCAGCGTCTTTTCAGTTGTTCCTAATGGGGAGGGAGCATGTGCGTCCATCTCGATAAGAAGTGCTGCAACCAGCTTTGTCTTTAGGTGTGCCACCTGAGCACTAACCCTAGTTGAAAATCTCTGAACATTTGAGAAAGTGCTGTTGACGTCACTGTGTGGAATACGATGAAGCTTGTTTCAGCCTTGTCTACGTCAGACATACATGAACATAATAAAGATATTAAAGCCAATGTGTGGAGGCAGATCAGCTTTGCCCTAACTTTGCTTTTGGATTCAGGGTTGACCAGCACACTCATACAAAGTAGCCCATGAAGTAGTGTTGTCACGATACCAACATTTTGGTTTCGATACAAGTCAAGAATTCCGATTCTTTTTCGATACCTTTCTTAAAAAAAGGGAAACGGTCTTAAATGTAATTTATTATGCATTATTTCACACCAGAACCATAACCACATTGGTAAGTTAGCTAAAAAGATAGCCATATTAGACAGTTATCATTGCCATTAATTGTCTCGGTAAACTACGAAAACGTTCATTTGTCACAAAATGTGACAAATGAACGTGGTGGCGAAGTCGATAGGGACTTGGCTTGGGAACTGGAAGGTCACCAGTTCAAGTCCCCGAAAGACCAAGTGCTACCGAGGTGTCCCTGAGCAAGGCACCGTTCCCCACATTGCTCCCCGGGCGCCGTTCAAAATGGCAGCACACTGCTCCTAACACTAGGATGGGTCAAATGCAGAGAAATAATTTCCCCATGAGGGATTAATAAAAGTTCATCTTCATCTTCAAATAAATTACACTGGTTTGACTTAGATTTGAGGGCATGGGCTGAGCATGATGTAATTATGTTATCTATCACATTCGCTAACCTGTCTGGATGCCGGTTCGCGAGGTGCTTAGCGTAGTTTGATGTGTTGGCTCCCTTGGTTTGCAGGGATCTAAAACATGTCTCACAGACAGGCCTCGTTGTGTCCGTAGGCTTGCCCTCACTGTCAGAGATATCGCTAAAATACTTCCAAATTTCGCTTCTGGGGTCTTTTTTGTCAACAAGCCGAGGCGCATCGGCAGTTGCACTCCCACTTGCAGCCATGCTTCTCGCTTTCTCACATGCTCTGGCAGCTAGCACGAGAGAGGGGAGGGACTTAGTGCGTGCTTGAGAGGGGTGGGACTGCAGGCACGGCTGCAGTGCAGGGAGTGGAAGCAGAGCGCTGAACACACACGGCTCTTATTAAACCGGCGCTTTCTCATCGGAGTACTTTCCCCGTCATTCTTAAAGTACCGATACTAATGAAACGAAGGAATTAGGGATGCACGATAATTATCGGTCCGATATTAGGAATTATGACGTCATCCCGTAAACCCGATACCAGTATTAATAGCCCCGATAATATACAATATATTTTTTTCGGTAAAAAAAAAGAAAAAAAATACTGCGGTGTGGGGTGGATTGGGATGAGGGGCGCTTGTTTTTTCACTCGGCTCCTCCCGTTTTGCCAGTACTGTGGTATTAGTGGTTTAGGAAGAGGGGAGTTCTTCACAAATCCAGCGCTCCCTAATACTTCGAAACTGATCAGTCACCGGAAACATCGCCATCGAAGCGTACGAAGACAATAATACAATACAATGTGTGTGTGTGCGCGCGCACGTTGAAGCTATGTGCAACTGAAGGCATATGCTCGAACCGGAGCTGCCTGGAAGCTGCAATCATGTTCATGTATCCGTCCTGAGTGTGCTGACTTCTCCTCCAATGTCCCGCTGTCTGCTTCCTGCATAAAGTCAAGTGCTCGGTTGCAGTTGTGGCGAAATGGTCGCTCCTTTTGTTTTCATTTAAACAGCTCCTTATATCCGTTAGCGCAGCTAGCTAGCAACCAGATGCTAACAACAACAATGCACGTAAGGTCTCTCTCGCTCCCTCGCACCACAGATACACACACCCTCCCGGTCCTCCAGATGGCCAGTCGGTGCCTGCCGGTGAGCGTGGAAGTGTTGGTCTGCCACAAGCGGGCGGCAGGAGCGGGGCTGTCATGTAGATGGTATTTTAAACTCGATGCGCTCTGAAACTACGGAAGGAAAAAAAATGTGTTAAAATAATTAGTGGCGTACATTTTTTTTATTATCGGGTATCGGTATCGGTCTTGAGAAGCAGGAAGTTATCGGTATCGGTTTCAAAAAAACCAATATCGTGCATCCCTAGGAGGAATCGTAACGGTTTTAAAGGTAGGGTATCGCGGTACCTTTCAAGTATCGGTACACCGTGCGACACTACCATGAAGGCAAGCCTTCTCCAATGGGTGATCAGGGGAAAAAACAATGACAAACAAATTGATACAAGACACAACTCAACTAAAACCCAAAGGGATGCTGGTCCCCAAGAAATGTAAGCCTTGTTCATTTTGGAGGATGCTACTGCCTACCTTTTTCAACTTCACAACTCATCAACGTATTAGTGCAGAGACAAAACAGAACAAAGGGTATCACTTTGCACAGAGTCATCCAGTCTAGAAAAAGTACCGGTTAGTGTGGTTGCATTCGATAAGCAGAACAATAATATTATTAGTTCTTGCCATTTTGTATTGGTTTCAAATTTGGAATCAAGTTTCAGTTCCCAACGATATCATCACAACAAGCAGTGTAATGTGATGCTGCAACCACTGTAAGACATTGCTTTTCAAAGTATTAATTTAGATTGTAACAAACCTGCTTTTGCCACCATGACATTTCTATGCACACTACACATATGAAGGGAAATAACACCGGCTAAAGCCAAATATTGGTTGACCTTGACTGATGACTTGCAATTTCACAAGCCACGTTCCTGAGTATGTGCTGTTTGGTTGGAGTGAAGGGTTTTTATTGTCAGAATTGATGATGGATATGTTAATTTCCTCTTCCTCGTAATTTCTCGAAGGGTTTCCTTGACGGACCTCATTTTGATCTTGTTTTTGCTGCTCCTCTAGAGCTTTTTCTTTCAATGTTGCACAGCCATCTTTCTCGCAGACGTTGGCTTTGTTTCTAGTGCTTACCCACAGTGTCTCTGCACAGTTTGACAGTCGTCATTTGTTGGCACAGCTTGGAGACCTTTTTGGAGTATTGGTTTGATGGAAGGATCTCCCGAGTCAATTGTATTGTTTGTCATATATCAATGATTACAGGCATGATCAACACAGGGATTGTATTTGTATTCTTAACACAATAGCATTAAGTACTGTATTAAATGTATTGTCGTATCTATTAATATGAAAACATAATGTTGAAAATCAGATGAGGGAGGGTCTGCAGTCACATCAGGTTTGACAAATGTTCATACAAGCAGAGAGAAGGGAAGACCAACATAAATGCAGCTGCATTTCAAACATACAGAACACAAGAAATGCATATTGTATATATTGTATTAACACACATTGTCCGGCCAGAGCAAAGCACCGCATACGTCAAGGCGGGGGCAGGGGCGGGATCAACTCCTGAACATCAACAGCGGCGTTGTATCCAGTTTGTACACAATGATAGAGAAACGTAACAAGCAGCAGTGGTCCACTGAAGAGACCAGCTACCTACTGGGAATCTGGTCTTCCGAAGAGGTACAGAGGAAGCTGGAGCACAATCGGCCGTTGTTGTTGTCGGTGTCAGCTGTGAGGGGTTTCCGCGCGGGTTGGCTTTATGAAGCAGGCACGCAAACGGTTACGTCATGACACAAACGATGACTCAATGACGCAGCACCAGTCGGACTCTGGGCGGTGTGAAAAGAGCCGGAGCTAAACCGAAGAACCGGTTCTGAACCTGAAAAGCTCTAGCACGGAGCTTGAACCGGAGTTGCGTTGGTGTGAATGAGGTATTAGTTAGAGAATAGGGAATTGATCAGGGTGCTGTAAAGCAGGAACAATTATGTAATGACATACAGTATTCCCTTGTGTTCTGCTTTAGAGTTGTATTTTCATTGGGGTGGATTTGGTTGTTTATTTTAGTTTTAAGGATGGATAAGATATCAAACTTTGTAAACAGTTTTAGTCATAGAACAATGGAAATATATATTTACGATGTCTTATGCCTTACAACCAATCATTATTCTTCCTGGAAATGCAAATGAAGTAACTAGGGGTGTAGGGCTGTGCAATTTAATCGATCTTGCGATATATATCGATATTTAATTTTCCGAGAAAGTATCGATATTTCAGCCGCAGGTATCGATAACATTAAGTCTGATAACTGTGTTCGTTATACTCGCGTCCAGGAGAGAAGCTTTAAAAAGGAGACTAAGTGAGTCTCTGAGAATGTTCAAATGTATACTTTAATAATAAAAAGCGCTGTAATGTTACAAAGCAGAAGATGTTTCAGTCAGAAAAACAGCTGTGTTCTGGCTCTCGTGAGCGAAGGGAAGAGAGCGAGTCTCCACCTTTCCAGCTGTTAAATATCCTCTGCTGAATCCTCCCTGTGGGCCGGTTGTCGCGCTGCTGGGGATCGGCCCTCCACGTCTCCATGTTCGTTGTTGCGCATTACAGAGGATTTAGACATTGCACATTAAATATATAACTAAACACGCATTTTCTCCTCCTTATCTCTTTCATGACTTTCATTTAATACAATTTAAAACGCTGTAATCAATACTCCAAAAATTACCTCACGGCTGGTTTCATTTCCGGGTAGTTCCGAATGTTGTGTCATGCTACCACGTCTGTAAACAAACGTATTCAAATAAACTGTACCTTCATTTAATATTCAGCAATAATAATATCTCGACGTCTATAGTTGTAGTGTTGAAATCAGTAGGTTTCGGTGTGCAACACTCCGTGTCATATCGCTACTAAATTTCACCTCTATAGGAAATTGTATATAGCCACATGCTAAATGCTAAACCGGAGATGAAGGATTTTCAGAATAAAAGCTCAACAACTGGTTGTGCACAACAACTTCTGGTTTTTTCAGTATAAAACAGCATTTAAACTGACGGTATGTTTATGGTACTTTATGCCATCAAAACATTGATTTTAATTTCTAACAGTCCCATTCAAATCCCCCGTGTTCCGCCACCTGCTGCACCTTTTAATTCTCCATTGTCCATTATGATACTGCACTTTACAGCTAGAGTTTTGCACTGTTTTCAATAAATGAAACAAATTTTTCTCACCACATCTTTTGATTAATTTTGTCCAGTATTTGCAAGCTGGAGACTCTGTCAGAGCCATATATTGTATAATGGATGCTTTCAGTTTTCAGTTGAATTAATTCAATCCAAGTCAATGGAACACTCACAAGATGTCACCAAAATCCCACTGTCCGTTTAAAATCTTTCAGAAAATGATATAAGTGTATCGAATTATATCGAATCGAATCGTATCGTTGGCTGAATATCGTGATATATATCGTATCGTTGGCTGAATATCGTGTATCGTATCGTGAGATTAGTGTATCGCCACAGCCCTATAGGGGTGTAACGGTACACGTACCCGTACCGAAATTATTCGGTACGGGCCCTTCGTTCGGTACACGTGTGTACCGAACGAATATAACGTTAAACGTAAAAAATTGAGAACGTGAACAACTTCTTGGAAGTAATCTCAGGTGCTGCGCGCAGCATTCAGAGTATTGCTCCCATTGTGTTCAACGCGTCATAGAGCAAACAAGTCATTTTCATTGGACGAGCTGTCAGAGGGATCGTTCAAATGTAGTTCCAGTGATTTGAGGAAACTGTCGAAATGGCGAACGCAGATAAAGTTAGCTGGAAAATCCTCCAGCATCATTCAAGTCTCCGTTTTGGGAACATTGGGTTTCGCAGTTACGTACCAGGATGACGGACAAAGACAGGGGACCGAACCAAAGCTGTTTGTTGGCATTGTTCAACTAACATTGGTTACGCGGCTGGCAATACATCAAGCTTGCACACTCATTTGAAAAGGCATCACCTGAACGTGAATATCACCGGTACAAAAAGACTGAAGTGCAAACCCAACTCCCGCTCGCATTTAAGCCTCCACCACTCGCAAAAACATCAGACCGAGCCAAAGCTATTACAAACGGCAAATATCCTTATGTTGCCATGTTAGCAAAGCGCTACCTGGCTGTGTCTGCTACCTCTGTCCCTAGCGAGAGGGTGTTCTCCACAGCAGGAGACGTTGCTAGTGCCAGCAGATCTGCCCTTTCGGCAAGCAATGTGGACAAGTACATTTTTTTTAAAAAAAACATGAAAAATACAATGACAAGCAAGTCCTAATGTCAAGCTGGGCTGCTTAGATACAGCACAGTTCAAATACAGATGATTTCAGTTAATCGAAAAGCTGCACCTTAATGTTTATTTATTATATTTTATATTTATTTGAGTGAATATTCACAGTTTAATAATAATTAAAAACCCAAAACTAATAGTTTATGTTTTGTGAGTACTAGTACAGTACAGTTCTAATACAGATTATTTCAGTTCATCGAAATGCTGCACCTTAATGTTTGTTTTATTATATTTTGTATTTATTTGAGTGAATACATTATTCACAGTTTAATAATAATTAAAAAAAAATATGTTATGTTTTGTGATAATTTTCTGCTGTACCGAAAACGAACCGAACCGTGACCTAAAAACCGAGGTACGTACCGAACCGAAATGTTTGTGAACCGTTACACCCCTAGAAGTAACACAATAAATGGTCAGCAATGGTGGACAAACTAATTTCTTCCATTGTGAACATCAGTTCACTTTCATGTGAATCATAAGAGTCAGTGTGACTCCTAAAGTTGGTGCCCTTTGTACCAAAGACCTTTCCCATGAGAGGCTTAGCCTGGCTCACTATGAGATGATCACACATGTTATCTTCTATGTCTAATCCTTCTGCCATCTTGCAGCACTTCATCAGCAACACAAACATGTTGGTTGGAATAGAGCTGTGAAAGTATTGGCATTTACCAAACTGTGAATGCAGTTCCTCTTTTTAGTGATCGCACCAGGGGAATGTCTTTGGGGAAAACCCCCAAAACGGTACATTTTTGTTCTACTCTTCTCCTCCTTACTTGGTTATGTTGAAGGCTCATATGATTTGTAATATATAAATACATGTCCTACAACACAGAGAGCCAAGGGCAGTTTCCTAATGTTCAGACCCAATACAAATTCTGCTCTGTATTACTTTCACTTTAAGTTGAAAGACACATTTATTGTGTTGCAGTTCAAACGAGATTGAAAGCACCAGAGCTGTTATGATATGAAGTGCCTCTAGCCTGGCATCTGCAGTTGGCTCCATCAGCCGAGTATCTGCGTCTTCAAGAGGCACAGCGTGTGTGCGTTAGTGTGTGTTTCTTTATGTGAAGAGGGTAGAGCCTCCTGATTACACAACGTGTGCTAGTCTTTGCCAGAGACTGAATGTGTGTAGAGCATTGTTTTTGTTTGGTACGTGGAGCACAGTATCTCGGTTGGTAGCGGCTAATGTGTTCTTGATAATCCACCATGTGCTTCTAATGAATTTGAGAGCCTGTGACCTTCCTGCAGCGAAGACAGCGTGACGATGCAGAAAGAAGGAAAAGCTTGTTTGTAATATTACAACTTTCTAGGTTTTCAATTATGAATGAGCCCTTAAAGTGTCCTTTTATGAATGACCAGTCAGACGGATCGTAGTGAATGCTGATAGTTTAGAAGGAAAAAAAGAGAATTGATAAGGGGCATGTGGTTTACGGGCTACGATAATGGACTTCTTTCACTTTGCTGAGGCCAAAGAAAGCGATCATATCCTGTTACGCTGGCTTGTACGATGACCGTGCTTTCTGGAGGCTGCGGATGCTCCTGCTGCAGCGCAGGTTAATGAGTTTATTCACAGGGTGGTTTCTGTGTAAGTCTTTGATTGGATTTGTTCCACTCCTTTCTATGTAGAATTAAAAATGGCTTTGACCTGAATTTCTTTCCAACGTGTAGTCGTGCATGCAATGTGGTTAAACGTTGTACATTCAAGTTAAACCTGTTCTTATTTTCTTTAAACTTGGTGTCTTGTGAACTATTTAAACCGTTATAAATAACAGAGATTTTACATCACAACATTATATTTGTATTAAGTCAAATGTTATCTGCCTTATACCCATAAGTACAACATATTTATAAACCACACTTCATAATCAAGGCCATTTCAAATCAATTTACAGACATTTCAACTTGGCATGTATTGGGGCAAACATATAATTATAAATGTACTTAAAATCCAAGACACTAGCTTTTGAAATATTCTGACCATTTAATCAAATCCGTTAATTTAGCAACTAATCAGCAAAAATGTATGAAGGAAGTTATCATTAACTGCAAAGACCAACCCACATTGTTTCTTGCTAAAAGAAAAGCTGGGCTGCTATAGCATTTAAAACGGAGAGTTTCTTCTTGTTTTCTTTCCTAGTCGTGAGAGCACACACTCGTTTTTATTGCCAAGTGATCTTTTTTTGTACCATTGTGCAATAACAACACTGGGAGAAGGTGTGTCAACTTCTTTTATTATTAATGTTCACAATAAAGTAGGAGAAGTGAACTGCTGACTCTGCTCAGTGTAGAGTATGGCTTTGTCTGCATTGTCTTAAAAGCCCAATGTGTAGGCAGTGACATGGAACTGCTACTAATCTTTATGCTGCGTGGCTGTTGATCACAGGCTCCGTTTTCTGTGTATTTCAGCCAGTTTAAAGACAGAGTTGCTGTGTCAACCTTAACACACTGACCTCGGCAAGGCTCTGGCTCTGCAAAGCTGTGGTTTAGGCAGAGCTGGAGCAGCCATGTGTCAAGCCTGTGATCCGATTGACATCTTATTGAGCCAAATGGGATGTGGCAGGTGTAGATGGAGTCACGTCTTGAATGTCATGATGAAAACTGACAACATTTCCCTCCATGGTTTATTTTCGAGAATGAGGCCTGCTAGTTGCTCATTCAGACCAGTACATTGGGCACACCTTGAGGTTGTGACACCTTGTTAGAGATGCATTTTGTTTTAGTCATGTGGGTGGCTTCAGGCTGATATTAATTGGATGGGTGAAAAAGCCATGAACTCAATGTTTTCATTGCTGCTTTTGTTTTTGTCTGCTTATGAGTTAAAAAGTGACCGTGACATTATGAGTTTTTTTAATTAGGTTTCTCCATTTCTACTGCTAAGATTTTTGCTGTTGATATTGTTATAAGTATATTCAATTTACACACGGCATCTATTGCACGTCTGTCCGTCCTGGGAGAGGGATCCCTCCTCTGTTTCTATCCCTGAGGTTTCTCCCATGTTCCCCTTTAAACTGTGGGTTTTCTCTGGAAGCGTTTCCTTGGGTCTAAGGACAGAGGGTGTCGTGTTGTCATACTGACATTCTGTACAAACTGTGAAGTCCACTGAGACAAATGTAACATTTGTAATATTGGGCTATATACATAAACATTGATTGATACGTTTCCTTAAGTTGAACAGCAACAGTTGCCCAGTGTTATGTCCAGTCATGTGAGCTTGGCGCTGCGGTGGAAATAAGAACAGGACCCATGTCTAGGTCCTAACCTTTGCTCTAATCCCTCCTGCAATCCCCCACCCCTCCTTTTTTAACCCATAATCAGTAAAGGCTTCATTGTTCTTGTCCGCTGCTTGGGTATCGGATCATTAACCTACATTCAGAGCAGTGGTGGTAGGCTTCTTAAGGCTCTCGGACTCTTTACACCAACTTTAATGGCTGTGTTTGAATGAGCTGAGCCTTCGTCTCCTGCTAGTTAAGTTAACCCTATTTACGCCTCTCACGGTGTACAAACATTAGAATATTTTATGAGGCTTTTGATTTGTGTGGAAGACATGCCCTGAGCTTCTCCTGCTAGTAAATGTAAGTCTATTCCTGTTTTTATGGAAGCTTTTAAGTGACGACTAAGGCTGTGAAACACTTTAGCATTCAATCTTACATAACAATATACATTTAGGACACATAGTCGTACATTATGTCTGGGTTTTACAACAGCTTAATGCTTGGCTTATTTTGAATCAAGCCAAGCAATATGGTCTCCTAAAAGTAATTATTCCCAACTAACATGATTTGTCCTTGAGTATGCTTAATGTTCTGTAGATTGAGGAGAACATTGAAGTCTTTTGGTTTTATTAAATGCACATTTTGACAGTTGACCAGGTTGTTTAATTTTAACCACCAAATGGCATCTATGAGGGCTGGTGCCTTGATCAAATCTATCTGCTTATGTAACATTTTGTCCAGAGTTGTCCCGTGTCTGTTTATAAATGTACTTGCCTTTACTGGCAATGTTAACTAATGCTTTTCCCATGTGGGGGAGTTTTTCTCAGAGCCTCTCCAGTCTCCACCTCTTCCCAGGAACACGGCTCACTCTTTATGCAACCACTGGAACGAAGGCCAGACATTCTGGTTTTGAGGAAGCGTTTCACCTTTCTGGGGTTAGGGTAGGGAGAGGTGAACCGACGCCTCCAGGCATCCAGTGACACTTGCTGTTTGGTTTTCCATGTCGAAATAAATTCAAATGACCCAGTGGTGATTGGAGAAAGAAAGCTGCACTTATTGTGTTGATGCATTTTTATGCTTTTGAATTTGGTAGTATGTGAAGAGATAAGGACGTCATGACTATTTCTATCGTATGTTTTCAAATGAATGTGCAGGCTTATATTTTGTGCATTATACTTGGGTAGTCCAGTCAACTCTATGTACTAGAGCTGCAACTCAAGATCATTTCCATTATTTATAAATCTAAATGTTGTTTTCTGAATGCACCGATACATTTTATGTCAGAAAATAGTGAAAATGTTTCTCATTCAAAGGTGATGTCTTTAACGTTTTGTCAGTCCAACACCAAAGATATTCAGTTTACCAGGGCATCACCGTAATTAGGGATGCACGATATTGGTTTTTTGAAACCGATACCGATAGCTTCCTGCTTCTCAAGACCAATACCGATAATAATATAATATATATATATATATATATATATATATATATATATATATATTAAATGTACCTGTAGTTTTTGCACACCTGGTGGTAAAAAAAAGACTAGTAGTGAGCAAATGACATGAGCATTACTACTATGCACAAAACTAACCCTGGGGTCGTCTCTGGCTTCTTACCTTTTTCAAAAGCCTCGTCGATAGGTAAAAGCCCCGGTGCCTTTGCAGCTGGCTTTGGATTCGCCGCTAGTTTAGCAGCGCAGGCGTCTTCGTACGCTTTTAACACACCATCGTAGCGATGGCGATGTTTCAGGTGACTGATCAGGTTGGAAGTATTATAGCTCTTTTTCCCTCCTCGTGGAACTTCTGCATTGCATCTGTTAATACAAATAGCAAGCGAACTATCTAACTCTGAAACTTTGAAATAGTCCCATACTACCGACGACATGTTTGTTTGCTGTCCTGGCTTCACGGCCGCACACCATTTACGTCACAGCCAGGCATGAGTTAGGGAGCGCTGGATTTGTGAAGAACTCCCCTCTTCCTAAACCACTAATACCACAGTACTGGCAAAACGGGAGGAGCCGAGTGAAAAACAAGCGCCCCTCATCCCAATCCACCCACACCGCAGTGTTTTTTTCTCTTTTTTACCCAAAAAATATATTGTATATTATCGGGGCTATTAATACTTTTATCGGGATGACGTCATAATTCCTAATATCAACCGTAATGCATTGTAAATCAGCTGTTAACGGCAAACATTCATTGGTTTTCCTTCTGCCGATTTCAACATGGAATTGATGTCGTTTTTACAATGAGCATCATCCAGCGGGGGAAATGATCATCACCAGGACAAGTGGATAGGGAGTTTACGCCATACCGATATTGGTATTGAGCGCTGACCATACCTCTGGTACCAGCGGTAGATATTTGTGGAATATCTTCTTCTGACATCCCTACATATAAATAAAAGCTCATGGACAGAACATCCCTGTGACAATCAGCAATTCATCCAGTTGTATTTTAATGAATTGATCTTTTGTTCCATCAAATATGAAATGGATAGATACAAAAACTACAAGCGGATATTTCTATTGTTTTAAAATGGCCGTTTTATTTTGAATACAGGCATAAATCAAATCTCCAATTTATAAAGACATTAGAATGAACTAAACCAGCACATATTTGTGTTTCTATTTGATAAATCATCCAACAAAATAATTTTGGAATTTAGATATTTTCCATAATTTTAAACAATCATTTTGTTGGCAGAATTGGATCCTCTTCTTATTTAGTTTTTCCAAAAGAGAAATAATATAACTGCATTTTTCAGGCAAACAACAGATTTGTCGAGGTATTTATGGCTAGCACAAGCATTGGAACATTATATAGACATGTATGCTGTTAGTCTGTGTGATCATGTTGAAGATGGCTGTCTCTTTGCTGGCTATTGTTGCCTCTCCTGCCCCTCTCCCCTAGTCTCAGTAATAGGTTTTGTGCGCCTGGCTTTGTCCTGCTACTCATTAGGGAGGCAGAGGAGACGAACGCTAGGAGTGGATGCGCAGCTGAGAGACCTCCCCCATCATTTAAACTGACGGCATACAGGACCACAACCACGTGACCGGCTGTTTACTGTCGCAGCAAGCATAGTGTGCAGGATTTGCCTTACTCCTATTTTAAAAACCTAGCTTTAATGTAGATTTCAGAATTCTCTGCTAATAATCCACTTGTTTTATTTGTACCATTCTATAACATTGTTAAGAGGGTGACTTATTCATAGCTTGTGTTCTTGTAGGTTCCTTTGTGTGCAGCATGTATGTTCTCCATGGTGTGTGTGTGTTCTCAGCAGGGAGTACTCTGGAAGCTGTAGTGGAGTAATGCTGCTGCTGGTAGCGTACTCTGCGCTCTGTGTGTCAGGCTCCCTGCTATTCTTAGCCCTCTTCCCTCCCTGTCCCATCCTGCAGTTTGTGGATCAGATTACTGTGTGCTCTTCATCTATCCCAGTTACACGACCACCACACTCTTCACCACCCCCCCAACTCCACAAACCCCCAAACCGCTGCACTCACGCAAGAACAGCAGCCGCTCTGCTATCAGGGCCAACATGCTCCAGCCCTACAGGGAAAAGGTTGTTATTGTTGTTGGTGAGGAACCAGTGGAGTTAAAGTGCAGGAACACCAGGTTATAAATAAATACAGAGAGACATCTGCTTCTCGGAGGGACCAGCAGTGCAGCCATCGCACTTAACTCAGGATTTCTCTGACTTGACTTGCAGTATATTTAGTATTTGAAGAGTTCAGACCCACATTTTTCATTTCTAGTGTTCGTTATGTCCGGGCTTAAAGAGGATCATTTAGGAACTGTGTTATATATATTTTTAATTCGCTTAATCTGAAAAGTAAATTGACCTCCAGCCCTGATGGCCACCATGCTTTAGTCATCCACTAAAACTGTCACAATATTGTGGCAACATGGCATGTGGTTTGAGTGACCTGGACAGAAGGATTGTATCTTAGAGCTGGACCGACTGGTCTATAAACACAGGCTCAAAGTAATGATTATTGTAATTTTTCTATTTTATTCAGGCATTTTTCTGAATTATGCTGTTATTTGCGTGTTCTGCGAAACATCAGAACAAGATAAATATGACATGGGACACTTTTCTCAATCCCTTTATCTTTTTATAGTACAAAACACCAAAAGATATTATATTCATCATCACTTTTTAAAGATGGGAAAGCAACCCTCACAATTCTACATTTGAAACAAATACATTTTGGGCATTATTTATTTTGCTTATGCAATTTAAGAATAGTATATCAGCAACTATTTTAGACAATTCTCGCCTCAGCATCTCAAACTACACCGTCTTTAGTGTGGCACCTTTTTCTCTGCTGTCGATATCTCTTCCTTTCACAGTCGTGATTTTGCACTTTGATAGTCTGTTTCATTGGAATTAAGTGCGTTAGATAACTTGCTATTGCTGTTTTTGCTGTAAGGATCCAATGTCAAACTAATCTCAGCCTCTGTGAACTGTAGCTCGGTTTGATCTAGACTTGAAACAGTCCAAGGTTAATGGCAGCGCTCGCAGGAGCTCATGCAGCCCTGATCTGCTCATGAAACGGCAGTGAACGAGAATGCCAAACTGGCGATTGCCCAAATACCTCTGTAATTATAGTCGCACCCTCTTCGCCTCTTCTCTGGGCCAGATTGGAGTCCTGTCAGCGTAATTTCTGGTCTGGTCCTGGCCTGTCCATACCGCTTTAATACCCCCCCCCCTTTACGCTAGCCTCTTTACACCAACGTGCTCACTCTGGGCTGCTCAGTTCTCCCTTTCAGCCGCCTGAATGACGATGCTGCTGCATACCGGCGATCTGCTGACTAATGACGGACCTCTCACTGGCCTCGGCTCAGCTGCAGGGCTGTGATACCGGTCAACACTGTGCTATTACTTAGGATCAGCGAAGGTTGTAAAGGTATCTGAGGAAACTAAATGTTGGATTCCTCTGAGGAGTCTAGCTTTCCTATTCGTGGCAATTTAGTGCTGAAACCCAGACGGACTGGATTCTATCTGCCAAGGCAACGGTTATGTGTGACCGATCTACCCAGCTGTCTAAATGAACGCTTAATCATTTTAGTTGTGTTATAGTTTCAGTGCATGACATTAAGGATTCTGTGGGCCATCTAAGCTAATTTACAGATGGTCCTGAGCCCAATAGAGATTGCCCTGAAAAATGCGCGCGGACAAAATGATGCACGAAGGGTTTGGGGAGCCTCCCCCTAGAACATTTAGATGTTTGCAGGTCTTAGATGCTGTCTGGTTCTCTAGACTGAATTATAAGATGAACCACCACAATATTATATTGTACAATTTCAATTTTATTCTTCATTTCACTTGTTTGTTCTTGTTTGCTCGCTTGCATGCCCTGCATAGCTATAAGAAACACTTAAGTTGTTGGTCAAGACACTTTCCATCTGGAAAAAAGTAGAAAACATTACATTCAGTTATAACTGCCAAAACAAACAAACATTATTTACACTATAATGGCCCCTGTTAAAAAATGTTGTAATGTTATCTACTGTAAGTTGGTCGAAGGAATGCCTCCTCATCCGGAAGCTGACCGAGCAGACCCGAGCAGCAGTCGAGAGGAGCCGAGCGCATCCGCGAAGCACACAAAATGGTGACGTCAGAGTTCCCGTTAGCCGGCAAATCTAAATCTCTTCGGTCAAAATAATTTCCCTTTAGCGCAATAACGCTTCAGTTGCGCCACTTATGTGACAGACAAGAAAGTATGTGACAGACAAGAATAGTCAACTCTAATGTCTAACACTTAATGTGGAGAAAGAGATGTCCTGTATGGGTTGATTGTGCGTTGATCTGTTGGTAATGCCTCGGGGTTCCGGTGGGCATGTAAACAAATGCATAATGCTGCACTATACTTTGCGGCTTCACCCGGTTGCATAGCGACACTTATTGATAAGGTGTCTTTTAATAAGCAGGTAGTCATATCATTAGCTAGAACTAGCTGGATCTGATCGATATGGATATAAACGCAAGTGAAGTCTAATCTGACGGGAGAGAGAGATCAGCTGCTGCTGACGAGTCGAGACTCAGCTCTGCATAACCACCTGCAGCGGTGAGCGGAACAAAACACACACTTCAGGTTAGACTATCACACGTAGCTATTTTAATTACCTCTCAAACTACCTAAACTAGTTATAGATATGTTTAGTTTCACTGTCGGTTCACTCATTACTGGATCCGCGAGCTGCATGATACTGGCATAATAGATTGCCCGATCGGGCAACCAGCAGGTGAGGCATCATTGCCCGAGCTAAATACTAGATGGCCATCGGGCAGTCCTTAATGTCGAGCCCTGTGTAGTTTTTTTATCAATATTTAATACAAAAAGCTTGATTAACTTTGATTAATTGAGTATTTGGTAACACAAAAAAACTGGCCTAATGGTTATCCTCATCATACATTTCAGTGATTCATTATTTTGGTCATTAAAGTCAGATAATGCTGAAAATAACTTTTACATTTTCCCTGGGAAAATACAATACAAAAATCACAGGTACCTATATTTGGAAAATCCAAGTTAAACTTTTGTTTGATTCGCTGTTCAAGCCTTTTTGTGCTGATGCACTTGAGCTGTTTAAACTTGTAAATCATGTGGCTTTCCCATAAATCCTTGATTAAGCTACATAATTGTCGCATATGATGATGTTTATGAACTTCTCGTCCGGGCTTGTTATCATAATGACTGATTTTTATACTTTAAGGACTACAGTATGATACATTCAGTCACAGTTTGTCCTGTACTTGTGTAAGGATGAATTGTACTGTCATCGCAGTTAATTGCGTCACTGTTGACTGTTTTATAGGTCCGCTGTGTTTGGTTCTCAAGGCAGAAGCTTTACAATGTAGTCCATTACTTCTGTCTTTCTGTCTTGGTTGTTATTCTAAAGCAACAAGTTGCACATTTCCAAGCATTTGGTCACATCTTACGTTGGTTAGCCCAGTTGCTAGTCTTGCATGTACTTCTGAGACTTTTGAGAGCTGGTCATTTTGAGATTGTGGCTCCCCTTGTCCTGTCAGTTTTGAACCGTAACATGTATACGAACCCACAGAAAAGGGAAAGCTGTACATAACGTTGAGCTGTTTCAACATTATTTTTCCAACTGATTTTGAGTGCACATTTAATTACTTAAAGGTGGGGTAGGTAATTCACTTCAGAAACACTTGTTGCTATATTCCATGGAATCCTCTTAACATCCCGATAGCAATGAATATCTGAAGTGCTGTGACGATAAATACATTAAAAAATATCATCTGTGGAAGCCGTAGCGCTGTAAAAAGCACGACCAATCATCTGAGCCGGCCCGGCTAAAGTAACTGGATGGCCTACCTGCCTGTCAGCCTTCCATCTGGGCACAAACTTATCTCGTGCCCTCATTGGTCATTTGCGCGTTCGTGTGTGTTGGAGGAGGGGCTCTGTGAGGAAGGGTCAGATTTGTGTACTTTCAAATTCTAGCGCACTCGAGCTGGTTTCTCCATTCTTACCAATACCTACCCCACCTTTTAAGATGTAATAAATGGCCATTTTTGGCTTAAAGAAATTGGGTATTATAATTATGCGGCTCTAAACCCTGACTGTAATTTGCTTAATCTTTATTGTTATTTTTACAATTTTATATAGAAGGAGAAATTAGAGGTAAAATTACAATTGCAGTTTCTCAGGCTCACAGGACAAACCCCAAATGAATACAGGGGACTGTAATGATAGTCTGTGAAAACGTCAATATTCACATTTCAAGAAGCTGAAGCCAGCCAACAAGTAAAGGGTTAAACGATATACTTCCATTATTCAATAAAAAAACTGCTCGGCCTCGACCGGGGAAACCTGCTGAAGAATTGTAAGGAATCCCTTGAATTGGGATGTTCTTTCGAGCAGAGTGGGCAACCCCAGTAAAACATGTTTTCTGTGTGAATAGCTGCAATACAGAAGATAATCATTCTGGTTTTGTTTGGACTATTGTAAAGTTGTAACTGGATGCAGATTGAGTAATGGGGCTGTCCCATTCATTCTGTGGAGGCTGTTTCACAACGAATCTCTCAGGTTTCCTAATATACAGTTCACAGTTTGCAGTACTTTCATTGGGCTCAAAACATGCTATTTCTGTCAAGTCAGTTGAGACTGTGTTAAAGAAAAGAGAAGCGGGGGAAGTTCATGGAAAGTGCACCACAAAAAGGATCTTGTGACTGAAATTGGCGATGTTCATGTGACGAGATAACTGACACATGCCAAGTCGCCTTTTGTGCGCATGTTCGGCTGAGTGTTGCACTTCCTTCGTCACTGCAGGCGCTCATAGTGACTCTGCTATATGTGTGACTTCACCGACACAAACCACATCAGAGAGAAGCTCGGTTACAATGATGAGTAGACCATAGTGACAGTGTTCAGAGATGTTTTCCTCTTAGAGTTTAAGAGTCCCTAACGCTGTGATTCATGCTGCCTTGTGTGGTTACCCCCTGCATGTTTCTTTTTATGGTCTTTCTCAAGAAGAGGAATGGAAATTTCACTAAAAGTCCCTGATTACTGATGTACTCAAAGTATATCCTTAAACACAGCCGAGTGGCCACTCCAGCTTTCTTCAGGGTTAATTGACTTTTCCTTACTTGGCTTGTTTCCACTGCTGTTCGCTGAGAGTCTAGCCTGTAAACCGTCTCAGAAGAATGTAATTGTTGCTGTTAAACATGCCTCTTGTCCTTGCATGTGTAACTGTCAGCCAGACTGATGTGGCAGCGAGGGAATGTTTCTCATTGCTGTGGTTTTCTGTCTCCAGGTGCATGATGAACCGACTGAGCTGTAGCTGTCGCAGCTAGTCAGGTGCTGCGCCATGGCCAAACCTGGGAGCGACAGAGATGGAGCCATGGTGGATAAACAGGGGGGGAAGAAGGTATGTGAGCACATGCAATAGTACTATTTATCACTTTGCTTCCTTTCATGTTTACTGTTGGCATAGAGGGCTACACGTTGCAACTGTGCGCACGGAAAGTTTATTTATATAGCACTTTTCAACACAAGGCATTTCAAAGTGCCTTACAAAAATGAAAGACATTTAGAGCATCAAACACATTAGAAACATTAAAAAGCAAAGATAATAAACAGGTAGATGAATAAAAGTTGCTGTGAAAGATGTGAATAATTAAGTTAAAAGTAGCGGCAAAAAGAAAGTCTTCAGCCTGGATTTAAAAGTAGTCAGAGTTGCAGCGGACCTGCAGGTTCTGGTAGTTTGTTCCAGATGTAAACATATTGTTCAAGAGTCCTCTGTTTAGTCAGGAAATCCCTCAGTCTATACGTTTTGAATCTGGTTTCGTCATTTATTTATTGAAGATCTTCAATTACAACAGTTCAATCACTATACTTCAAAATAATAATTATGATGAACCAAACAATCACAACTCAGTATTCTTTGTCCAACATAATTTATGAGATTTATTTGTAACGGATTTAACTAAAGGAACCTGCACAGAAGCTCGTTCCATGATTTTACAGCACGAAGTCACGATGACACGCTTCTTTTCAACATGTCTAAGTTTCTCACTTCCCACTCGCTGTTACAGTAGATCTGTTAAGATGCACACATCTGGGTACTGACCGCATTCAACCTCCTACCTATTGAGATCACCTTTACCTGTTCTGCGCTCAAACCGCCTCACATGTACATGTTGACATTGATGCTTTTATCATTATTATTTCAGATGTGATTCACGAACAATATCCCACGTCCCGTATTGTTACATGAACACAACTGAATAATCCCTTTCTTCATAAATGAGAAGGACAATATACGTCTGCGTTTATTTTTAAGGCGAAGTGTTTCTCATCTTAACCCTCCCCACTGCCAGACACTTCAGCTTTGCACAGCTGGCACTTTGCTTCTCTGAGATCAAAGAAGCACCACACTGCAGACATTTTTCCTCCTGTCAGAAATGTATTTTACTGCACCAAAGTGCTGCTCACTAAAGTACTAGTACTGAAAAAAAGAGCCTTCTCTGCAAATCAGAGTGCACGTAACGGGAATTGTAAGACATTGTGATAAAATACAGACATTACTGGTTGAGGCCTGCTGCAGTGGGTGCTATCACTGATGAACTGCGCGTACAGATTTAATGCACATCTTCCAAACTTGTAGAATCCAGCTTCTATATGAACATGAAAAATAAAACCAGCGTTGCATCCATGAAAGAAAATGGCAGCTGCATGAGGGAGGGATCAAATTGATATTTTCCTGTTTTGTGAATTGAGTTGTTTAATTATAGCCAGGCTATGCTTTCCGTTTATTTTAATGATAATAATGTATGAATTGCTTATTTCACCATGTGTAAAGGGCAGCCTTTGTGTCAAACCTGTTTCTTTAAGCCTTAATGGCAGCCATTAGTCTAATACGTCTATTAGTATTTAATATTTCTCAGGTTGTTCAACTTTTTGCACAAATTCTCACATTGTAACAAACCCAGTGCCCCTAACAATGTAAACAGAATATAAGCATCCTTCTGTGTAAACAAATTAAAACGAGTCACTCCTGATCTTTCACTCCACACTTGGCGAGTACCCAGCTTTCGTAACAGGATTGCTCTGAGTCATGGTAGCAGACCTGCTGCCTGCAGGACCCAAACAATATGTTGCAGAGTCACTGGTATTATCATCCGCACTTTGCCAGCGTCATGTTTTAGAAAGCTTTAGTCGTAACTGAAGCTTTAACCTTTTTAATTGTTGAACTAGTTAGCACAGCTTTTCAAATGTGGCTGCCTAAGTTTATTTACTGTCATGACTGTATTGTTTATACACACACTCGCATAAACACACACACACATATCTTAGTCACACACATGGCCACACTTTTGCTGTGTTTTTGAAATGCCTGATTTTAATTTTTTTAATTCCTCACCTCTCTGACAGAGTAAAGACAAGTTGTCCCCTTTCACCAAAACTCCGAAGCTGGACCGGAGAGAGTTGCTGGGGAAGGAAGGGAAATCCAAATCTTCCATGAAGCGCAAGCTCTCCTTCACGGCCAGTCCGCTGCGGGCCGAGGAGCGAGACTCGGACACTGGTAAGAGCAGCTGCTCCTGCTCCTCTCAACAGCCATGCTGCTGGCTGGCTGCCACGTCCTCACAGCGCCCCCTGCTGGCCTGTCGTCTCATGTTGTATGTAGGGTCAGGGGGCTTAAACTTCTTCCGCATCAGGGTCAAAATCTGACACGAAGTTATGGACTATTTAAAAACCTCACAGGCAGGGTAGTTCTGTTAAGTTAACAACGGCAGCGTTCTCCAGTAAGACCTGGCATGGAAACGGCAGTTGCTCCATTTGAGTTCCTGGTGGCCATCGTAATGTTTTAAATACAATGCTTCACTAAATTGCTCTGCCTCACATTGGAGACATTGTTAACTGGATGTCTTAATCCTACCTATTTTACTTGTGTAAAGAAACGATTCATCGTCTGTCATTTAGTTGGAAGTTTAACTTTTTACATCAGAATTAAGAGCTAAAAATAGTTAGTGTAATCTGTAATTACAGTACTGTGTTTTACAGACTGTTTGAGGTTCGGTAGACTTCCCTTCTTCTCCCCTGTAGAGCGTTACGTTGTGTGGTCCTGCGTAGGGCTGTGCAATCAATCATATTTTAATCTCGATTATGATTTTGGCTTGCAACGATTACGAAAACACAGTGGCGAACCGTCAGGGCCTTCAAGGTATTCAGAGAATACCCTGGAACACTCAGATAAAACAAACAAATCGATTTAATTATATAAATAAAATGTAATAAATGAGAATCGTATCTGTGTTGTTGATCTGTAATTTTACAGTTACGTTGATTTGTTTGTCCTTCTCGGACCATGCACTACGCATGTCAGTGGTTTTGTGTTAGAAAAGAAAGCAACCAATCAGATCTTGTTCTGATTGGGGGGGGGTGTCTACCGAAGGTCCAGTTGTGATAGGCACGGTTCGCCACTGCGAAAACAACGTAATCGAAATAAAACGATTATTTTTAGTAAAAAAAAAAAATTATTTTATAATTATTTATTGTATTGTTTTTTCAGTTGAATTAAACTTAAAATTCAGGGTAATCAACTATTAAAAACATACTGTTCACATTTCTTTTCCAATAAATGGATGTTTTCAAAGTAAATGGATAATCGTTTTTAATAATCGTGATATCAATTATTGACCCAAATAATCGTGATTATGATTTTTGCCATAATCACACAGCCCTGCGTCATCCTAACAGACGAGAACCCTCCATTTTTAGAAACTGAGTTTATTTGATGTTGCACAGTAAAGCTAAACTAGCATGGAGGGTGGCTTTGCCTTCCTGCAGCCTTTCCCTCTCAGGTCCTGTGTTGAGCGGAAGATAAAGGAAACATTTGAAGTAACGACTCCACTGACCACGTCGGAATTTCTCTCCTGTGTTGCCATGACTCATAATCTGTGCGTGGAGTGCGAGTGTCTGCATTTGAGTACATGTGAGAGGAGGAGGGTGAGAGAGAGTGAGCGTTAATGCAGTGCTTTCCCACCCTTCCACCTCCCCTCCCTTGCTCTCCCCTCCCTCCTCTCCCCTCCCCATCCTCTCTGCTTTGCACTGTAGATGACTCAGACCCAGGCCAGTCGAGTGAGACCTGGGGAGAGAGATTATTGCCTCCCTGCAGGATATACGCAGGTAATCGCTGCAGCCCGATCCTCAGCCCCCTCGACAAGTCACGTCACTCTGCTGCTGCTGTAAAGACACACACACACATGCACGTGTGTGTGTGTTTCCGCCCTGCATCTGCCCGTGTTACAGCTCACGCATGTCTGTGTTTAGTAACGACCGAATGATGGCGATGGGGCTGGCTGGCTTAAGAGAATGCTTTCTTTTTTTAATTCCCCCTTTTTTCAAACCTCATGCTTGTCATCTGTTTCTCTGCGTTCTCAACAGATGCAAGCGAAAGAGGGAAAACGTGTCACTGTGACGATGAAATTGATCTTCTTTCGGACTGTCCTCTAAACATCTTTCTTGGTTTTCTTTTGCAGATAAAGATATACCAGACAAGAAGAAAGTGAAAAAGGAGGCCGGGGGCAAGAAGTCCCAGGCTCCCAACCTTTTGTTTGGGTATCCTCTGTCAGAGCGAAAACAGATGGCTCTCCTAATGCAGATGACTGCCAACAGTCCAGGTTCGTGTGCTGCCCTTTCTCCTTACCCACATCCTCAAGATGGCTCGGAGTACATTTACTAGGGGATGAGTCATGCCACCGGGCGCTTTTCAAGAACATGCCGTCTAAAATGTCAAGGTTATTTGAGAATAGGAAATGTTCAACTGTAAAAACGGCTGCTTTATATAAGGGACATTGTGCGGTTACCTTTGTAATATGTAACCGGGAAAGTTCGCTGGGTTTATTTCTTGTTAATAATAGGTTCTGAATAGTTGTAAGAATAGACCAATTAGTACATACATGCTGACTCCAGTAAAACCAGTGTCACTGCGGCTGCTCAATCAAATGCTCATTAAAGAAACAGTGGAAAATAAACACATTCACGTATAGGCTTGTATGAATTGACTGTGAAGATTGATAACATTCACGTCTATATTCAATATGAGGGAGGCGTGTGGCGCAGTGGGTTAGCGCTGATCTTCGAATCAGAGGATAGCAAGTTCGAGTCCCACTGCAGTCGGCATGTCGTTGTGTCCCTGAGACACTTCACCCCACATTGCTCCTGTGGGGATTCTCCACAGTATTGAGTATGTAAGTCGCTTTGGATAAAAGCGTCCAACAAGTAACATCTAATGTAATGTGAAGCTGGAGGCAGCAGACGATTAGCGTAGCTTAGCATAGGGAACAAGACTATGTTCCGCTCTTTCTGTCCAATAATATGCAGTTTATTCTCAGTACCCCTGTCTCAATGAAAGTATTCGATACCATAATCAATGTGTGGATGTAACCGCCCAAGGAAGAGCTATAGAGCTAACTGTTGATTTTCCTTTTTAAATAAATAAATGAGAGAAAGATGGACAGCTCGACTAGCTCTGTCACAATAGCCGCGTTCACACTGCGGTACTTTTCCCACAAAGGTTCATGCGAACTTAGTTCATGATCGCGTTCACACCAAAAAGAGCCGGTACTAAAAGTAGTTCATGCGAACCTTTTTACCCCCTCGAAAGTCCCTGAGAGAGCAAGGACTTTCGAGCGGCTCTTTTGTGAGAAAAGAGCTATATTTCTGATTGGCTGGGCGGATTGCAATCCACGCCCCGTAAAACTCCCAAAAAGTTTTGTGAAGCCCCCATTTTATTATCCTTGCATTAGCATTATTAGCATTAGCCCAGCGCAGAAACGCAGAGAGACTAACTTATGGCAACACAAAATAAAACATGGGAGTGGTGGAGATGAGGAGGTGTCGGCGTTCTGGCGATTTACTCTGAAGGCTTCAGTAGAAGCTGCTGGGACTCCCAGCAGCTTCTACTGAAGCCTTCCCAACTCCGGGGACTTTGGGCGGCAGTATACGCCGTGAAGTGGTTTGCGGCCTGCCAGTAAACCCAAAGCAGAAGAAGAAGAAGTGACGTCAGCGGCTTCATTTGCCTAATCCACCCCCTGGGACTTTTTCCGGTGTGAACGCGATCTGTACTTAGTTCATGCGAACTAAAGAGTTCGCATGAACCTTTGTGGGAAAAGTACCGCAGTGTGAACGCGGCTAATCTACCTACCAGCAACATCTGTGGAAAAATACAAAGCATGCTTTATTAAAATGATTTGATTCTGGAATATATCTGTATTTGTTCTCTTTGGCTCGAGTTAGGCTAGATGTTTCCACTCTTTTATGCTAAGCTCACCAGCTGCTGGCTGTAGCTTTAAATTCAAAAAGGAAATTAGTATCAATCTTTTAATTAATAAAAACGTACCAAATCAACACATAGTATAAGCACAGTCTTTCTTGTTCTCAGTGAAGCCAGTTTCTTGCACATGAATCCAGGCGGTTATCTCAACCTGTGACAGGCTTCTGCTTCGAGCATCAATTAAGTGCTTTCCTCTCTGCCTGTGCACAGACTCTACTCCCAGTCACCCCTCTCAAACGACCCCTGTGCAGAAGAAAGTCCCCAGCAGCGCCTCGTCTCGACAAAAGGACAAGGTCAACAAGAGGAACGAGCGAGGGGAGACTCCCCTTCACATGGCCGCCATCCGGGGAGACGCCAAGCAAGTGAAAGAGCTCATTAGCTTGGGAGCCGACGTCAACGTTAAAGACTTTGCAGGTACGATCCCTCGGGAAGTGATCATTTAACAGCTTTCATCGTAGCTGCATGGAAGCTATTAATGACATGTAGCCGACAACAGCTGAATAACAGATGCTTAGTCAAAGGTGGCGTCTCATGAGATAATCAAAACAGACCGTGTGCATCTCACTATCGCCTGTGCATGTTTATTTGATGTCATATCAATTAATTTGGCCTGATCAACAAACAAAAATCTGTCTTTTTGATGTACATTTCAAATGGCTGTTTTATATTATCAGTCGATTAATTATTTGCTGCTTTCTTTCCCTCCTCAGGCTGGACTCCTCTTCATGAAGCCTGTAATCTAGGTTACTACGATGTGGCCAAGGTGTTAATATCAGCGGGAGCGGAGGCGAACACGCAGGGGCTGGACGACGACACGCCGCTCCACGATGCCTCCAGCAGCGGGCACACGGATGTAAGAGCTTCACTCGAATAATCCTAAATATAATGTAGACATTAACGGTAGTCATGTTATTATAATGATTATGGTTCATCTTGAGATATGGAGTGATGTGGAATGGTCTGCAGTCAAAATTGTACGTCATAAAAAGCAATTATACTCAAGTTAAGTTAAGGAAGTTAATTATTAGAAAGTTGAACATATTGTGAGCTGGTTTCAGGTTTTTAAAAACAACTTCTTGTATATGGTTTTCTAACTTATAAAGTGTATACTATTAGAAATATTTGCTGCATCTAATGATCTATATTAGGTTTTCAAAACAACGAGGCTCATGCTTTATTAGAAATTAGTTGTAAATGAATTGCTATAAACGAGAGTTGTTTACACAATTCCAATTGAAATCTTAAGATTGCTGCTATTTTAACTTTAAACCGTCTGTTTTTTACGTTCGTCTGAAGCATTGATGTACGTTGTGAGAGTCTTAATACTCCTTTATTCAATACAGATTGTGAAACTGCTGCTACGCAACGGCGGTAATGCTTTCCAGGCCAATAAGCGCGGGGAGCGCCCGGTGGACGTGGCCGACTCTCAGGAGCTGGAGCAGCTTCTGAAGGGAGAGGTGCCGCTGTCGGACGAAGAGGAAAGCTCTTCAGGTATAAAGAGAGTACTTTGGAGTTTGCCTACCTCCCGTTTAAAGTTTTTATTATTTTATAAATGATTTATTTCTTCTACTAATTCATCCAAAAAAGTATAATTCATACACAAAGGTAAACACAATTAGTAGAAGACCTACTTCATTTATTAAAGCACCTGGTGTGTGCATGTTTCATTGTTACTGATCCAGACGGCTTAGACGACAATGTGTTTAGGGCTTTACTCTGACATGCATCGTCGTAAATATGGGTATAACGTTCAGTGTTTCCCCAGGATGGAGTCATAGCAGCGGTGCGAAGAACTTTTGGTTTTTTTGGTACCCGACTGGCGCCCCCTAGCAGCGGCGCGCTGGGGGCGAACACTGACATTTAATACTAACACATGGTTGCTTAAAAGTCTTTTTAACTCACGAAACACGTTTTGGGGCATAACTCGAGAGTATCACACAAGTTGGCTAAAAGGATGAAGTGATGACATTTGAGTGTTTCTTTTTATGTACATGGTTAATGGTCTATCGAATAGTAAGCAAATTCTAGTTTATTTTAGTCGCATTCTTCATCGGTATGTTTATTTCTCTTTTTAAACTAAGAGTAACTTTAATTCCTCGTATGTTTAAACCCTTACTTTTCTATAAACGCTGATTCTGATTGTATTTTCCGTTTAGTAGTTCTTGCCACCAAGGGAAATGTAATAATATACTTTAAATTGTCTTAGAGAAATATGTTACGGTGTAGATGTATCGTGTAATCTTCACTTATGTTTGTGTGATTTAATTTTGACTGCTATTGACTTTCATTGTGTCATTTTAAAATAGATGTCGTCTTCTCTGCAGAGTCTGAAGACCCTCCGTCTGTCAATCCTTCGAGTGTGGATGACAACGTGGAAGACTCCGATACCGAAAAGGACTCGGATGGCAAACCCGTCTCGAAAGCGCCATCATCCGTTCCCGGTCTGGACGAGTACGAGTTCAAGGACGAGGAAGAGGAGGAGGATCTCGGTAAAGCCTTGAACGACAGACACGTCCTCCGGAGGGAACTACGGCAGCAGGAGGAGGAGAAGGAGAAAGAGGAGAAGGAAAGGAAGGAGGAGAAGGAAAGGAAGGAGGAGAAGGAAAGGAATCATGTGGCAGCAGGAAAGCAGAGTGGAAAAGGGGATTCATCCTCCAAGTCCAAAAAGCAAAAGACTCCCCGTGTCCACTGCAGTTCGGATACGTCCAGCGACGAAATGGAGAGCCTTCCAGAGAAAAGGAATTCCCCCACCTGCTCTCAGAGCTCCGAGAGCCTCAGGACCGAGACAAAGTCTAAAAAGGACATGTCTGAGCAAAAGGACAAAGGCAAAGTCAAGAAAAAGAGCAAGAGCCAGATTAAAAACAAGGAAAACCAAGAGGATGGGAAGGAGAACAGCAAAACGTTGGTACTCTCTCTTGCGACTGTGTCAGAGAGCACAGAAAAAGGTCGGGAAGAAGACTCTTTCAAGATGTCTTTCAGTCCGAAAGACGACTCATCCGTCCACCTCTTCCATTTGTCGTCCATAAAGTCACCAAAACTGAACCACAGCCTGACTGATAAACAAACGCCACTCAAACAGGAAAATACTAAGATGTGCATTTCCATCAGCGACAGCTCGTGTCCGGTGGACGGTGTCAAATACAACCACTACACAGAGGCAGACTACTGCACCGAGGGCTCCAGCACCAAGGGGTGCAAGCACAAGGAGAAAAGCAAACATCAACAGAAAGACTCGAGCGGAGACGGGGACGACGGTCGATCGAGTCCTTGCAAAGACGCCGGCAGCATAGGAAACAGCGTAGACGGCTCTGAAGGTGCCTTACGGAAGACGGACCTGGACGGCAAAGTGGTGAAGAAGCATAAACTTAAACACAAAGAGAAAGACAAACACAGGAGGGAGTACGAGGCAGAGCGCAGCCGCCACAGGCAGAAGGAAGCCCGGAAAGACGGCCACAGGAATCTGGAGTTTGACAGAGAGTTCTGGAAAGAGAACTTTTTCAAAACCGACGAGACGGATGAACATTTGCCAGTGAAAAAGGAAGGTGACGAGAACAGTTCCCTTCAGAGGACCTCGGAGTTCCCTCCTGTCAAAGAGGAGAGGAACACGAAGGAGAAGCACTCGAGCAGCAAGGAAAAGAGGCCGAGAGAGGAGCGGGAAAAGGACAAGGCCGTGAAAAAAGAGCGGAAGGAGGCGGCGGCTGTTAAAGAGGAGAAGGTAAAGGATTCAAAGCCGAGTGAGCGTGACGAGAGAGTGGACTGCCACGGCTCGGGGCGGATTCCTGAGGAGACAGAAGAGACAGACGAGAAACCCATAAGTGGGATCACAGCTGATCAAGAACAGCTGGAGCTCTCTGAAAAAGGCTCACGCGAGAAAACTGACAAGAGGCTCCCAGGGAAGGAGAAGGATTCAGAGAAAATGGAGAAAAGACACCCTGACAAGGAAAAAAGGGTCAAAGTGGAGCACTGTGACAAAGCTGAGCCGCAGAACTCCGTGGACCGCTGGAAGGACAAAGAGAGAACGGCGGCCATCGCTTCCCACTCGCCTGGAGATAAAAACTGCAATGAGAAAGTGAAATCTTTATCTATAACTAAAAAGCACGAAGACAGCCGGAAAAACAAAGATAAGTTTGACAAGCGGTCCGACAGGGAGAGGCTGGACAGAGAGTATAGTGTTGGGGAGCGCACCCTCTCTGAGAAGAAAGGCAAAGCTCTTGAGAAGAACACAGATCTCAGCAAATCTGATCGTACAAAAGAGAAGGACTGTGAAAGAAAAAAGAGGGATAAAATAAAAGAAGGGACTATTTCCTCAAGTTCCAATCTGAAATTGCTTCTAGAAGAGAAAAAGAGCTATCTGTCGGAGAGCAGCAAGTCCTTATCTAGTAAGTCAAAGGAGGAAGTTGTGAGAATACCAGAAAAAGATCGCGACCGCAGAGACCGGGACAGAGACTCGGATAAACACAAGGATAAGGAGCGGCACAAAGACCGCTCCCAGCAGGCCAAAATAAGCAAGGCCAAAGCCAATGACACAGATGCAGATAAGGCCAAATCAAAAGCCTCGCCGGTAACACGCGACGCCAAGCCCAAAGAGAAAAGGCTTGTGAACGATGACCTGATGCAGACCAGCTTTGAGCGAATGCTCAGCCTTAAGGACCAGGAGATCGAGCAGTGGCATCGCAAACACCTGGAGAAAATCAAACAGAAAGAGCGGGAAAGGCTTAAGCAGCGGCCTCTGGCAGATCCTGGGAAGTCCAAACCCAAAGACAGAACAAAGACCGAGCCATGCCTGAGTAAGGAGCTCATGCGCTCAAAAAGCTCTGAAGCGTCTGATATCCACAACAGAGATAAACCCTTGAAGGATGGCACCAGCCCCAGAACAATGTCGCTCGATGGGAAGACTCTGCCCTCCATCAGCGCAAAGGTCATGTCAGCGGTGGAGAACTGTCTCACCAGATCGCCTCGACCGGAGAGCGATCGCTGCGGCATCATGTCCAGGTCTGTCTCCTTGATATCTGTTGCTAGCTCGGAGGATTCGTGTCAGGCGACGACTTTAACGCCCAGACATGTTGAATATGACTCCGACGTGAACCTGGAAGCCTCAGACTCCCAGCCGGCGTTCCTCCAGTCTTCCCTCGTCATCCAAGCCACCAGATCGCCGTCTGTTCACGATAAAGATTGTCTTCCTGACGTCCCGCAAAATAATCGGACACTACTTCCCGGCAGACATGAATCGCCGTACCTCAGGGCTATTCTGGACGAGGAAGCCAACTCCTCAACGGAAGGTAAAGCTGATGAAAGTCTACCTAAACCGAGCCAGACTACTGAGGAGCCGGAAACAGGAGAGACCTCGGCAGAAACGGAGGAGAGTCAACAACAATGTTTGAATGCAGCTGCGGACTCAGCCACAGAGAGAGAAGGGATAGATCCTGTTGGTTTAACAGCACTAATATCAAACGCAGATCCTCAGAGTCAAAGCCAGACACTTCCAGAGAGTAGTACCTCTCAAACGGGCTCAACAGAAAAAGAAGTAACTCTTCCTTCCTCTGCAACTCTTCCTTCCTCTGCAACTCCTCCTTCCTCTGCAACTCCTGTTGTGACGGACCTACCATGTCCGACAGAGACTCAACAAGCAGACATTAAGGATTCAGAGAGACCATCCACGCCTACAGCTTGTCTACCTGCTGAAGCAATAGACACAAACTCAAAGCCCCTCCAGCAGGACGACACTGTCTCTGGGGACGAGACTGAGCAGCTGACAGAACCAGCCACCACACACGTGTCTGAGCTGAAAGACGAACTTGTAGTAGAGAGTGCTGACGGAGCGGAAGAGGAGGAGAGTATGGAGGTAGACGGCAGAGTAAGTCCTGTTCCCTCCACGAGTTCGCACATTCCCAGCTTCTCTGCAGGAGAGTCCTTGCCGGGCTTTACCCAAACAAGCAGCGAGTCAAAATGTTCTTCAGAGGATATGGATGTATATGACCAAGACTGGCAGAACTCAAGACCTGAAGGCGACGCTGCAAGTCTAAATGCTCAGGAGGAGAGAAAGGACTATATAGCTGCGACGGCGTCCTATAATGCGAGCCCTGAGCACAAAGCTGAGGAAGTGACTGACGTCCCGCAGAGCTCGGAGAACAGTTACACTGCTGTTTCAACGGAGAGTTATTCAGGAGAGGGTGTTTTCGCTACAGAGGGATCCTCCGAGGCGACGGCAGAGGCCAGCTCCGAGCCGATGGAGGTGACGCCTCCCGATGAGAAACCAGAGTCATCTTCAGCTGGTGAAGAGCAGAGCATCATCCAATCGGTAGCGAGGAATGATAGCAGCAGCAGTAGTAGTAGCAGCAGCAGCAGTAGCAGCAGCAGTAGTAGTAGTAGCAGTAGCACCTGTAGCGCCTCGGGGAGCTCCTCTCCACAATCTGGAGACCGAGACTCTGATTCCTCTGGCGCTAAATTCAAGAGTCGCTCTGCAGAAGATGAAATGGACATCCACCATCCCCATCCACGCAAGAGAAAGATGCCCAAAGCTTCGTGCTCGCAGTCGTGCTCGCAGTCATGCTCCGCCACTCAGCAGCAGGACAAGGAGCAAGGCCAGCAGTCTCTGGCGGCCATCGTGGACTCGGTGAAGCTGGAGGAGATTCAGCCGTACCAGACGGAGAGGGCCAACCCGTACTACGAGTTCCTGCACATCCGCAGGAAGATCGAGGAGAAGCGCAAGGTGCTGTGCAGCGTCATCCCGCAGCCCCCGCAGTACTACGATGAATATGTGACCTTCAACGGATCCTACCTCTTAGATGGGAACCCGCTCAGCAAGATCTGCATACCAACAGTGAGTTCATTTCTTTTCAGATATTGGTAAAACTGATTTGTTTTCCTCAGAAATATTTGTATTAGATTTTTAAAAGACAACAACAAACATCAACACATTACACATTTCCACATGTACCCCTTCCCCAGTCCCAAACAGACCTGAACAATATGTGAAAAGATATCTCTGGAGCACAAAACAAAAGAGACGGTAGCTGGAAGTCTAGGACAATACATAAACCCCAAATAAGTGTTCTTCTGATGGCATTAATTATAAATAACCACGTCCTGCACATGTTGAAGACATTTCTTAACAAAAACGGTGACTAAATATGTTCGTCAACAACCTTTTTTTTCTCCATGACTAACACAAGACACTGACGCAGCGACACCAACGTACTTTAACACCGACTGTGACTAAATCACATGCAGTACTGTTGGCGGGAAAAGACCAATGAAGGACTTTACCCGTCTCATTTACGATTGAGACACAAAGTATTAACTGATATTATTATTTTTCAATGCAGCACATATTCCTTGCTTCTTGCTATATCTGTATTACAGTGGCAGCAAACAGTGAGCAATATAATCTGACTAAATAAAGGCAAAACAAATCTACCGTTTTGATTATACTAAAGATTGAAATACCCAGACTTTTATTCAATTAAAACTTGACTTCAAAAGGAATGAGTTTGACAACATATGATAAAAAAAAATAGGGCATTTTACACGGGACAAATTATATCAACATAAAATAATGTTGTATTTAAAAGATAAACTTTGTGGTGGTAATTATAGATCACATCGTCCAGCTCCAAATCTCAGCATTCACTTAAAGGTCCTTTTTAATATCTTACCTCTTGGGTGCAGCTTATATATCATCACACAAATGAGTAAATGAAACTGAACCAACATGTTAAATATATTCTTCTTGCTGACATCTGCATGGTGAGTCATCAGGCGTGTCTTTGCAGCGATAACGTTTTAAACTCTCTCTCTTGTGTGTTTGAACAGATTACTCCACCTCCATCATTACCTGAGCAGCTGAAGGAGATGTTCAAACAGCAGGAGGTCTTCCGCATGAAGCTCCGACTGCAGCACAGCATTGAAAGGGTGCGTACTTTTACTCCACAGGTTTTGTTTTGGTTGTGGAGACGTTTTTAATGCCACTTGTAGAAGCTGAAATGGAAAATACTGTTAAAGAAATACCTGTTTTTGGAAAGCCTCTTTTTGAACCGGTGTGGTTCTCACTGTGTTGACTTTACAAGGATGTCGGAGCATTAAAGATACTTGCTGCGGATTCTTTACCACCCACACCACATACTATTGCATTTTATTAATCAGATGGATTTGTCTTCCTCCCCTTCAGGAAAAGCTGATTGTTTCTAATGAGCAGGAAGTCCTACGAGTCCATTACCGGGGCAGCGAGAACACTAGCCAATCAGACGCTGCCTTTCAGTGCCTGCACCGTTTATTGGACGCTGAAGTGTACAACATGCCGCAAGAAGTCCAGGTACGTGACCTCTGTTTACCTTTAAGGTTCCTAATGAGACGTAGGTTTCATTCAGTTCGTCCATAAAAGAAAAAAAAAAAAAAAAAAAAAAAACAGTGGATAATTGCTGTGTGTCTGGTTGTTGTGTTTGTTTGATGTTGTTGTGTGTTTGATGGTTGTTGTTGTTGTTGTTGTGTTTGATGGGTTGTTGTTGTGTGTTTGATGGGTTGCTGTGTGTTTGATGGGTTGTTGTTGTGTGTTTGATGGGTTGTTGTTGTTGTGTGTTTGATGGGTTGTTGTTGTTGTTGTGTGTTTGATGGGTTGTTGTTGTTGTGTGTTTGATGGGTTGTTGTTGTGTGTTTGATGGGTTGTTGTTGTTGTGTGTTTGATGGGTTGTTGTTGTTGTGTGTTTGATGGGTTGTTGTTGTTGTGTGTTTGATGGGTTGTTGTTGTTGTTGTTGTGTGTTTGATGGGTTGTGTGTTTGATGGGTTGTGTGTTTGTTCCACAGAACGATGATGGCAAAACGTCAGTGAGAGACCGATTTAACGCCAGGCAGTTCATGTCTTGGTTACAAGATGTTGACGACAAGTTCGACAAACTAAAGGTGAGATCGCTGGGATTATAACTGTGTTCACGTTTTCGCTTACAAGTTTAAAGTAAATGTGTTTTAATTGTTTTGGTTTTCCATTTTCTGGGAACGTTCTCTCCCGTATTCCTCATGGAAACCCTCCGGCACACATCTCTTACTTTGTCCATCCAAGTTTTAGGTATTTGCTTTTTTGGCAGGCTGTAAACGTTCCTCCTGTTTATCCCAGCCATACATGGATCCCACGGGGAGCGTCGTCTGCGGTCCTCGTTTGCTTTTGTAAATATACATTTAAAAATGAAAGAGATAAATGTGAGGCTCCAGCAGATGACGGGTTCCAAAGTTAGAGCGTATTTGGTAGGGATGCACGATAATGGTTTTTTGATACCGATACCGATAACTTCCTGCTTCTCAAGACCGATAACCGATAATAATAAAAATGTTACGCCACTAATTATTTTAATGCGATTAACGCATGTGTATTTTTTTTCCTCGGCCGCCCGTAGCTTCAGAGCGCATCGAGTTTAAAATACCATCTACACGCTGATGCTGACAGCCCCGCTCCTGCTGCCCGCTTGTGGCAGACCACACTTCCACGCTCACCGACTGGCCATCGGGAGGACCGGGAGGGTGTGTGTACGTGTGGCCCGAGCGAGCGAGAGAGAGACCTTATGTGCATTGTTGTTGTTAGCATCTGGTGCTAGCTAGCTGCGCTAACGGATATAAGGAGCTGTTTAAATGAAAACAGAGGAGCGACATTTTGCCACAACTGAGCCGAGCACTTGACTTGATGCAGGAAGCAGACAGTGGGACATTGTACGAACAATCAGCACGGATAGTGCACAACATGATTGCAGCGTCCAGGCAGCTCCGGTTCACACCCACACCGCAGTATTTTTTTCTTTTTTTTTACCCAAAAAATATATCGTATATTATCGGGGCTATTAATACTTTTATCGGGTTTACGGGATGACGTCATAATTCCTAATATCGGGCCGATAATTATCGTGCATCCCTAATATTTGGTGTGAAATTCCCTTGTTTTCTAACTATCCTTACACAAAGGGGCAGAGATTCAATCTAACAAATAGTAATCTATTACGCAGTGGAGTATATTAATTAATTGTTAACCATTCAAAATATACCGTGTTTATAATCAAATGTATAAAAGTCTACAAGCTTGGAAACCGCTTTGTTGCTGATATTCATTTCATAGGAGGACATAAAATGTTAAGCATCAGCTTGCACGTTCTACTTTAAAGCAGATCTGTGTCTCTTGGCGTGAAGAAGTGGAATTCTTTGCCGAATGATTGAAAGGGCTGTAAGAACATTGTTATGTTTAAGAAAATGTATAAAGAAAGTGTAATTAGACGGTATGAAGTTGACTTTTGATTGTGTTCTGGTTTTATCAGGGGGTCCGCGGGGTCTTAAAAAGTATTAAAAGTTGATCAATTTAGTGAAAATGAAGGCTATTAAAAAGTATTAAACGGCATTTTCCAAGGTATTACATTTTGTAGCTTGTTTTCAGTAAGTATATAAATGGTCCAAAGAGGTTGTGTTCTACAGTCTGCCTGAATGTAATCATGGCGTAGGTGTGTAGTGTGATTCTGTGGAGTTTATTTATGGCATCCCGTTGGATCTGACGTCATCTGAACAGGACATCGCGCGCTCACTGCTTGATAGCGCGCGGAGGTCCGTTTACGCCGGTTGTTAAGCAACATCGTTTTGGGGAAATGCAAGTTTGCGTCCAAATGAGATAAGGAGAAAACAATCAATACTGTATATAGTCAATGTGAGGCAAGGTAACCGGTTAAAACTCAAAGTGGAGATGAGGTCTTAAAATGTATGGGAAGGGTCTTAAAAAAGGTCTTAAAAGGTTTTACATCTGACTTCAGAGTTCCTGCATACCCTGATTATGTTTCAGTATTTGTAAGCCACTGTGACTGAAAGAATATTGCTTGTATGGTTATTTATTTTGTTGTAATATTTTAAGAAGGGGCAGGTCAAATAAGATTGTATTCTCCCTGCTCCATTCCACCATGTTTTGTTTTAAAATAACTGCCATGTGTGGAATAAATAAATACAATTTGCCGGTGTTTCCCATGTTTGTCTTTGTGGTCTTCTCATGACCAAATCTACCTTGAAAAAAGACATTGTTGAATTACATAGGAAGGTGTGGTTGTATAAAATGATTAACGTGTATGTCTCCCCCTCAGACGTGCCTCCTGATGCGGCAGCAGCACGAGGCGGCCGCTCTGAACGCCGTGCAGCGTCTCGAGTGGCAGCTCAAACTGCAGGAGCTCGACCTGGCCACATACAAGTCCACCAGCATCTTCGAGATCCCAGAGTTCTACATCCCGCTGGTGGAGGTCAACGACGACTTCGACCTCACCCCGATATGAGCGGCGGGACGGACGAGCTCTGGCGGCGGCGGCGGACAGATTCCGGACACGAGAGGCAGCACATTCACAGAAGAAGAAAATGTGAAGCACCTAGAATGTGGCGGTGAAACACAACGAGCATTTAGAAAAGAGGTGGTTTCACTCCCAACGCTCTCACAGTCCGAACCGGCACGAGGACTCGGTTCCTCCTGCAGGAGAAGGAGGTCCAGAGGAGCCCAGACGCTGAGGGGGGGGGGGGGGGTCAGGAGGAGGAGCAGCGTGTGGACGAGGACCACCGGCTCCTCCTGCAGCACGGTCACACAACTGAAAAGAGTTCAATTGTTTTCAAAGTCAGTGTTGATGCATTGTGTACAGACTGTGCTCTTAATTTTTTTAACTTATTTTATACATAAAACAATTGTGCATTTGTAAATAGCCATGTAATTATTGTTTTAAACTTGTAAAAACAAAAAATAGATATTTTGATTGTAAACTTGTTCCGTCTCATGTTTAATGTCCAAAGTTGGTTTTTATATCTTCTGCTTCGTCCGTGGTGTTCTTGTTCTTCTCGTTGTTGTTGGCTTCAGATCTTAAGCACGTGTTGGCTTTCGTTGTTTTCTCTTTTTCCTGGTTTCCTTCCTCACCTGGAGCTTCACGCCACAGCTGGTGTTTTTTGACTTTGGCAATTAAATGCTGTGCATGCGTTGCGTTGTTTGTACTTGTTTCCTAAAGAGCTGTACTGTGGGCTTTGTGAGGTTTACTGAAGTGTTCCAGCTTTTTGTTATGTCCCTCACTCCTCGTGTGTTGTCCATGTCTCGCGCACATTTACAGTCTGTTGTGGCTTCCAAGGGAAAAAAACACATACTTTTACACTTTCAATGTGAGATCACAACAAAACCTATTTTTTCAACATAATGCCTTTTTGAACAATAGTTCTAAAAAATGTCTATTTTAATATTTACTTGTTACATGACTTGTACATATTTGTAATATATAATTGAATAAATTTTATTTGTTGTGAAATTAAAATGGTTGGACTTGGTTTCATTTATCGCTCAGCGCGAGAAATAACGGCTGAATCCATCGGTCGATAATATAAAGAAAATGATACTAAATTATATTGACAATTGTTTATTTATAAAATCTATATATATTTAGGTTATAAAGATGCCACAGTGGTTTTGTTTTCTAAAATGTTGGACATATGTAATATAAACTAGGCTTTTTAATATATTGTGTATTTATTATTTTAAAAAGTATTAACACTGAGGTTGCAGCCCCTGTAATTAAGATGTACCTTTTAGTGGTAATTCTCTTAAAAGCTGTATCATTCTCGGCCAGTAGGTGTCGCTGTACAGTCGGCTCAAAGTGCTGCAGACTGAACAAACTAACACGATTTTTGTAAAGCTCTTTAATATCAAACGTTAGTCTAACTATACTATGCATTTATCATTCCAATAATATATAATTATAACAATCCAACATCTTGGATAATATTGTATTTTGGCTTTGACCAATGCTATTTTAATTTAACGTCAGAATAAAGAAGAAATCGTACATTTTCTTTTCAGAATCAGCTTCAAAAGCCAAGTAAATATGTAAACAAATAATTTGACTCCATTGTGTTGCTCCCTATTCTTACACAGACAATATACAGCTAAATATAATAACTACAGAAAGTTGAACAAAGTTATATAAAACGTTGACTACTATATATTTGTACATATATCTCAAACAACTAAATAGCAAGCCAGAGTGCAAAGGCTGCTGGAATTAATATAGCATTCATGTACAGGTTATATGCACGATAATTACTAAAAATATAATTGATAGTGGGGTTTATTCACATGTTTAGTGTTAATGCCTGGAAACAAAACAAATATTCCGTGTTTAAATAAGTTGACATGTTTGCCTTGGTTTACACTGTCCCTCTTCTTAGACTGGATTTACATTTAAAGTGTTTTCATTGAAGGTGTGTCCTCCCTCCCCTGCAGGCTGGAAGTGGGGCCTGTTGTGTTTGATGGAGTCTTAGGAAAACACGTGTAAACACATGTGGAGTGAAATGGCCCATCAGAGACTCTCCCGATAGCAGACTCTCGTTTCTACAAATGAGCTTTGTTGGGGAGGGGAGGGGGCTTCACAGCGGGGAGTCTGCAGCTTCACAGCTTCCGAATCGCCCTTTCTCACCTAATGAGGACACTCATAAAACCCGCTGATAAGACCGCAGACAAAGGGCCGTGTAATGGAGTGGGGGGTGGCCCGGGAGAGAATAGCTTGTGTAGAAAAAAGGAGTTAGAACAGAAGTTGACCCGAGTTTGGTCTAAAAAAAAAAAATGATATTTTACGCACAAGACTTTTACGCACAGCGTGGCGCAGATGTTAAAGTTTGTCTCCCGGTGTTCATGATGCGGATTTGTTCACGGCCGTCACCCTGAAGACACTCCGGTGTGTGTGTGTGTGTGTGTGTGTGTGTGTGTGTGTGTGTGTGTGTGTGTGTGTGTGTGTGTGTGTGTGTGTGTGTGTGTGTGTGTGTGTGTGTGTGTGTGTTGACCTGAGGCCCGGTGTTTTCCTCCGCAGACTGTTGGGGAGAAAATGGAGTGTGTGCCTTTAAGGCGCCCGACTGCCTGTCGCTTTCTGCTGCGGAGAGACTGACGCCCTCTGGACACAGTGGACACTTGAGCTGCGGCTGAACACCATCCTGGAGAAGTTCAAAGAGAAAACAGCCACTCTCCCTGTTAAAAAGAAAAGTCTCTGATTTGTTAACAGCGCTGAGGTAAGTTTAAACTCCCTCTCTCTGTGTTGTGTCGCTGTTTCCTGCACTGCTTTCTCATGTGGCTGCGTGCGAGTGAAACAACGTTTTTGGTGTTAGCGATGAGCCCCAAAAAAGAGAGGTGAAGAAACGCGTCCATGAGTGAGGCAGCTAATGTTCCTCACATGTTCTCTGCTGAAGTGGAACAATGTGCAGCAAAGTGGTGAAGTGTAAAAAGCAGCAGACAGTGGGTTCACGCGCTACACTTTGGGGAAAATAGGTGAAGGAGGCTGATGTTGCCAGATGTGTGTGTTGTTATCCCTCTGTAACAGTGTGAGTGAGGTATGGCTTTGAATGAAATGTGACGCAGGCCTTTTAGAAAAGTGATGTTTACATGTCAAAGTTCTTCTAGATCACAAAGCTGAAATGTCCCTTTATTTTGTACTCACTTCTTTACGTTTTTGCTGCAGTTTGTAGCACTACAATTACGTTGTAATATACTACAATGTTAAAACAAACCAGTCCTGTACTGTAAAAGTACTCGAATAAAGGAAATACAGATAAAGACATTATTCATTATTGTTGCTTAGTTCTACATTTACTAAAATTCATCAGCAGTTCATGGTTATAAAACAAGAAATTACATTTACAGTTATGCAACTAATGTTTATTTTCTTATTGATTAATCTGTATTTATTGTCTCGTGTCATCTATTGGTTTATTTAAAGTGAGGGAATAGATGAAAAAGTCTACTCCCATATTCTTGAAGTCAAAATGTATAACTTCAAATGTCTTTTCCTGCTGAATCCAAAAACCCAAAGTTGTTCTATTTAACTTAACATAAACAGATGAAGGAAATCGCCTTCTTTTAGAAGCCCTTTTTGCATTTTAAAGACTACCGGCATGATGATGGTTTCAGCTCTTCTTACTTTTACAATTTACACTGAATTGTGTAAAAAATAAAAAGTGTCTCCTACTTTGTATTAGGAATCTCAAAGTGTATAATTTCCATCATGCGCCACCTTTTGTGTCCTCTTATCTTTTTAACTGCAGCTCTTCACTTCTCCTCCTGTGGAATGTGTGTGATGGAGTTGTGTTTATTTGTGCAGGTCTCTGAGGTCCTGTGTCTCGTGTTGTTCTAGGTGTTTCCAGTGCCGTGCTGGTGAGCCGTCAGGATGAGGCCTGGTCAGCTGATCCTCCCCGCCGCCGCCGCGCTCCTCTTCCTCCTCGCAGGACTGTCCCCGACCTCCGGCTGCAACAAAGCCCTCTGCGCCAGCGACGTCAGCAAGTGTCTCATCCAGGTAAAACACATCCACCTTTTCCTTACATAACTACTCTGCTGCATGATGGATTTACTCATCAGCTTGACCACAATGACTCTTTCCCTTCTGGCTGCACTGATTCTCTGAGTCACTAGCAAATGAATTGCCCAAGGTATTTGGGAGTTTAGATCTTTATTTTAATTTTAAACGATGGATATTTGTGGCAAAATGTTGTGTCTCTGGCTCCTCCAACAATGCAACTTACAATATACTTAAAGAGGCCCTCTTTTGCTTTTGGGCGTTTTCCCTTTCATGTAGTGTTGTATAGGTTTTTGTGGATGTAAATGGTCTGTAAAGGCTAAAAGCCCTGTGTTCCCCTCAGAAGGAGTTTCTCTCCCGCACACTCCCCCCCCCCCCCCCCTACTGCAGGAAACGCCTCCATTGGACTCCTTTGTTTACTTCCGTAACATTGTGACATCACTATGTTACACTTGTGCATCTATTGGCTAGTAATCCAACAAACTGAACATGATAGGCTAAAGGGCGGGATATCTCTAAACGGTTGACCAATCACAACAGAGCTGGCCAGCTAACCAATCAGAGCAGACTGGGCTCTGGTTTCAGACAGAGGGTGAAAAGAGGTGCTGCAGCACAGGCAGTATGAGAGAAATAAAGTGCTATATGATTATTAAAGCACGTTGACATGTCACAGTAGAGACACAAAATAAAATGTTGAACCTGATCACCATAATAAGGCCCCTTTTAAATGTTAAACTTAATGAATGGATTTCTGTTTGTTGGTGTTAAACATTTTTTAAACTACATGTCTCAAAATGTGGATCGCTGCAAGATCCAAAATATGTAAACAGCAGACCTCCACTGTGCATTTGATTCTCTACCTCACTGCTCAGTAACAGACAGATACTCTGCTGAGTGCTGCTGATCACTTCTGTAGATTAAAGTAGGAACACTTATATTACAGTGCATCCAAGTTCAAGCTTTTCATCCTTCAGTGTTACAGCTGTTTTTTGTAAACAGAGATTTCTATTTCTCTTTAACGAGAACCCGAATTAAATGTCGTCCGCAGCCGGAGTCGATTTCAAGTTTAGAGCAGTTGAAAGCTTGTTTTAAACATATTTAAATTAGCGTTAAACTGGCAGAACGGACTAAAAGCTGCACAAGAAAATGTGCTCCCGCTGTTATGTCTTTTAGGCAGGTTTTTGAAAACTCTTCACATAAAAACAGAACTCCTGAAACCCAGCCGCAGCCAAACTCGAGTTCATTTTTGTCCGAGAATCTGGAGCAGAGAACAAAGATGGAATCTGTTGGGAAGAATTCAAAATGCATTCCTTCGATAAGCCGAGTAAAGTCAGGAGGAAGGTTTTTCCCACAGCGAGCAGCAAAGATCTCACTCTCAGTTTCATGCTCACCTGCTCTCTACCTGTAGAAACACTTCTTTGATTTATGTGCGGTTTCCTTTTTATTTTCACTCCTCTGACTTCTGTTGACTTTCTGACATCACTTCTTTGGTGTCACTTTTTCCCTCACCCCTGAAGCCCAAAAGGTGAAGGACAGAGGGAGTTTCCCTGCTGCCTAACACGAATCCTCTCATCTAATCCCGTTTTATTTTAACGGGAAAATATGATGAGAAGTGTGGGCCTGTTTTTTCCAGAACCTGTCAAGTCGAATGTGAGCAGCCGCTTGTCCACTGTCCTTCTGGGTGTGTGTGTTTGACCTGCTGTGTGTTTAGTGGCCCCGCCCCTCACATTAACATCAGTAAAGTACTGTGTTTAACCTCAGTGGCCATTTCACCTGTGTGACCTTAGCTAACCACAGCTATTATTATTATTATTGTTTTCTTGCAGGCAGTTGAGTTAGACTTGATTGTTGGCACAGGAAGTTGAGCTGATAATTAAGGCTTTTGTTTGGAAATGAGATGTGGAAAAAAGGCAGAATAGATGGCAAATTCCAATTAAAGTTGCTATAGTAGTTTGATGAACCATGTGTTTTCTTTTAGACATGTTTTGATTCTCTCTATGATGGAACTAGAGATGTAGAGTTTGTGAAAATCCTGATCAAATTTAAAAGGAGCAGCTTGTTAAAGTCAATGTACATTGAGGTGCAAAGGAATTCCTTAAACAAGTTTAGTAACAATTAAGATGATGATAAGGGCTTCAGGTTAGTGGAGATTATTTGGTTTGGGTACACTTAAAGTGCTTGAAAAAATAGCTTTTCTCTTTGGTATGGACTAAAGATCAGATTTTTTTTACAGGTTGAGTTCTTAAATGGCATTACACCGGTTGTAATACAGTGGATACAAAGTAATTCATGTCCATGCTTTTCCCAGGGTAATGACTTGCTGTTGGGCCTCTGTTCCTAAAAATCACTTTGTTACAGAATGTATGTTCTGGTTTAGATTCCTTAATAAAAGTGCAATAATTAAATTACCTTGAATCTGGGCCCTCGGGGGTCTGCGCCTCAGACGTTGCCCACTTTGCTCGGTTGGTAATCTTTTTCCTCTTCCGCCCTCATTTGGACAAAGTGAACCTGCAGTAACCTAATTGTACGTTGCTTTAAGGGAAACTCTCCTTGCGGCATGGCAATACAGACGCAACAAGACATGCCGTACATAAATACTTTAAATATAAACTGTTAAACATTACTCTTGAAGCTGCAACCCTCAATTGCAAACCCACAATCTAGAGGCGGAAAGCAAATGGATAAATGCATTTACTATTACTAAGTTAAAAACTGAAATTCTCGCTTTAAAATATGTTTTAACTCCTCATAATGCAGACGGGTCCATCTGTCCATTTTGTTTATACATATCTGTTTACTTCACTTAAATATCACAAGTTATTGAACACATGACAATTGCTAGAGCCCAATGCCTTCATGACATGTTGATTGTTTTATAGGAAAAAGCCATTAAGAAAAGGTGATTTTAAAGCGAGATTTAGCTAATTTTAACAAATACAAAAACTATCTAGAATTTTTGTTTTTAACTTTTCAGGAAATAAAGTCTCTATTGGGTTTTGGAGACTTTCAGGCCAGATTGTTTTCAAGGATTGTTTTTACACAACCTTATTGTTACAAAAACCACACACTTATTCTCCTCCTTCAGCACAATTTAAACACCAGCAGAACATTTGTGGTGGCTTCTTGTTCTTCTTCCAGGTGGCTTATTTCTGCCGCTCAATCACTTGTAGCTCTGTAGGTTTGTCGACCCCGCCGACTCCGACCCGCCGGCTGTCAGAGGCGGGAGCGATGGTTTTGTGAAGGAGAAACTCTCCCCGCCTGCAGCCCCTCTGGAGAAGCTCCATGTTGCTTGTGATTAGTGGGATCTGCTGCCCGACGCTCGCTTTTACGCTCTGCTGCCATCTCAAGTCATTTGTCTGAATTCCCCAAAACCCCCGAGGGTGGGAGAACATGAGAGGAGGGAGGGGAGGCTGAGGTCAGGAGGAGGTGTGTGTGTTGGGGGAGGTTGGCTGAGGGAAATGTACAGTTTAGTAGTGCAGAGATTCACAAGCCGGTTCTCTACAGGGTGGGGCAGCAGATTTTAAAGTTAACACACAGCAGCGGTCGCTCTGCAGGACGAGGCTGCACATGTTCACTTTCTCCCCACAGTCCCTTTGTCTCGCTGCAGCTGAGTGTTCACTGATTACAGCACGTTTCTGCCTGAGGGAAGCCAAGTAGAAGCTCTGAAGGCAGCCAAGTAGAAGCTCTGAAGGCAGTCGAGATAACCTCATCAGGGAGGAGGATGTTGATTGTAGGGTTGCAACTGCGATTCATCTTGGGCATAATTGTTTATTCTGTAAAATGAAAGAAATGACTCAATTACCAGTTTCAATTGTGTTGACCAACCAACTGTCCAAAACCCAAATAGATTCAGTTTAATTTCAGTTTAATTTAAGACAAAGAAAAGCAGCAGATCCCGGATTTAAATAATTTATTCTATTTTTGCTTGATAAATAACTTAAAACATTGACTAAGCTAGGCAAGCAGTTTCCCCTGCATACAATCTCTATGCTAAACTAAGCTAATCGCCTCCTGGCTATAGCTTCTTACCCGATAGATACAAAAATGTAAATCTATTTATTTTGATGTAGTGTTTGTAGATATTTTAAACGTAGGAAAGTCTAGTAGTTCCCATACTTCTATTATTTAAGCTAAGCTTAGGCTACCTGCTAGCTCTTCCTCTAAAATCACAAATTGTACTTTTACAATTTAACTTTATGCTGAACAAATAATGAACAATGTGGTGATTAGCATGATATGGAAGAGCTAGTTTGTAAAGCTAGGCTAGCTGTTTCGCCCTGCTTCTTTCATTAAGCTAGGCTAGCTGTTTCGCCCTGCTTCTAGCCATTAAGCTAAGCTAGGCTAAGCTCCTCCTGGCTATACCTAGACATCCAACTTCTTCATATTTAGGTAAAACTTGTCAAGAAAGTGAATAACTATTTTTCTGAACTATTTAATTATAGAAGTATAGTGTTTTTATGTAAATATTTTAAGTATTGGAAAGGCTAGCTTTATCCCCTGCGTACATTATTTATGCTAAGCTTAGCTAATCACCTAATGGCTCTAGCTTCTAACTTTGCAGACATGGGAAGTAACAATATTCTCATTTAATAGGTTGATTTGTTTGGTGGTCTACAACCACAATGGTTGAACTCTTTATTTAAAAGGGATAAAGTGCTTAAATGTAGATATTTTAAACTTTGAAAGAGCTAGCCGGTTCTCCCTGTGTCCAGTGTTTATGCTAGGCTCTCTGCTCTCTCTGTGAAAGCATCTTTTATTTCCATATGGTTGTTAAAAGTTTCCTGAATTGTGAAATATGAGAGCCATGCATTTCCCCGGGGCAGCTGTTTAGTTTTTGTTATAATTCCACCTCGGAGAGTCATAATTACTCCTGGCATCAGATCTTGATCAGAGGTTTGCGGATAGAGAGGCTGGTGATTAAGTGAACTGTGTGTTTTTGCAATCCCTCACTTGGTGAGTCATGGGAGTCTTTTATCATCGGCTTGACTGTTTTTGTGTAGGAGATGGCTTCTGTGAACATATAAAGAAGGAGAAGAAATAACAGAAAAGAAACGGAAGGGAAGAAAGAACGGTGGAAAGAGGCTGAAGGGAGAAGGGAGGAAAGTAGGGAGAAAGTGTGTTGTTGGTGGAGCAGACATGTTCTGTTCTCCAGGTGTTTTCTTCTCCCTCCCTCCCTCTGTTTCTCCCCCTCCACCTCCCTCATCATGGTGACCTTGACTTGGAGGAATGTGCTCCCTGTTCTGTGTCAGGAGAAAACGGGGAGGTGGGGGGAAGAAAGAAAGAGGAACTCACCCACTTTTCAACCCCACCTACACATAGTTTCCTTCACTGTCTCTCCGTCCCCAGAGACGAGCTGCAGTTGAGGAATGAAGATATTTAAGACTTTTTTAGAAGAGTTATGGCATCAGCTGAGGCTGCATGTTTTTGGGATGTTTGCAGATAAACTCTTGTAATAATAACATTACCTTATTTTTTACAAGAGCCAACATGAGAAGTTCGCTGCAGAGCTTTTCCCCCCTCTGTTGTCAAGTCTGTGGCGGAATTATTTAGGAAAGAAGAACCAAATGAAACAGATCTTTACTTTAAAAGTTGTAAGAAATCCCTTGGCTAAAGTTAATGCATGCACACATTTCATAACAAAGCATTGTTTTTAATCTTGTTGTAGTTGCACTGCATTACCTTTTTAATACATAATGTACTGAATATGTCTGCAGGTTTTAGACTTGAACTTATAAATAAGGAAACATTGATCCAACTTTTTATTTTTGATAAGTAAAGAATAAAGAACTATTAGCAGCAAATTGTACTCAGTCGCAACTCTGCAAAATGGCTTGAATTAAAGGTGGGGTGTGTCATTTATTTCAGAAACACTTTTTGTTATATTCCATGGAATTCTCTTAACATCCCGATAGCAATGAATATATGAAATGCTTTGACAATAAATACATTAATCAAAATTAATTAAAAATGTCATCTGTGGAAGCCGTGGCGTTGTAAAAAGCACGACCAATCATCTGAGCCGGCCCGGCTAAAGTAACTGGATGGCCTACCTGCCTGTCAGCCTTCCATCGGGGCACAAACTTATCTCGTGCCCTCATTGGTCATGTGCACGTTCGTGTGTGTTGGAGGAGGGGCTCTGTAAGGAAGTGGCAGATTTTTTTCGGCTGTGTATTTTCAAATTCTAGCGCACTCGAGCTGGTTTCTCCATTTTTACCTACCCTACCTTTAACTAACAAATTCAATTGAAGCCGTTAAGAACATTTAAATAACTTGAAATTACTGCCATGGATGAAAATAGCATGAACACCATTCTCTTAATATATATTCTCTGTAAGGAAGTCTGAAGGAAGAGGCAGATTTTTTCCGGTTGTGTACTCGAGCTGGTTTCTCCAAAATTACATACCCCACCTTTAAATCTATTATTTATTATATAATTGTGTTGTTAGGTCTATATTCCTGATTCCTTAGTGTTAAAAGCAGCATCTTAATATACATATTTCAAGGTATATTTTATACTGCATATACTATTGGGTACGTTCATTGACAACAATGTATATTTCATAAACTTAGCAGATGTTTTGACATATAAAATCTTCATCTCGGAAGTAACACAGGTACATGTATTTCATAATTCCCTTTAAAGTGTAGAGGAGGAAAAGTTTTAAGTTGGAGTACAGTACTTGAGCCTCAGCTTCAGTGTAAAACCATTCAAGAAAATTATTAGTGAACTTTGACATGTCAGAACCTGCTCTGTTTATGAATGGAAACAGCAGAGGGTTATCTTCTCTCTGAGTTATCGGGTGTTGCATACTTTGATAGACACAGTAATAGTTAGTGTGCATGAAGGGAACCTGCTGTTGCTCCGTGTGTTAATGGTACGTCTGCAGCAGCACAGCCACTTGTTGAGTCTGCTGTGGGATTTCTAGCCCTGAGACCTGCGTGTTTTACACTGAAAATTAGTCTTCATTTGATATTTAATGTGTAAAATGGCTTCCTTTTTTTATTTCTGCTAAAATGACATGAATAAGCTCAATGGGAAAACATTTGCCACTGAAGTTTTGACCGAAATCGCAGCAATGAAACGTTTTAAACTCATATTATGTATTAATTAAAGAGTAAACCTCTTAAATGTATAGAAACCTAAGGGTTGATAATATATCAACATATATTACACCACTGTTTTGAATCTAACCAAAATGTGAAGGATGCATCTTGCTACTTAGTTTACTTATAACCCTCCTGTTAAACTTAAATGTATAAAAGCAAAAAAATACTTAACATTGTTATAATACCGTGATACTTTCTGGCTTTTATAACTATATTAAAAAAATACACTAGGATTTTCAACTGATGATGTTTCAGTTCGCTATAAAAAAAATGGTACTTGTTTCTCTTAGAACATTTTACCAGGAACACAAAGGGTGTTTTTTTTTAAATTATGATTATCTATAAACACATGGGATCTGTTAAACTAATAAATAAGTAAAGCCAATGTTAACAAGCTCAAATCTCTTAATATAAGAAGAAATGAAGATGAAGTGAAATATATTTGAGTCGATGAGTCTACATTTCCTGGCTCCCAGATGGTTTTATCCACATTTATTTTGGTAAAAAAAATGTTGAGGATCTTCGGTAATCTTTATTATGTTACATGCATGTTGTTTAATGTGTGTGTGTGTGTGTGTGTGTGTGTGTGTGTGTCCTTCAGGAGCTGTGCCAGTGTCGCCCGTCAGACGGGAACTGCTCCTGCTGCAAGGAGTGCATGCTGTGTCTGGGGAACCTCTGGGAAGAGTGCTGCGACTGCGTGGGTGAGTTAGCGTCTCCGTTTATTAGCTACATATTTTACAGCTGACAGCAAAGTTAAGTCAGCATTTCATTTCAGGATTTACTTTGTAGCCCACGCTCCGCGATGACTGTCGAGCTGAACATCTGTAGAAGAGATTAGTGACAGCAAAGGTTGTTTTTAAGTCGTATGAATCATGAACTTTGTCAGGTACAACTTTAAAGTTAAACCACAGGAGTGAAATGGAGTCTGAGTTTTTATTTATTGTGAATAAATCCTATTTCAAATCCTCCTCAAGTCCTACATGTACAACTTTGTCATCTGGAGCTACTGCTGCTTTTATTCACCAGATCAAGACTTTCTCCACCATAGCTCCAACACAAATGTTGAAAATCGACTAAAACATCGACTAAAACATTTAAAATAAATTGCAGTGATTTAAATAAAATATATTTCAACCTATTACAGTTTTAAAATACTGTATTAAGTTCAAAGTGTTCAACTCAAATTAATTCTTAAAATGAACTTAATCAAAACAATATATTTTTCAACTATAACAGGGTGTCCGCGGGGTCTTAAAAAGTATTACAAGTTGATAAATCAATTTAGAGAAAATGAAGGCTATTAAAAAGTATTAAACAGCATCTTCCAAGGTATTACACTTTGTAGCTTGTTTTCAATAAGTATATAAAGTGTCCAAAGAGGTTGTGTTCTACAGTCTGCCTGAATGTAATCATGGCGTAGGTGTGTCGTGTGATTCTGTGGAGTTTATTGATGGCATCCCGTTGGACTGACGTCATCTGAACAGGACATCGCGCGCTCACTGCTTGATAGCGCGCGGAGGTCCGTTTACGACGGTTGTTAAACATCGTTATGGGGAAATGCAAGTTTGTGTCCAAATGGTTGGAAGATAAGGAGGAAGGACAATCAATACTGTATATAGTAAATGTGAGGTAAAGTGTGTCGCCAATGTAACTTGTTAAAACTCAAAGTGGCGATGAGGTCTTAAAACGTATGGAAAAGGTCTTAAAAAAGATCTTAAAATGTTTTACATCTGACTTCCTGCATATTCCCTGTATTAGTTTAAAATCTGTTATTGTCATTTGTCAAACCTTATTGTCATTCCTTAATTATATCATGTTCATGTCATAGCTAAGATGAGATAAACATTATTAATCCTCGTAGGGAAATGCAGGCGTCAGAGCAACAACAGCACGCATAGTAAGAATGAAAAATAAAAATCTAGGTAACAAAATAAATATAATTAACAGGAATAAATAAAACACAGAATAATTGATTTATATAGCTCCTACAATTCAATATATACTTAATAATGTACAGAAAAAACATAAAGCCAAGTATTCAAAATACATATGTACACAATATATATGATGTTTGCAGTATTTACCTTACCAATATATCTACAGTTCCATAAGTCTAGTCCGGTTGCAGTATATACAGTTTAAACAATAAGCAAGTAATGAACCTGAAGTTACAGTTGAATAAAGTTGCATACGGATAACAGGAAGTTGGCAGTGAGCCGTATAATTGATCACTCTGTGATTGCAACATATTTAAAACGTTTCTGGCACTAATCTCTTTCCATACATGTGACACTTCAGTCTTGTTAACCTCTCCATCACCCCGCCGCAGAGCACTCTCTCTCGGTAAAGTGAAACTGTGGCTGTAATGCTCTTGACAGTTTAGAAAGCAGGCGGTTTGTTTGAGTGTTGCTGCTCTGATACGAGATGAGTGTGAGGCGAGGGGAGCCAGATATGGAGGTGCCTCTGAGAAGTGACAACGCCGAGGTTAACGCGAAGCAGAGACCAGGAGGAAATTAAAGGAATGGTGTCACTACTGAGCAGCAGCTGCACATGTGGACAGGAAGTGTCGAGGTCCTTCAGATGATCAAAGCGTAAAGGAAGCCGGAAGAGAGAGGGGACGAGGAGGTCGACCCCGCGAAAATGATCTCTGACTCTCAGCCCCCCGGAGAGGTGCGGTGGGGAGAGAAACCCAGCGAGATCCGAAACAACCGGATTTGTGAAACAAGAAAACATTGGGCTTGTTAAATCCTCAGCTGTAAACGCTTCAAACCAGCAGAGGAGGGTCAGGATAGGGCACAGATTTAAAGGGTAGTAAGAACATACTTAAAGGTGGGGTCGGTAATTTTGGAGAAACCAGCTCGAGTGCGCTAGAATTTGAAAATACACAGCCGGGAAAAAATATGCCCCTTCCTTACAGAGCCCCTCCTCCAACACACAGGGCACGAGATAAGTTTGTGCACAGGTGGAAGGCTGACAGGCAGGTAGGCCATCCAGTTACTTTAGCCGGGCCGGGTCAGATGATTGGTCGTGCTTTTTACAGTACCACGGATTCCACAGAGGTCATTTTTTTTAATGGGTTTATTGTCAAAGCATTTCAGATATTCATTGCTATCGGGATGTTGAGAGCATTCCATGGAATATAACAAAAAGTGTATCTCGAGCCGGTTTCTCAAACTTACCCACCCCACCTTTAAATAAGTAGAAATGTGTTGGAAGACTCAAATATTAAGACTTGGTTCTTGCAGACGTATACCCCCCATGGTTCACAGTAGAAGGGGTCACCCAGACAGAGTTGTTTTCAGACTTTTTAGGGTTTATCTCTTGTTCTGTGTGTCATATATCTTTGGTTATTTGCATCTTTTCAGTAAATTCATATAATTGTTCATATTTAGTTTGCCTTTTGTGGACCTTCTGCATCTTTTTGCACCATACATTTTTAGTAATTTTCCTTGTTCGAACTCTTTGTGAGGATTTTAGTGTACTAAAAAGTTCTGGTCGTTTAAAAAGTCTGTAGTCATTTATTTTGAATTGCTTTGCATGACATTTTCTGTCTCTATTTGTGGTATTTCCAATTTTTCTTAAGCTCATTCTGCATCCCTGTGTGCCCGTTTTATGTACTATTTGCATTTTTGTGTTTCTTGGGTTCACTCGGCACCCTTTGCATGCCATTTTACGTCCATTGGATAGACTTTCTGGTCTTTATTGCATCTCTTTCTGGTTGTTCTACATCCCGATAGTCATTTAGTGTAATTTACGTTTTGCTTAGTATGTCATCTCCTCTCTCTTTGTGGTCTTGCATCTGTCTTTGTGTTGTTCCATGTGTCTGTGTGGTCATTTATCTTGTGTTGTAACATTTATCTGTTAATTGTTTTGCTTCACTTCATAGTCCCGGTTATATTGAGTCTTGTTTTGTGTGTCTGTGGTAATTTCTGCATCTCTTTCTCATTGTGTCATCACGTTGTAGTTGTCTAGTTTCTCGATGTTGTCATTTAATTGACTTTCAAATAAAAAACATTATTATAGCGTCCTGTCCCGTTGGCTCCCTCGTCGACCTCGCCCCTTTACACCAGAAATCTCTCAGATCAGCTTTGACGGACAGATATTACTGTACGTGCTGACAAGGCGGCTTTATTAAAACTCTTTCATGTGGAACACAAGTGCAACGATCTGACACTGAGCGAAGTGAACTGGCTGCTGCTTCACAGATGTGGTGGAGCTGAACAGCCTTTTAAAACACACTGAGGACAGCCTGTAGCTCTTGGCTAGAATATATCTCTCATTTATAGATTTTCTGTTTTTGTTTTCTGTTGCTACGCTAGCCTTATGACCACTTTAAGTAAGTTTCCACTCTAAACATGTTATCTGTGCCAAAAGCAGGATACTTTGAAGTGTGTATCTGCGAGTGGTTAGAGCAGGAGTAGAGAGGGGGGTATTTTAGAGGAAGGGAGGAGGAGAAGGAGGAGAAGGGAGGACCCATGTGTACTCTTTATCTAAAACAGCTGTCTGGCTCTGCTTTTAACATTGGTTAGTAATCCAATTCCTCTGTCAAACTCCGTTCCCCATTAAATGATTTACCCATTAGTCGTAATTCACTTTGACTCATTTGAAAGTGTACAAAGATCCTATCGGAGGATGTGGGGCTACTACTGTATTTTTGAAATGAAATGAAGTGTTAAAAGGATCTTAATTGAGACGAGATATTCAAGACAGCTGTGTGGTTTTTACAAAACTGCCTCTGAGTTGAAATCATGTGTGAAACAATTTAACTGTCATCAATGTGCTACAAGGGTCAGTTCAGTCAATTTACAAGATACAAATACAACCTCTAGCTGTGTTTAGACTTTAACATAGTTGGGGTTTTATTCACCCACATTGTAAGATCTCCACCTCTAAGCTTTAAGGCTCTAAGGCAGCTGACATAGAAGATAAAGTTGAGTTTGGTAGGGGTCTTTGTCTTAGGTTGTGTTTCTGCTGTGGAAGAACTTTAACTCATGACCTCAGTATTTATAAAATCTTGGATATAGTCGAAATTGCAGAGGATCCAAATTGACTGTAAATTGTTTAAAAATATCTTGATAATACTGTTATCATGACGCAATATTATGGAGTCACAGCAGTGCCAAAAATATAAAAAATCTGTTAATGAATAAGAAAATGTATGTGATAAAATAAAAGAATAAATAAGTAAAGAAAATGTTTGACATATACAGTAAATTGAAATATAAATACAAATAGAGAATACAATAATAATTATAAGCATTCATTTTAATTACATATTCATTTCTCATTCTTACCTTATTCATTTTTTGTCTATTTTTTATTGTTTTGTACCTAATATAATTGATTTAAATGTAATGCTTTTTTCCTTATAATTCTCCCCATTTCTTTTGCTTTTCCATTTTTGTTTTCGAGACAACTCAAATACTGTACATCCAAAACCTGTGCAAACTCAACTTTTTGCATGGCTCAATAGAGACAGGAACTTATTTTGATATGTCGATGAACCTATCTTTAATTCTCCCCCTCCATCTCCTCCTGTCAGGGATGTGTAACCCGAAGAACTACAGCGACACCCCGGCCACGTCGAAGAGCACGGTGGAGGAGCTGCACCGCCCGATCCCCTCGCTGTTCCGCGCCCTCACCGAAGGAGAGGCTCCGATCAACATGATGGTGGTCTCCTTCCCCGTGGCCGAGGAGCTCTCCCATCACGAGAACATGGTCTCCTTCCTCGAGTCGCTCGACCCACACCAGAACGTCTCTGTTCCCGCCAACAGCATCCACGCCAGCTACGACTCTCAAGGTAATAATAATAATAATTCATTCTATTTAGAGGCGCCTTTCAAAGCACCCAAGGACACCTTAAAATTCATAACATATTCTAAGGAAAGGTTTAAGACAGTACAAAAGGGCCGTAACCGGGTCCTCTGAAGGACTATTTCACCTCTTTGTCAATTTTAAGCATGGATGTATAATAAGAACTGGATACAGCGTCGGAGGCGGGGTCTCGTTCTTTCCTAGGAGAGCTGCTCATTGGCGCATGAAGACAAAATGGCCCAACTTTTGAGAGAGCGAAACGTCACAGATTACCCATCATGCCTAGCTGTCAGAGCAGAAGAACCCGTATGTGTGCTCACAGAGCATGCGCCCCTTAAGCCCCGCCCCCCGACCTCCCACTCTCGGCTCAGTAGAATGAATGGAGAGAGAAAATAAATCTAGATATGGCTTTTAGTGCATTTTACAACTTTAAGGACCTAATGATTCTAATAAGGGCTATACAATAGTTCATACTGGGTAGTTTAAAAAAGATTATCCGCTGATTTACAGACGTCTCTTTCCCTGTGTTAGTCAATGGGGAAAAGTCTTTCTGGGCCCAGTGACGTCAGGGATTGTAGTACCGCCATTTGGACACAACGAATATTTTCATCAGAGTCCGGCACACTTCCTGGGGGCTTGCTTTTAAACCATATATTGAACATCCATCTTTATTGGAAGATTGAGTTCAGTTTTTTCAGTGTAAAGTCCAAAGATGTGGTCAATTTAAAGGATATAAAATAGATGCTTGACCTGTAGTGTGAAGTATTTACTCAAGCGTTGTATTTACTGTGACAACTTTGAGCGCAGTGCATTTCAAACGGAAATATTGTATTTTTTAATACATTTATTTTTCCATCGATAAAATATATATTCATTTATCACTGAAAGTTGCCATACTGCTATATCATTATCAATTTTTTTGTTATCTTGATCTACTTTTATTTGTTACTTACATAACCTCAACCCTATTGGCCTAAGCAAGACCTCTGAAAAATCCTTATTTGGTCAAAATTAACCGATAAACTGAACATCCATCTTTATTGGAAGTTTGAGATTCAGTCTTTTCAGTGTAAAGTCCAAAGAAAGCTTGGTCAATTTAAAGTGGGAAGTGTTTACTCAAGCGCTGTACTGACTGTAATGACAATGTTTTTAATGCATCTATTTTTCAATGATAATATATAGATATAATTTTTCACTGAAAGTTGCCATACTGCTATATAAATATAACTGTTTTGTTATCATCATCTACTTGTATTTGTTCCTTACATGAACTCAAGCCCTATTGGCTGCTACGAAAATGTCAGACCTTTCTGAGAGACCCTTTGATTAAGTGGATCAGTTTTGATGGAGGAAAAAAAGCTCAAATGAAGTTCTCGACTGTTGCTCACTTGGGCTTGTTAAATTGTGGTTGGCATTTCAACAGGCAAACAATAATCTACATGTAATTACTAACTAAAATGATTCACAATGATTGCTAGTTGCAGCCCTATTGGAGAGAAACCATCCATTACGTTCGATTGACCTGAATAATAATAGTACAACAATTGTTAGCGATTTGCTGTGTGGCTGCACAATTTGGAAAAAAGTAAATAATGACTGATATTGCAATTACGATTATAGGAAGAAGTGATAATATTTGCATCAGAATTCTCATCTCAGAGGATCTGTGTCAAAGAATTATGATTTTGTTCAAATGATTTTGCTCACACTCTTTCCGTTTCTGAATAAGTGATATATGAGGAAAAGCGTGCTTTGCTCACATTCTTTATTATTAAATAGTTCTTTGGTCCTGTCAGGTCCAGTCAAATTCCCCATTTGCATTTCGCACACTCACTGAGACCTGTGGTGATAAAAGCAGGCCTGACTCAGAGCTGAAGCACTGCACAAAGTCTTGAGCTGAGAGCAGTTTAGGGTGGATCAGGTTCTCATCATTTCAGAGGGGACATGGCTGCCAAGAAGACCTCAAGTTCAGGGATTTGTAACTGGGTTAAAAGTGTTGTTCCGCTGCCATTTTCTTTATTTTCATTTGTGGGTGTTTTGGCCGTCTGCCTCCTGAAGACACACTCTTTATATTTCCCACCGAGCAGAGAAGTTAACTCATTAAACTCACCTACACACATGGTCATACTTATTCACAGCAAATGAATTTCCCCCTGAAGTAAAAGTAGCAACATTTAGGGTTAAAGGTAATTACTGTAAACTATAACTTTACTGGATTTGTGCCTCATGTGTTTTTTTTTCTTCCCCTGTATGTTTTATTTCAGAAAACATGTGCACGGTGGTCTACTTTGACGACTGCGTGTCTATCCGTCAGTGTAAACTATACTGTGAGTCAATGGGAGGATCCAAGTACCGCTGGTTTCACAACGCCTGCTGCCAGTGCATCGGACCGGAGTGCGTGGACTACGGCAGCAAGGCTGTGAAGTGCATGAACTGTCTCTTCTGAAGTGTTGGCACTCGGTACCAAATGTGTGGGCCATACCCGAGGACTGAGGGCAGAGGAAACTATGACTGTTATGTGTTAGCATTCCTCCGTTACCTTGTAAAATACCCCTTTCACCCCCTCCTGCAAACCCTGCGAAAGTGTTTTTATTCTGCTGTTATGTTTCACTGTATATTTTTAGATATGTTTTCAATAGTGTTTTTTACTAGAGGTGTATATGAATAACGTATTTTTACAATTATGGTCTGCTAAATCCCAGTCTCGTGCCAAATAAAGAAACGTTTGGTGACATGGATCTGTTTTGTGTCACAGAGGTAGCTGATCTCAGAATATCTTCTCCCTTTCAGTATATTTGCTTTAAAAGAGGTGAAAACTAAAAATGCACGAGTGGAATAGTAAATGTTTGTCCTCCCTAGTCGCCGGCTCTAATCTTAGCTTAGTGTTGCCCGAGTCAGGAAACGCATCATTTCCTGGGGAAACAAAGTTGTTATTATACCATTCTGCTCCACAGGTGTTCAGCTGCTCACAGACCGTCGCATGCAAGCGGAGGGAAAGGGAGCGTTTACCGATGCCAATCCCTCGCACACAAATGCTCTTTGTGATGCCCGTGCGTTCTCAAAAGGCAGCAGGGTTCCCTATCACTGATTCTGTTCCCAATTGGCACTCGACTGCAGTTTGCACGGACCAATGTGCCGGCTGCACAATGAGACCTTGTTTGCTTTTTTTTTATGATATTGAATCACGACCTCATTTTGCCATTGCAGCTGTGGGTTTGGAGCAGATGGTGCCAACAAAGATCAGAGCACTAATGTGTTTCATGTGTCCGGATGACCGCCAGAGTGTAACCGCAGAGTTTGGGAAAGTACACATGATTCAGAATAGCACGTGGTTTCATCAAATTTAGATGATAGCTGCTTTTCAAAACATTGTTTGACAGTTTCTCTTGTACGCAGGCTTGTATAACATCACACTTGTGGTTAAGATCAAAATGAGACCACAGCCTAAACATTCTTCATGAATTCCAGATTATTCTGGGGTAAGGAAACCTACATAGACTATACATTTGTGGCGAGAGAACCAAGGTAGGTCAGGAAAGTCGCATGAAGGCAGGATATTGTGTATGAAATGTTTCAATTTTCACTCACTTACAACAAAACAACAGTTAACTGACACACAAATACAGTTTAGCAGAGGTTAAAACGATCAAAACTTAAAATAATGACACCTTAGCGAAACAGGAAAACATCTTTCCAGTATTCAAAAGCATCTAAAAAAGAAATGATCTGAGAGTAGGAAACACTGGATTAAACCCAACAAGAGTATTTAATAGGCTTTAGCAGGTATGACAACACATAAGGTTATTAATGTCAGGATACATTTATGAAAAAAAGCATTATTACACTGGAGAACATTATAGTACAAAAATAAATATACAATCTTCTTGTAATTTCTTTAAAGCAACAGATATGATTGAGAGAAATGTATTTTGTTTCCAATGCTCCACATTCCTGTCCAATAGGTGGCGTTGATGCACAAAATCGTTGGTTGCCGACCACCAATAAACCCTAAAAGGGAAGAAAACAAACGTACCCGTTCGAACTACACCACCCATCATGCATTTCGGCTTTCGCGCAAGCGCAGATGGGTTTATTTAGAATACAGACAAGCGGAAGCTCCACTCTGAAACTGACCGAACGGGATAGTTTTTGGTAAAGTTTCTTGTCTTTTGTGTTTTGCGTGTTTAATGACAGTACAGCGGTTACGAAATACAGTTAAGCAAATGTAGTTTACTTTTGATCTTATGTTGGTTTTGTCTGATGGAAACAGCGGCTTTAATCGTGACGTACAGCTTGGCTAATGAGCTAGCTTAGCAGGTTAGCTGAACTGACGTTAGCATGATGGGCCCCTCCATTCAGAGGAGAGCTTCTACTTTCTTAATGTTATTTATGTCAATTGACCTATACACATCAGTGCAGGGATTACATTGCGTATTTTAACAGCAAGGTGGTGATATGTGAGTGGTTGTGTTAACACAAGTGTTATATAAACAGGACAGGATAAGAAATAGTGAGGATAATCTGCCCAAAGCGAATGAATATTAAGATGTCAGGCAGACTTAATAAACAGCTGGGTGTCCAGAGTTCAATTAAGTCAGTGTTAGGAAACAAATAGCTGTTATTTTTGCATCATTTATCACCTGTGTCTTTTAGGTAGTGCAGCGATTTTCTTGAAGCCAAACCACTTACATGTATGTTATTGTTTTGTATTGATATGTAAGATGATATCTTCCATGTACTGTCAGTTTGAGGAACTATATTACAGTGATTAGCAAAGTAAATGAAGCTTATTTTTTTATAAACACACCACACCCTTTGCAGTGATTACGTAAATGAATGTTCTTCCTACAACATGTACATACTGACAGCTGAGCCTTTTTTGTTTATCATTGCAAAGTATTCAACGACATGGTGGTGTTAGTCCTGATCAGGAGAGTTAAAAGACGCAAGAAAACACCACTATATAAGCCAAAGAACTACAGCAGAAAAGCAGCTACAGCAGTTTTAAAATACATTAAATATATACTTGTGATTTGCACTAGAATAAGATTACATTGCATCAGAATACATGCAATTATTTCACTAGTATGCATGCAATCATTGTACTGGAATGGATGATAATATTAGAGTAGTTTTGATTTAGCTGACAATAGGTTGTTAGAATTGATTGAATGAGAAGTCGAATTGTGTGGAAATGCATATGCCAGAGCACCATCTGGTGGGTAGACGTTATTGTTGCATGTGATCTGTTCATACAGTCAAAACTAGAAGAAGCAGGAATGGACTATATATTTATTTATCACAGTTTTAACTCTGAGATTTTCTACAATGTCACAAGTTTTTCAATGTGTTTAATTGCTTCACAACGCCATTGTCCTCCTGATCTAACTTTGGATTCAATATTTTCTTTTTGAAGCCCACACTCTATTTGATGAGGCACATACCGCTGAGAACATGTGTGGATTTTCGTTTAAATATTCTTCTTAATATTGTAATTTAAATGTGTGGTGCTATAATGTCCTCTTATACAGTTACTTATAAGCCACTTCGGTTGTGCTGAGCAGATTCATAATAGGGCCAGAGTAACTGTTTAATGTATTCATTTAAATGTATCTATTGTTCAACCCTTTTTTAATTCAATTTCAATTCAATTGATTAATCACATCTTTATGGAAAATACTACCGTAAGGCTATTTCAGTTCATTATATAGTTTGTATGTTCAATTATAATCTTTATTACAACACGCCCACACAAAAAGAAATGTACAAAAACTAAAATCTATAAAAACTCACAGACCCGGCCACTATCTCTCTCATAGCTAGGAGTCAGATAGCATGTTGACAACAAGCGGGAGGAAGGTTTAAAGTATATGTACTCAAACTGAACACAGGTCATTTGAGAAGTCGAATGCAGGGTGTTAGAAAAATATCACTCGTCACCGGCTTGAGCTTCAATAATCAGGAGACATGTATTTATTATCTTCTCAAGAATGGAAGTAGTCATCACACACTGAGACATTTGGGACAACTAGTTCCTGAACAGTGTCCTTCACATGCTGATAAACAAGAGAGGGAGTTACACAGTCACAAGATGGAGGAATACCGGTTCAAAGCAGTTTAGTTCAGATTACCCCCACGTCAGAAATGAGCATGCTTGTCATATGTCTCTCTCCATAGAGGCTGAATATTCATGTTAATCACATCGTATGCCTAAAACAGTCCTGATGCTCTTCTAGGTAATCAAACATCCTGTCATGTACACAGCTACGTAGGGCCTTTGTTATCATGTGTACTCTGATATTGAAAGAGTACATTCAGTATTTCCCCAACAAATACTCAAATCTATAAAAACTCACAGACCCGGCGACCGTCTCTCTCATACCTAAGAGTCAGATAGCGTGTTAACAACAAGCGGGAGGAATGTATAAAGTATGTGTACGCAAACTGAACCCAGGTCATTTGAGAAGTCGAATGCAGGGTCGTTTTATTGTAATCTCTTGTCCCGCCCCCTGCAGGTGTGATGGAGAGGTGATGTTCCGGTCGGAGGAGTGATTTGGCCCCAGCAGCCATGACTGAGTGCTTCCTGCCGCCCAGCAGCAGCAGCCCTGGAGAGCAGCGCCGGGCGGAGCACCCCGGGGGCGTGGCGCGCACCCCCAGCTCCGAGGAGATCAGTCCCACCAAGTTCCCCGGGCTGTACCGCACCGGAGAGCCCTCGCCGCCGCACGATGGACATCACCACGAGGCCCCGGACGCCTACGTCTCAGACGACGACAAAGAGCACAGCAAGAAGAAGAACAAGTTCAAGAAGAAGGAGAAGAGAAGTAAGATCTTGTCATTTCAGCTCGAGGGTTTATTATGGACACTTTCATTTACTGAAATGTTGTAAGCCAAATCTTTGTCAGCTTAGAGAAAGGGCTGAAGGCTCAGGGAAGAACTTTCCAAGTGACTTTGTGATACAAGTCTGGGTCATCTAATCCTACTATTTATTTAGATGTATTCATACTTTTCTATAATGAACATAACAAAATAACAAATATTGGGTGTACAAAATGTTTGAAATAGCAAGAATTAACTAAGTAAATGGCAAACTAGGATATATGGCCCAATCCCAAACCACCCGCTCGACCCTACCCCTCTGTGACGGAGTGAACTCCATCTGTAGCCACACTCGCAGCTCAACGAGGCTCCCTCCTGTCAGATGGAGGGAGTAAATACAGCAGCAAGCTTTGGGACGGCCTCCCCTCTCTCCGGCAGAAACAGGAAGTGCCGTAACTGTATGTAACAACGGTTTCAAATCAGCATCTCTTAGACAAAATGAATAACTCAGATAAAACTCCAAACATCTTTCATTGTGTTTTGTAAAGCTCTTTTAGTTTTAAACCTGATGTTTATAAGCTTCTTCGTTTTTGCAACGGTCTGTAAATATACACAACTTCATAATAAAATGCACACATTTACCTTTTTCTAGACTAAACACAGGTATGATCCTAAGTTAAAAACATATGAGGTTATTATGAGGTTGTTAACATCGCAGTTTATCAGTGGATCTTTGCTGGAACTATTTGTTAACAGCGTGTTTCCTGAGGACACACACAGCGTGACTCCGGTCAGGTAGAGACCTGTCTCAAGTCAGCACCGCTGCAGACTCGCTGTTTGAGGGCTTGAGAGCCCACTCCTCCTCCACACTCGTTGCTTTGGAACAGCCCTCAATATGGCGGACCCTCCGCGTGAACGCGCAAACGGAGGGGTAGGGTGTAGGGGGCGGTTTGGAAATGGGCCATAGATTTGATGTTGATCTGCCCATCACTAAATGCTTGTAAATGCATTTTCACACTGTTAATTCGAGTGTATTAACACCTTAACTATGATGACATACCTTATACTTCTGAAATAGCATTTAGTCAAACTTGCATGCAAAATATATATATGAGTCGGTATACGTATCGCAGGCAAATTCATACTTATGGATTGATGGGCATCATTTTAAGAAATCGTCCATTACAATCTTTAACAAAGCTTTCACATGAGCAACATCAGTTAAAGGTGTTATAGGTCATTCACTTCAGAAACACTTTGTTATATTCCATGGAATGCTCTTTCCAGTAAAAAGCACGACCAATCATCTGAGCCGGCCCGGCTAAAGTAACTGGATGGCCTACCTGCCTGTCAGCCTTCCATCTGTGCACAAACTTATCTCGTGCCCTCATTGGTCATGTGTGTGTTCGTGTGTGTTGGAGGAGGGGCTCTGTAAGGAAGTCTGAAGGAAGGGGCAGATTCTTTCCGGCTGCATACTTTCAAATTCTAGCGCACTCGAGCTGGTTTCTCCATTCTTACCTACCCCACCTTTAAGTGTTTGTAAATGTTTTGTGGTATACAGGAAATAGTTATTTTATCGGATTTGTTGACATTCACATTCCCTATCCTATCCCATCTGGGAGCCAACAAGTACGGGTCATCTACTTCAGGTCACTTAGCGTTAGAGTAGCAGAGAATGAAAACGATTGTAATGTTGTGGAAGGTCATCGCAGTTCCACTTTTCCATCCGTTGGCTGTAGCTGTCTGTCGCTCTGACAAATGTCCCTTTACTGAGAAATGTTTTTGACTGAGGCAGGCTCATTGTCCACGGTCCAGTATCAGGATATTTCCATGTCTGTATTTAGCTCTATCACCAGGATGTGGTGGGAGAGAGGAAGAGTTCAGAGCACACCCACAGAGAGAGACGAGTGAAGGTGTGTTTTGGGCAGCGATGTGAAACAAAGGGAACCACAGTAGAGAAAACAAGAGGAGACAAAGTGTCTCTGACTGTGGAGAAGCTGTCAGGAAAAGGTTTGACCTGAACTCCGTCTTGAGGGCTGTCGGAGGAATTCTTCTAACACATTGAGAGTCGCGAGTCTTCTCAAGGATTACAGACTTTGAGTGAGTGATTCAATATCTTAATTTAATGCAGCATGGAGACCCAAACAGTTTTTCGCTGAAGGACTCTTGCCTTTTTAAATCATCAGTTAAACAATGCTGACCTCGTAACAAGGGTGAGTCAATCAATCATTGGCTTTTAATTTGACCTCTCAACCGGCTCTCGTATTACTTTCCTGCAACACACCGTGAATCACATTTAATTACCAGGGTTCCTACGGCCATTAAAAAAGTCATGGAAATTCAAAATGCCAGGCCCTGGAAAAGTCATGGAAAACAATATTTTTCCCAAAGTTTTGGAAATGTAACCAAAGTTGCATCAAAATAATATTATATTTATCTAATCGCCGAAATAGTAATACTATAACGATAATAATACTGTATCGTATAGTAATAAAACGTAAAATGGCATTTAACTGAAGAGGTATATTTGCTGGTGAGAAGTTTTACAATCACGCCCTCTAGTCTACTAGTGGGCTTTAGCGTGTAGAAGCTAGTAAGTCCTACTATTGGATTGTCTTAGATAGGAGAACAATGTTTCAGATGCAGACCTTATTTCATGTTCCATGTTAAAATAAAACGTTTCAGTGGTTACCGCTGAGAAAAGAGTCATTTTGGTTGGTCATGGAAAGTGAGGTAAGGTCCATGGAGAAGTCATTGGTGAAAAAGTGTATGAACCTTGAATTACATTAAAAAGCGTATATAACTCAATGTTCATTTCCACATTGATGAGGCAAAAGGTGCTGTGGGGAGCTCTGCTAAATCTGTGGCTTGACCTCCTTTGCAGTCCCCGTTCTCCCCCTCCTTTGCTATCTTCTCTCTCTCACTCGTCTCCCTTTCCTGTTTCTGTCTCACTGCTATCACGGTTCTGCCGTAGGAGAGGATAAGAAACGGGGGTGTTTCTCCCTCAGATCTAACCCTATTTTCGGTTTCTTCCCACCCTTTCTTTTCTCTCTTAGCGGAGGGCTACGCCGCCTTCCAGGAGGACAGTTCAGCCGCCGAAGCAGAGAGCCCGTCCAAGATAGAAGCGCTCCAAGGGAATCCAGTGTGTTCAAGAAACCCAGCTTCTCCAAGAAGAAGGAGAAGGAATTCAAGGTGAAGGAGAAGGAGAAGGAGAAGGAGAAGGAGAAAGGAGAAAGAGAAAGAGAAGAAAAGGAAAAGGCGGCCGAAGGAAGACAAAGCCGCCAAAGATAAGAAATCAAAGGATCTGACGGCAGCCGACGTGGGTGAAACAATGGAAGGAGAAGAAGAAGAAGAAGAAACCGACAACAGAAGCAGAGCCCGTCCCGGTGGAGGTCCCCACCTTCAGACCCATCTTTGGAGCGCCGCTCACTGAAGCCGTGAAGAGGACGGCTCTGTACGACGGCCTCCAGCTGCCCGCCGTCTTCAGAGAGTGTGTGGACTACATCGAGAGTTACGGCATGAAGTGTGAAGGCATCTACAGAGTTTCAGGTAAACACCCTTTGAGATGTGGATTTTTCTATCGCGTTGCAAAAAGGGATAACTCAGGGATTTAAATCCAAAGGGGGGGAAAGCGCGAAGTGAGAAGTGTGTCAGTATGTAGAATGACTTATAACGCCACCAGGCGAGAAGCAGCTTGATAGTGTATCAATACAATCAACTCTACATAATCTATAAATATAATTGATGATGTTAAACCATATTCTCGGCACTACATGTGCTACGTATTTATTGCCTTGTAGACTTCTTGAAATGTAAACGGGGACAGTCAATGAACCAAATGCAAATTATCATGGAGGTTCACTAACTATGAAAAATTAAAGAAGTGTTGTTGTTGTTGTATTTTTACTAATACATTCAAACCAATGTAAGTTATGAAGATCATTGACTATTTAAACTTAAAACTCAGTCAAGCTTTGCAAAAAAAGTTGCATTCAGTTTTATTTAATAGATTAAAGACTGCACTGACATGAGGTTAAGACAGACTACAAATAAAAAAGCTCTTCAAAAGCATCTTTCCTTAAAACACTAACGATCTTTGAGTACTTAAATAAAGTTTAGGTTGCATCCCCACTTCACTGGTGCAGTAAAGAACAGCAGGAGAGATACAAAGGCTGTAACTCCACATTTAACACGTGCTTTAAAACCCAAAACTAGATAATGTTTTGCTTTAATCCCCGATGACTAACATACCTCAACATTGGACTGACTCGACCTCTCTCGCTCTCAGGTATGAAGTCCAAGGTGGATGAGTTGAAAGCAGCGTACCGACCGGGAGGAGTGCCCCTGCCTGGAGGAGTACGACCCCGCACACGGTGGCCAGCCTCCTGAAGCAGTACCTCCTGCGCGAGCTGCCGGAGAACCTGTTGGGTCGGGACCTGGCGCAGCGCTTGGAGGACGCCTGCGGTCGGCAGGTGGAGGCCGAGAAGATGGCGGAGTTTCACAGGCTGCTGGCCGAAGTGCCGCCGCAGAGCCGACTTCTCCTCTCCTGGCTCGTCACGCACATGGACCACGTCATCACCCGGGAGCTGGACACCAAGATGAATATTCAGAACATCTCCATCGTCCTCAACCCAACCACACAGGTCAGAGAGGATGCAAAGATCACGCTGAGTAAAAGGAGATGAAGGGGAGAAGCACACACATGTTGCAGAAAGAGAGCAACAGGCAAACTAACCGTCAACATGAAAATAGATCATGCTCAAGTGTACTTCCAGGAAAAGAAACATCCCCTTAGCAACTATCCAACTGAGCTTTTATTGGATCAAACAGCCGGTTCATCTTTAAAACGCTGGCCTAGTTTAGTGAGTCTGATTTATTCCCACAGGGGACGCTCTGTGGCTGCTCCACTTATTCTGAACTAACAGCAGCAGGAGCAACTCCACTGTTAAACAAACACTTCTCTTCATGAATTAGTCCGGGTTCAATTCAATCTGTCAATATGCAGGAATGTGTGGGAGAGATGATGTATATTTAGTTTTACTGCAGTCTGACAAACATCATACAAACCACATCACACACTGTGTCCCTGGTGTTTACTTATTTGTTTACCTTGCGTTCAGATCGGGAACCGTGTTCTCTACATGTTCTTCACACACGTGAGGGAGCTGTTTGGAGACGTGGTCCTGAAGCCGGTGGTGCGGCCGCTCCGCTGGTCCAACATGGCCACCATGCCGGCGCTGCCCGAGACCCAGGAGAGCGTCAAGGAGGAGATCCGACGACAGGTGAGCTCAGGCTCTCTGCAGCCAAATGGTTCAAACATATTTGTAGTTCCGTCTAATCCAAAAGTGTGTATATCCACAAGTAGCAATAAGCTTGACTCCAACAAAAATACGTCTCAGGAAAGAGACTTATTTACAAAAGATATCGGTACAAACACAAAGGTCAAAAAACGATATTGCTCCGAGATTCTTTTCTCCTTCTAATTACAAGCAGCTGCTGTCGGCTGTGACGTCAATTTTACAACGGCTGGTTTAAATAAATGATATAATAATACTAATAACAACGGATTACAATGTGTATATATATATATATATACACAGTGGGGCAAAAAAGTATTTAGTCAGCCACCAATTGCGCAAGTTCTCCCACTTAAAAAGATGAGAGAGGCCTGTAATTTTCATCCTAGGTACACCTCAACTATGAGAGACAGAATGGGGGGAAAGAATCCAGGAAATCACATTGTAGGATTTGTAATGAATGAATTGGTAAATTCCTCGGTAAAATAAGTATTTGGTCACCTCCAAACAAACAAGATTTCTGGCTCTCACAGACCTGTAACTTCTTCTTTAAGAGCCTCCTCTGTCCTCCACTCGTTAACTGTATTAATGGCACCTGTTTGAACTCGTTATCAGTATAAAAGACCCCTGTCCACAACCTCAAACAGTCACACTCCAAACTCCACTATGGCCAAGACCAAAGAGCTGTCAAAGGACACCAGAAACAAAATTGTAGACCTGCACCAGGCTGGGAAGACTGAATCTGCAATAGGTAAGCAGCTTGGTGTGAAGAAATCAACTTTGGGAGCAATTATTAGAAAATGGAAGACATACAAGACCACTGATAATCTCCCTCGATCTGGGGCTCCACGCAAGATCTCACCCCGTGGGGTCAACATGATCACAAGAACGGTGAGCAAAGATCCCAGAACCACACGGGGGACCTAGTCAATGACCTGCAGAGAGCTGGAACCAGTAACAAAGGCTACCATCAGTAACACACTACGCCGCCAGGGACTCAAATCCTGCAGTGCCAGACGTGTCCCCCTGCTTAAGCCAGTACATGTCCAGGCCCGTCTGAAGTTTGCTAGAGAGCATTTAGATGATCCAGAAGAGGATTGGGAGAATGTCATATGGTCAGATGAAACCAAAATAGAACTTTTTGGTAAAAACTCAACTAGACGTGTTTGGAGGAGAAAGAATGCTGAGTTGCATCCAAAGAACACCATACCTACTGTGAAACATGGGGGTGGAAACATCATGCTTTGGGGCTGTTTTTCTGCAAAGGGACCAGGACGACTGATCCGTGTAAAGGAAAGAATGAAAGAGGCCATGTATCGTGAGATTTTGAGTGACAACCTCCTTCCATCAGCAAGGGCATTGAAGATGAAACGTGGCTGGGTCTTTCAACATGACAATGATCCCAAACACACCGCCCGGGCAACGAAGGAGTGGCTTCGTAAGAAGCATTTCAAGGTCCTGGAGTGGCCTAGCCAGTCTCCAGATCTCAACCCCATAGAAAATCTTTGGAGGGAGTTGAAAGTCCGGGTTGCCCAGCGACAGCCCCAAAACATCACTGCTCTAGAGGAGATCTGCATGGAGGAATGGGCCAACATACCAGCAACAGTGAAAACCTCGTGAAGACTTACAGAAAACGTTTGACCTCTGTCATTGCCAACAAAGGGTATATAACAAAGTATTGAGATGAACTTTTGTTATTTTCCAAATAAATTCTTTAAAAATCAGACTGTGATTTTCTGGATTGTTTCTTCTCATTTTGTCTCTCATAGTTGAGGTATACCTAGGATGAAAATTACAGGCCTCTCATCTTTTTAAGTGGGAGAACTTGCACAATTGGTGGCTGACTAAATACTTTTTTGCCCCACTGTATATATACATAATATATCAAATTATACATTTAACATATGACTCCTACAATATTAATCAGTGAGAGATACCACTCTCTATCTGATTAGCATGAAACAGATTCACATAACCCTTCACTATTCCTCAACGTTTTTACACTGTGTTTTTATTGTGAATAGAATATGTTTTTGAGTATTTGTGGGACAGAACAAACTATTTAAAAACATAAATGTGTGGGTTGAGAAGCTGCAACTTGCCTAAAGAGTCCTTAAGCAACACACTATATTTAGGGATTAAAGTCCGACAGTAGATGCAAAGCAATGCAGCAGGAATTTAGCAAAGTAAGCTGCTTCTGCTGCAGTGCTTTATCTTTGCCTCTGTTACTCAGTGTACCAGGACTTCATATTTTCTCTCCATGTGCCAGAGGTTCCTGTCCTTTTTAATATATATATATATATATGCCTGATCATGTAAAACATTGCAAATTAAACAAAAAGTGGAGATGCATAACCTGCTGCTACCATCTTCAACTTTACATGAGGGGTTTTGTGAAAGGCAATCCTAAAAACAAACTCGATCTGTATCCTTATTTGATTTCCTTCTAGTGAATGTCTGCCTTTACATAATGCATGGGAAAAGACATGAACAAGTGGATTTCGCATAATAGGTGACCTTTAAACATGCATGTATTTTCCCATCAACATGTGTCCCCTCTTCTTCATGTCTCTTCTACATCAACATGTGTCCCCTCTTCTTCATGTCTCTTCTACATCAACATGTGTCCCCTCTTCTTCATGTCTCTTCTACATCAACATGTGTCCCCTCTTCTCCATGTCTCTTCTACATCAACATGTGTCCCCTCTTCTTCATGTCTCTTCTACATCAGTATGTGTCCCCTCTTCTTCATGTCTCTTCTACATCAACATGTGTCCCCTCTTCTTCATGTCTCTTCTACATCAACATGTGTCCCCTCTTCTTCATGTCTCTTCTATATCAACATGTGTCCCCTCTTCTTCATGTCTCTTCTACATCAACATGTGTCCCCTCTTCTTCATGTCTCTTCTACATCAACATGTGTCCCCTCTGTGGAAAGAGACTCTGAAAGTTTCAGGAACAAAGATTCTCTCTCTTTTTGTCCTGATCCATTTCTATAAAAACCTGTCTGAAAATGAGCTGATCAGATTTTGGACACTTTATGATGTCATAACGATGTGTTGTCTTGAGTAACCATTAGCCAATCAGCAACCAAGGTAACCCCCCCCCCCCCCCTATCACCTGAATCTCCTCCTAGAGCACCATTGTGTTCTTTGTAACCAAATGTCTCTCAGAGGGGCGTGGGGAGGGGCTCCTTATTTTCATCTAAAGTAACAGACAGAGAATCAGCACTTTTGAAACAGGGCTGAAACAGAGGGGATTATGGGTAATGCTGCAATGATCTGTTTGGTGTTTGGAGCCAAACACTTCAGCGACATGTTTGTATATATCTGAGAGCTGTGATATATTGATGAGAAACAGTATACTAGGGGACCTTTAAAGGTTAGTGCATAGACGTTGACTTCAGTTTGCCAGCTATTGCTGTAATTAAGACCATTTAGCTTTTTTTATTGCGATCATTTTAAGTTGCTCTGGAGTGACAACTGAACATCAACATGTTTGTGATTCAGGAGTTCCTGCTGAACTGCCTGCACAGGGACCTGCAGGCGGGGGTGAAGGACTTGTCCAAAGAGGAGCGGCTCTGGGAGGTGCAGAGAATCCTGACTGCTCTGAAACGCAAACTGAGGGAGGCCAAACGCCAGGTTGGTTCTGGATACAATATTTGTGTATATATATATTTGTTTTTATTTCAATAGGTGATAAAACATACCAATATATGGAGAGGGGCGCTGTCAAGATATGAGATTTTGACAATTTTTGCAATATCTTTAGAAAATTCGAGAAAAAACTAAAATCAGTCCATTTCATCTTTATTTGGTTCTTTTGTTTCCTTTTTTGGTAAAAGTTAGTGAGATCTGCAACCATATCTGTTCAAGAGTGTACAAAAAGAACTATTACAATTAAAGGAGCGTTATTAACATGATATCAATATTTACACCTGTATTACTTTAGATCACTGCACTTATTTACATTTTCGTGCTTGAACTGCATGTGAATACACATAAAGCACACAGATAAACATCTCACCATATAATGCAATTTAGTACAACAATACTATAGAGAGGCGAAGTCCCTCTCCTTCCGGTTGAGCTCCATGGGACCTTATTTCAGACAAATTATGTATTGAAGTCAATGGAGAGAGAAATGTTCTTTCCATCCCGTTTGAATTGTGCCACGAATTACACATATGATGTTTGTCAATTTAAAAGATAATTTTGCAAGTTAAACAAATATAAATGTGTCGTAAAACTGTGAAGTAACACTTTTTTTGTGTGAAACCGCTCAATGAACTACATCTCCCATCTCGCACCACAAACCAAGATGGCCGTCACATTGGCACATCTCACTTCTTTCTTTCGGAATGAGGCGAAAAGTATTAAAAGAGGTGAAAATCACTCCAAGTCTGGGCACGTTGAGAGCTGTACATACACACAAGGGGAGTTAGTCGGTTCCGTAAGAGCCAGCATGCGGGACCGGGATTCTGGGATTTGTAGTCTTTCTAGTTGCGTATTTTTCATAGTCTTATATTTCAACAGTTTTACGACAAACTGTGACTTTTTTGACATGGAAATGTTTTTTTAAGATTGACAAACATCATATGTGTAATTCGTGGCACAATTCAAACGTGATCGAAAGATAAGTTTTCTCTCTCCATTGACTTCAATACATATTTTTTAAGTAGATGGGCGGGACTTCGCCTCTCTATAGACCTTAATCAATGTAAAAAGATAAAAGTTTGAACATTGCAAGGTTCACAAAGAAAAAAGAAAAGTTTGAACATAGTGCTTTATTTCATTATCTTTCCTCCTTTTGAATTGTAGGAGTGTGAGACTAAGATCGCCCAGGAGATAGCAAGCCTCTCAAAGGAAGATGTTTCAAAAGAGGAAATGACCGAGAATGAGGAGGAAGTCATCAACCTCCTCTTAGCACAGGTGAGTCAACAAAACACACAAAAAACTCAAGTGTCTAATAAAAAATCAATTGTTTTATAAATGATCTAATTCAAATTGTATCTACAGTTCAATTTGCTCTTAGCTCCCAGTAAGCCAACCTGAGATGGAAACATGTTGTGTTTTCCTCTGAATAATCAGGAGAACGAGATCCTGACGGAGCAGGAGGAGCTGATCTCTCTGGAGCAGGTGCTGCGCAGACAGATTGCCACGGAGAAGGAGGAAATCGAGAGACTGCGGGCAGAGATTGCAGACATCCAGAGGTGAGGAAAGACTGGAAATGTTTGGATGCTTAATATATTTAAAATTAAACTAAAGTTCTGAATTATAACCCAGCGTTGTGTTCCTCAGTCGGCAGCAGGGGCGCAGTGAGACAGAGGAGTATTCGTCGGACAGTGAAAGCGAGAGTGAAGACGAGGAAGAGCTGCAGATGATCCTGGAAGACCTGCAGAAGCAAAACGAGGAACTGGAGGTGAGCCAAATGTTACGTGCTGATTAGTGGACAAAATGGAGTATATTAAAAGAGTTTAAAGGCAAAATGTATCAAAATACCTTTTTTTAAATAAAAGTATTGTTGTGCTGCATAAACGTCTTGGCTTGAAAAAAAAAAAATGTGTTGTACTACAGACCCATCATCATTTATGATATGCTTTTCTATACAAATGAGAATAATAATCTTAAAATAACAGTCAAATTTAAGTTATCAAATATTTTTCTAAATTGTGCAGCCCTATCGTATATTGTCTGTTATAGTCCATTCATTATCTTAACAATTGTGGCAAGTATGTAAAGTTCTGATTATAGTCCACATAAACACTCGGAATATTAGTCTTGGTCTATATAATTATATTTTTAGTCTGAGAATGTCCCACATGGTGCTGTTTCTGAGGATGTTGTTTGAAAATATGGACCTGAGCATTATAAAACAAAACATGACAGTTGACTGGCTTTGTGTTATTTCCTTGTAGAACAAAAACACTCACCTGAACCAGGCCATCCACGAGGAGCAGGAAGCCATCTTGGAGCTCCGCGTGCAGCTCCGCCTGATGCAGAGCCACAAGCTGCAGCAGGAGCTGACCGTCCAGCCGCCGGCAGAGCAACCCCTGCCCGCTCAGCCCAGCCCAGAGCCCCGCGCAGAGGAGCAAACCAAGCGCTCCGTTGTTGTCGCTGGCGCAGAAGTTGCTGCCTCAGCCAATGGCAAAGCAGCAGCTAAGGATCCTTCAAAACCCTCACCGAACAAAGACAGGAGGGACACCAACATGTGAGACGTGTTGGTGCTGCTGTACGTCTCTGGTCAGTTGTCCTGTAGAGTCACTGGAGTCTCACTTTGCTGGAGTTCGTCAGTAATAGTGTCCACCAAGTGGCTGGTATGTCTAAGGCGTCCTGACTCTTTAAGCAGAAATCACACAACTTGTTTTCTCTTTTTCTCCATGCAAACACAAATGATAATAATACAAATTAAAATAGCTCTTGTCGACAAGTGGCTTCTATTGCGAAAGACCAGGTGGAGCGAATCAAATCCACAGTGCCAAGCCTGTATGGAGAAATGAAGGGATTCATAAGTAAGGTAGGGAAGGAAGAAAGGCAGGCACCTTGCCAGTATCAGACATAACGTTTATTTTTTCCACGTCATGAAACAAACAAAGACCACACCATAGTCCCTGTATCTCACTATGTCCCTCACCTTAATGCAAATTAGACATTAGGAGCGAGACCACTGTGCCATAACCGAAGATGCCAGAGAACCACTAATACAAAAGCTCTTTGAATAATGAAGAATTTATGATTGGTCTGTCTATATATTATATATTTAAGTAGTATTCTGAAGAATACGATGACTATTCGGAAAATGCATTGATTTTAAGTTACAGCTTTTTTAGTAATATATGACTATGTAAAGATATATCGTAGGTGCTTTCTTTTCTTTGAACGGTAGATGTACATAAGCACAGTGGAGTTGTACCTCTCAACTGACCAGTGGATGAAAACTATTAACGGCAAACAATCGCGCAACTAAAAGATAAATCATCACTGGAAAATGTAGACAAACAGCTGGAGGCCGCATTGTTACAGTTACACTTTGCAGTGGTGTGCAATCATCTTCTCTGCCTCTCTTGCACAAACAAGGTTTAATGATGAAACATCAAATCTGTAGTGATGATTATTGTGCAGAGACACGGAGGCTTGTCTGGTTTTGTTCATGTTTTTTTTTTTTTTTACTTGATGTTCTGAGTTATTGTTCATGGCATCAGTTGGAAGTGAGCAAAACAAACCCTCAAGATTTCAAGTCAATCATTGCATTTCACAACTGATCCATGACTCGCAAAGTACTGTCATTGTTCAGTGATATTTAAAGCAGAGGCATGACCTGACTAACTTACCGTTTGTGTATATCATTGTAAGATTGCAAACACTGTATTTTCAGCTCTTGTGTTTTGTCATGTTATTTGTCTCGTTATTAATGACCTGTTTGCTAGTGTGAATGCCCCTGCTTTGGTTGCGGGTAAATCAAGCAATCTCATCTGGACTCATGATTCTCCGTGTTATTAATCCTGTGACTGAAACGAATACATGCTAGTTTGGGCTCAGAAGTTTCTCATGAGGTTATTTTCATATTGTTCCAAGCTTTTTGTAGCTTATTGTTGCAGACAAAATAATGCTGTGAAGAATAAAATGTCGATCTAATAAATGTACTGCATATTTGTCTCCTTCTCTGACACCCTAGTGTTTACCTTTTAGTCAACTATGTCTACTGGATGTGTAGTCTATATTTAGTGCTTCCTATTTGCCATTACACATTCAAATACTTATGTCCCCTCCCAACCTGAGGAGGTTTTACATAAAACATTTGCACAACATTTGCATCCATTTTGAGGAAGTGAAGCACGTAATTGTCAGCCTGTGAATCAAGCCAGTGGTATCTAAAGGCCAAGAGATAGTGGAACCACCCCATTGTTTTTGTGTCAAGCTTGTTGGTTTCCGATTTGGAAAGTAGATGCGCCGTCAAGTAGGAAATACACCGCCAGAAAAAGACCGGATACAAGAAGAAAATGTTTCAAAATTAAAGCTGACCTAAAAATGTTCAGACTGTTTTGGTGAATGTATGTTGTGTGTTTTGTCCTGCCCTTTTTAAATCACTGAAGCTAAGTGGAAATAAACGTATTGATAGAGGAGTCAATTCAAAACTAGTTTTATAGCCTCCTTATTGAAGCACAAACATACATGTCTATGAATATTATTATTATTTAATGTCTCCCATCAATAATTCATTTTGCCCATTTTTACCACACTTGGACCTTTGACCTTCTCTCAGCAGAATAATGTACACGCAACGTTTGAAACAGACTAAAAGGTTGTTTTCACTTTTTTATGCTAAAGGTAACCCATTTTCCGTCGAGTTCGAGGCACGTATATAATCATATCATATTTTATTAAACACAAATAGTTGAGCAGCCAATAAAAGTCCAATTTAATACACAAGCGTAATTAAAAATGTTTGAATCCTACAGTGAATAAACACCAAGAAAGGACTTCATGATGCATCTATCTATACAATTGATTATTTTGGAGGAATATAATATAATAAGGAAGAAAGATTTGGTACAGCTTTTAATATAGTGTAGGTCATTTTTGGGTGGAAAAGCCATCACACACTCATTATTCCAAGCAGATTATAGTTTAAAATGTCATAACTTGTCTGGAAGCTATTGGAGTCTTATTTTGAAGGGTCCCACCGGAAGTCCTCTGTATCACAGATACCTCTTGACAGCAGTTCATGAGAGATGGTCAGTCTGTCTGTTTCAGGGGCTGGGTTTGTCTGGTTTGTCTTTTACCCAACAAGAGGAAAACAAGTTTAAAGTATGACGAGACAAAGACACTGACTGAAAGCAGACAAATAATGATTTAAAAACCACCACAACTCACCATGGCCATAAGGGAGCTCAAAGTTTGCCTTTTAGGGGTAAGTGGAAGATGATTTTTGTTGAAACACTTTGAGGGAAAACTCCTTCGCAAACTGTTGTTAAGCTAGTTGACTGAAAACCAGGGCGCAGCAGTCATTTTACATTTCCTTTTCATCGTCTCTTTTGTGTTACTTTTAATCGTCTAACTGTCGTTTCCTGTTTGTTTTTGTCTTTATATTTGTAACGCCAGTTGACAGTTTATAGCCCATTACGTCATTGTCATACCAACCGTTACTAGCGAGCCGTTAGTTATATTTCCTGCTGCGTTAGCAAAACTGCAGTCCGTTTATAGATGGATGTCCAGACACTGTGTGTTGACTACAAAGTGGTCGTCTATCAATGTATTAAAGGAGAAATGAGAAGTTGTTACAGCTATTAAACAACTCAAACTAAACCCCCTCTTTCAATCCTCAATAATCTGAATCAGAGGGGAAATGTACATTGTTACAGCAAGTAAAGAACATACTAAAGATACAAGTAGGAATTCCCCATTTTACAAAATACACATCCAGTAACAGTTGTGAGATAGCAGCCAGGTGATAGTATTAAAGGTGGAGGTATATAGTGCACAGTTATTTACAGATCTATTACAGAAGATGTCTAACTTAAGAGACAGCAGCCAATACTAATAATAATATTTATGTAGCCTTATATAGAAGTAGTTTTGCACAACAGGAGTGTTATAGTCTTTGTTGTTATCGGACCCTTCTATCTGCTTCCAACACCATCAGCTAACTGTTTTTGTTGTAATACAGCTGATATTTTAATGGACCCAAGCCAGTGAAAGAATTAATCGCTCACATCATTCCCTTTTATTAGGACTATCACTTAGTGCCACTATAAGATGCACTTTCCCTCTTTTTGTGTGTATGAATTGTATGTTGCACTGTGTATGGTGAGTGTTAATGTATCTATTTGCCAGTGCCAAAGATACATTTCCATGACATGTACATTTAATGGACAATAAAGTATTCTGAATCTGAATCAAACCTTTGGAGTCAGCCACAGGAACTGACAAGCTCAACAAGCACCAATAAACTGTCCTCACCTTTATACAGTCTATGGTCCTCACCAGTCTTTAGTTAGCCCTCTGCATATATAGCAGATTGCATTCATGCTGTAACTATGTAAAGATAGAATCACACGTATGCCTTGATTACAACAAAGGTAATAGTTGAATACTAGAGCCTGAAGATACTACATTACAACTGAAAATCCTGAATTTAAGAAGTTTTATCAGCAAAAAGTTATTGCAAATCAAAATAAATCATTTACAAATACATGTAAGGGTATTTTAATGTTGTAATTCATTAACAGAGAGCCACGTTTTGACACTGTACTGCTGGTTAGAGAAGTAGTACTGTAGGCCTCCTGGATCATATCATATCAGCATATCACATGTTGTTGTAAATGTAAAGTTACTATAAGTATCACTTAAATGTATTGGAGTGAAAACTACAATATTTGCTTCTGAGATCGAGTGGACCAGAAGAAGTAGAACACACAAATGATCAAGTATAAGTAGGTCAACAGTGTCCTAAAGTACAACACGTATTAAGTCAAATTGAGTGTCAATTGAGAGATATTTGTGGATTTGTGCGCTAACAGGAATCTATGTGGGGCTGAGCATGTGACCAGACCTGATCGATGTGGTTCAATAACGACCAGTGACTCTCTGCGTGTGTGTCAGGAGTGCTGTGTGTGTGACTGATGTGTGACCCTCTGTTTTCAGGACACTGGAGTTGGGAAATCTAGCATAGTTTGCAGATTCGTTCAGGACCATTTTGACCACAACATAAGTCCCACAATAGGGTAAGAGCACTGCGGTACACATCACAAAACACATTGTTAGAATCAAATCAAAACAACAATCCAATCCATCAAAACAACCAAGAGTCAGCTGTGCTCCGCATTTTTAAAGCTCCAAACTAGGTCAGGGTTTGATATCAAATCTAGTCCAAAGTCTAAATTCGGGTAATACTGTGAATTCACAACACTCAGTTTGTGAGGTGTAAAGTGACTTTTCTTTTTACAATAAATATCATTTTAAATACGTATCTTCTATATTAATGGTTGGGTCAGCTGACTTGATGACAAAAGTATAACTGATATAGGAATAAAAAACAATCCTCGAGTCATTACCAATAATCATTTTTAGGCTAAACAGTTTGATTTAAAGCGAGGACAATAATAATTCTGACATCAGAAATGACCCCATCTTACAATTAAAATAGGTTTCATTGCCTTGTAGGTTTTTACATATTTGATAAATTGGAGTACAGTCTAAAGACATACATTAAAACACGATATACTGTAAGATATTTAATAATAATGTCCATGTTCATTTCCTAGAATATGTTTAAATACTCCATCTCCCAAAAGTAAAGCAGAAAATATTCCCGAGTCCATGAAACACTAATGGTTTATGCATATTTTTGATACGTTGTTTAAGTCTCAATTATCAGATGTTTAAAGCCAAGTGGAATTTGGTCAAATTCCCAAACTCGCATGAATACAAAACAATAGACAAATACAAATTTTGAACACACTAACAAAAGGACAACATTTCACAAACCGTGGGACTGGTAACATTTGGCTGAGATAAGCGTTAGCCTACAGTCATCACTGATTATTGTGCTGGCCCTTTGTTGTTGTACTGCCTGTGACCACACACTGCCTTTGTGCTTTCAGGCAACAAGCGTTCAGTGTCCACCATCTTTATTCTCAGTGTTATTTGTTTCCTGCTGACATGTACAGATTAGCTTCCTGTGCCTTTTGAATAACATGTATGGGAACAACGTTGTGAAATGCTTTTTATATCTCCCACAGAGCATCATTCCTAACCAAAACAGTGCCATCTGGGAATGAACTACACAAGTTTCTGATCTGGGATACAGCCGGACAGGAAAGGGTGAGTGCTCACACAACAGAAGTTCCTAATTCAATTATTATTAGCTTTAGTTTTTACACACTTTTAAAACATCATTTTCCTTTTAAACGGTTTATTAGGAAGCTATCAGTGACACAATCATTCACCCGTCAGTGGTCCCCACGACAGAGTTGTTATTAGGTGTCAAAAGGGATGATGACATGGGCTCAGAGCTCATGACACGACGGTATCATCACCGTGATTCATTTTATGGAGGCGGTAGTTAAAACAAGCGAGAAATGCTTACAGCATGGGAAAACTGCATTTCTTGTTTTATGTGAAAAGGATAACTTGAAAGTATTACCCGAGTTCAAAGTTCTCTTTATCTTAAGACTAATATTATTAAACACGTGACTATCTGTATGATCCTTGGTGAACAACAACATAACATAAAGTTAAGAAATATTCATTATTTGAGAAAATCCTGTCACTCCACTTGAACATCACCAAATGTCCTTTCACTAAAATACACTAAAACAACTCCACACACTCTCTGTACATGTGTTGCTTAAGATGGGATGAAGTTTATTGGATGTTTTGGATGTTTTGTGATGAGCACGAGGGGCTGACTGCAGTTGATGGTGGGGATGTGCTGTAGAGGAAGCTAGTAAAAGAGAGGGGGTTTTATAAGGTACATACTGTAGTCAGTGATCTACCTAGAACAGATGGCAAGCCCCCAGTGTGGAGAAACAGACTGGAGTGCAGGCATGGAAGCTAAGCAGATACTACATCTAAAATAAACAAATATATTTTAGCCACCTAACAAAAAGTGTATAGTGTATGCTATATCGCAACAGTGTTACTGTACTATGTATTAATTTATTGAGCTGTACTTAAATCAGGTTTTAAAATTGTTTGACTGATAGAGGTCATGCAATGTTATTATTTGTTTATTGATTGTTATGAACCTGTCTGAGGACCACAGATGGAAATTAGCTATTGGCTATAATCTGGCATATTGCATCTCTTCTCTTTGCTGAGATTAATGTTTTTGTATGCATGGTCCTTCTATAAATAAAATAAATAATAGTATACAGAAATATTACCTCTCGTAAGAAAGTTAGCATTACCTTTGTGGACATTTTCTACTCGCAGAACAGCATACTATGTTAGTATTTTACGGGTTGACACAACCTCTTTAAAGTTACGATCAATATTTAAGATTGCGTTACATTTTGGTTGATATTTGTGTGTGATTTGAAATATTGATTGGGCATGCTAACTTCTATAAATATGTTGTCTCTTTCAGTTTCATTCTTTAGCTCCGATGTACTACAGAGGATCGGCTGCTGCGGTCATTGTCTATGATATAACTAAACTGGTAAGAATAACAACACATTTAAATTCTTCACATCAAGAGAGTGAGAGCAACTTAAGCTTGTTTGCTAATGTCCACAAACCAGTGGACAAACCCCCATCTGAAAATGTTATAACCAATCTTTTTGCCTCACCTAAAAAGTGTGGTACCATTGGAGCTGCTGCAGTGTTCAGTAACTCTCTGGTTTATGAAATGTGTGAAGCAGAAGAAGCTAGTCTTCCTAAAGTTGACATCACTCTGAGTTGCTTCGCTTCAATGACCTACGAATGTCATTCTCTCCTGGTCTGTTCATGGAAACTGGTCTGAAAGACGTAACGTATATTCTCATAAAGCTCCTTCCTGAGTTGCCCGTGATGTGCTCTTGTTCAGGACTCTTTCCAGACCCTGAAGAGGTGGGTGAAGGAGCTGAAAGAACACGGCCCAGAGGACATCGTTGTAGCCATAGCAGGGAACAAGAATGATTTAGGAGACATCAGGTGAGCACATGGTCCTTTTCTTAGACTGTCCTAACTGTAAAGTCATGGTGATTATATTCAACTCACACATACGACTAGAGAAAAGGCTTATTATGAAAGTTATGAGTCCCATCTGAGTTTCTTCAACAAAGGCTTGAGAGCTACCTTTGCAAATGTGTGCCATATTTTTCTCATGAGCCAATCGGAGCAGACTGGGCTTTTTTCGGGAGGAAGGGGTGGGTTAAAGAGACAGGTGCGAAAACAAAGCATTTCAGACAGAGGGGAAGTGCAGGTATATTCACACAGGCAGTATACGAAAGAAGTGCATTTTGAACATTAAAGCAAATATAAAAAATGTCTGCACAGCAACACATTTCATATTAAGCAACTGAGCACAAACAAAAGTAAAATAATGTTTTTGTAATACCTGTTGCTTCTTTCATCTGTCATGTCCTCCAGCACTCTTCCAGAGACACTAGTTATAGACATGAAAAAGTGTATTTACTCTAGGACCATTGTTAAGGTTGAACCTACTACATATTTACTTTATAGTGTCCTCCTCTTTTTCAGGGAAGTTCCTATGAAGGAAGCGAAGGAGTTTGCTGAATCCATCGCAGCTATTTTCATCGAGACGAGTGCCAGAAATGCTGTCAATGTTGAGGAGCTCTTTCAGAAAATCAGTACGTTTCATGTCTTTACTGCGCACTGTTTCTGTGCCGTGTGTGTCGTCTGTGTCGCCTGTGAAGTAAGCAGCAAAGAAGATTTGTGCTGTGGCCAGAGAAGCCTTTCAGTAATACTGGAAGCTGTTATTTATAGTTTTATTGTTTGCTGTATAATCCCATGGTGGTGGAACGCTTCAATTGTCTGACCATTACAAGATATTTTTGCTAATTTCCCTTAATTACATTTTCAAAATACATTTGTTTAATCTTCAATTTAATTCCTATGTTTATTATGAAGTATATACACAGAGATGTTGTTCATATATTATTTATACCCTGATGTATTCCTAAACACATGCTGACATTTTTTTGAATAGCTGTTGACAGTATTACAAACCTATTGAGATATCCAAAAGTCCTTATATAGAAAGAGACCTGGCTTTTTTCAAAGTTTACAATTCATTTGAATATATATGCAAATGAATACATATTTTATTAGATAATGCCTCATTTTATTCAAACTTAAAGGTGGGGTAGGTAATTCACTTCAGAAACACTTTGTGTTATATTCCATGGAATGCTCTTAACATCCCGATAGCAATGAATATATGAAATGCTTTGACAATAAATAAATACAAAGATTTATCTCTGGAAGCCGTAGCGCTGTAAAAAGCACGACCAATCATCTTTGCCGGCCCGGCTAAAATAACTGGATGGCCTACCTGCCTGTCAGCCTTCCATCTGTGCTCAAACTTATCTCGTGCCCTCATTGGTCATGTGCTCGTTCGTGTGTGTTGGAAAAGGGGCTCTATAAGGATTTTTTTTCGGCTGCGTACTTTCAAATTCTAGCGCACTCGAGCTGGTTTCCCCATTCTTACCTACCCTACCTTTTAACATTTAAAATTGTAATACAAGATTTTGTTTTTAATAATATCAGTAAGTAACTGGGTTAGTTTCAAAATTATACGTTTTTTTGTTAATTTTTTTACCATATTCACATGTAGCGTCTACTCCCCTTAAACTTATGTAATAATAATACATTTGATTTCTATAGTGCTTTTCAAGGTACCAAAGGTCACCATGTTATTAGCAAATCATGAAACATAGGAAGGTTTTTTTTGGCTAAGTAAATGTAATGAAAATAGATCTGTGAAAACAGTAAATAAAATCTACCTTTGTAACTCTGTAAACGACCCTGTGCTGTGTGTTCAGGTAAACAGATCCCACCCCTGGAGAACCATGAGGATGAGACCAGCGAGTCCTTCAAACTCTCCCGACAGCCGGCTGCGTCCACCAGGAGGTGCTGTTAGTACCACAGGGCCCTCAGCATCAAGGACCCAGTGCACACAGTCCATAACGCACAGTGTCTCAATCTGGGGGAAGACGGGACAAGACTGTGAACAGACAGAGGTCAGCTTGTCAACATGAAACAGCAGTATTACAAGGGTCATTGCACATTTTTCTAATTATTCGTAGAAGTTTAAACTCTTATGAAGTCTGGAAGCCTTCAGTTTGGCCCCCTCAGGTGGGGTTCTGCCTGAATTACATGTGTGATATGGCACACAGCTCAGTACACATACAGGAGAGGAAGTTAAATCCCAGCTTACAAACTTTAAAATTCAGCACACATTAATAACAAGTAGGGCTGCACCGAAAAGCTGAAGCATTGACATTTGATTTTCTAAAGCGGCATTTGTTTGTTTACTCATTTTGTTTAAACAAGGTATGCGTGCATAGTTTCAGACAAAGATAAGGCTTGTCTAATAAAATTACTATAATACTATTAGATTCTAATTTGATTCATGTGATAGAAACATTTCTGATGATCTTTTTCCTCCATTCACGAGATGTTTTTATGAAACAAAAAGTTTTTCTTCAATCAACATTTGTTGGCGTTTAAAAACAACATCATTATTATTAAAACGGTTTGCTCTGGCCAAATGGAGACAAGCTCCTGTATCAATAGGATTGTCTAGCAGCAAAATAACAGCAACATAAATGACATCTATCCAGCCACAATAACTCACTTTTTAAAGATGTCATACATGTACATCAGACATTCAAAGGTCATTCAAAATCCTACATATAAGCTTTGAATGTAAAATAAATCACATTCGGTGCAGCCATAATAACAATTGATTTAGCTGATGTGTGTTTTAAAGCCTGGTTTTGATTGTTGATGCAATTACGTTTTCATTTCAGGAGTCTTTCCTCTAGGATTCTTTGCACCGTGACTCTTAAATGGCACGCATTGAATGAAGTTTGAATTACAATTGTTCAACAAGGTTATTATTTTCCTCTGATTTTGTACATTTACGTATGAAATTGAATTAGAATACATTGAATAGGCGGTTGTCGAGATCAGACCTTAGCCAAACACTCACTTCTGTGTTTGGCTCCAAATGCAGCGGCTTTACATTCCTCAGCGTTGTGTGTTTTTTCACATTAACTGTCTCAGGGTGTTACGATAATGCTGCAGGATAAACAGCTTACAGGCCTGGTTACAGTATGACACCCCCTGTTGAAACACTGTGATCAATACTAGAATTGTTTACAAGGTTATTTGTTCGAGATGTTTTCTACATGCTGAAATGTGTTGTCTGAGATTTCACTACAGGGAATGAATTTAAAATGTTGTTTTTTTACCTGAAAATGGGATTCTTTTATGCTGTTAAGAAGAAAAATGACCTGCATGTGTTTTGATCTAAACGTGTCCATAAGGGTAAACCCAACTCTAAAAGAAAATAGGGGATTATAACTGAAAACTTCAGCTTGCAAAGAAGTGGAAAAATGGTAACAATACATATTCCTTATCATAGTTGTATAAACTACAATTATGTTTAATGTTGGCTGTTGTTTCTTTAGTTAGATTTGACCATTCGAGAAATGTTTAACAGCATTTTTGCATTTGTTTAACAGTATTAATTTGGAGTCACTTTTTAGTAAGAGTTCAAACTGTTACAGAACTTCTTAACAGTATTTATTTTCTTCTTTTTTTTTACATGAAAGTTGGCTTTCATACATGGTTTTGTTTGTAACAGTATCTTTTTTTCTACATCTCTAAAGCTTGAAATAATCATGAAATCATTTGTACTTAATTTGGTTAGTGCAATGTAAAAGTTATTTAAAAACGTAACATTTTTACCAACATGAAAGATGGGATACTGGATTACAATTCAAAGCTGTTGGTTCTTTTAGTCTTAATTTTGCTGATCTGTAACATTCCTCTTTCATGTAAAGTCACGCCGAACTGCTTTCAAAAATCTGCTAATTTATGTGGCCTTGCTTCCACTAAAATATAACTGAAATTGAAATTGAAAGTTGAAACTGAATTAGGAGTGTCTTGGTTGACCAGATGTTTTCAAATGCAGTTTGATGTGTTATTAAGCCATGCAAGAGATGATGACATAATGAACAAAAACATTTGATAAGATTTTATGTAATATGTTGTCATTGTCATGAGATTTCCATTTACATTTTTCCCCGCACAGTGCCTTTTTTATGTTTTTCTAAACAAATGTATGACATGGCTTAAAAATGCATACTGCAAGAATAATGCATGAGTACAGACTAATTGTAAAAGTCAACTTTGAAACTGCCAATAATGTACACCCACCCTTATAAAGTATGCATAAGACATGCTTCCCTGTATCCTCTGTAGACCAGAATAACTTTTATATATTAATCAGTGTAATAAAGTTGTGATTATTCAATGTTTTTGTTCTGTTTCTGTTACTTTTACTCACTGTAAGGCTTAAATATGTGTTTTTAAATGTCAGGATATCACCTCACTGATTCAAGTGTTGTTATTAGAGACCAGAGAGATGAGTGATGCAGTAGGAAGAAGGGGCTCACTAACAACAAGTCATGACTTGGATTAGCCTCCTGACGTCATGGGAACATGTTTTTGGCTTCACATTATAGATGGAGCTTTTATTTCAGTCACTTCAAACCAAGTTATATGAGGACAATGTGACATGTTTTATCTAAATTTAAACTGTCACTCCCTTAAAACTTTTCCAAAGAGTTCTTACTCTCCAACAACATATACGCTTCAACCCCCAAATAGGACACTCAACAAATCAGTTTTGTGTTACTTTTGCACTTATTTATGTAACTTGACCCTCTGGAAATGTCAATCAAAGTGGAGCACAGAGTCCTATTCAGTACACTGCAATGTATTACTGCCTCAGTAGCTTACGGGGGGGACAGACTTCTTATCACGGAGTTGGATTTAACCGTAGCCACAGTTGTCAATGGTCTCTAAGAGAGAAAAGTGCCATATTAATAGTTTTGACACAGTAAACACACTGTGATCAGGTTTCCCATCCATATACATCCAGCAATGTATTTCTATTTTCTCACAGGAAATTGTCTTTTTAATGCAAGAAAAAGTATATGCTAGTTTTGTAAATGTGTTGATAGTGTGGTTTTTGAAATTGACGGCAGGTCTTGCTCTAATGAACTGAGTTAATAATAGTTTTGGGGAGAGAGTTGATGGAGAACATCTAATTATCTAAACAATAACTTAAGGCTTAACGCTGCAACTCTGACTACTTTTAAATCCAGACTAAAGACTTTTCTTTTTGTCGCTGCTTTTAATTGAACTATTCACATCTTAAACTGCACTGTCACTTTTATCCATGTATTTTTTCTTTTAATGTTTCTTTTATTATCTTTTCTTTTTAATGACTGATTTAGAAAATGTTGTATAGCACTTTAAATTGCCTTGTGTTGAAAGGTGCTATATAAATAAACTTGCCTTGCCTAATGACAGAGAAAGTGACAACATTCTCTTAAGTGCACTTATGAAACTGCCAGTCATTAAATGTGTGTGAACAAATGTGTAAAATCAGAAGTAATCTGCTGTACATAAATCTCAAGGTTATGATACAGATAGATTGCAACAGTGTTAGTTTATATTTATTAATATTTTTTTCCAATAGAAAGTAAACACTGCTCAGTAGGCTACATAAATGGGTAATACATGTATACATACATTTATTTGGCAGGGACAATGCACATAATGAACACTTAAAACATTAAAATGTGTCAAGCGTAACAGTGCCAGATTTAGCTTTGAGCTCATTTCCATCCGCAGTCCCTCACATAAAACATTTAAGAAATTTACATTTTACAAACATAGCAAAAACAAAATACATGATATGCAAAAAGTGCGCAAGAGCAGCACACACAAGTATTTATGACATGGCAGTACAATATAGCAGCATCGACACATAAAGTGCAAGAGATGATACCAGAGCTAAAGTGCAAGAGGACATACCACTGTGTTAAAGTGCATTTAGCGGTGATTGCACGTCTGTTTGTTTCTCAACCATTCTTTGAGTTGACTTTCAAAACTATTGAGAGTGGGACAATCCCGTATCTCAGTTGGGAGGCTATTCCAGAACGAGCTGCCTTCAATGGAGAGGACATTTTGTCCAGAAGTGGTCTGTCTGCGGTGGACCTCACAGTCTCTTCTGGTTTCTGACCTAGTGCAGCGTCCAGTGTCTCTTTTGTGGATGAATTCCTCTAAGGGGGGGGGGGGGCAGTCCATGTAAACATTTATAAATAAAGCACATACTTTTAAAATACTTAAAATTGTCAAAGCTCAAGAAATGGTGTTTTTCAAGGATGGTACAGTGGTGGTATGAATGTGGCTTTCTGTCAAACACCTTGATAGCTCTCTTGTACAGCTGTTCTATGGGCTTCAGGTTTGTGGCTCAAGCAAACGACCAGTTTGTCAAACAGTATTCAATGTGGGATAGAATCAGACAGTGGAGGTATGACTTTGCAGCATTGACAGTTAAGAAGGGTCGAATTTGTTTAACATGTTGCAAGTTGAATTTAATAGTATTGGATATTTTCTTGATATGTTTCTTAAAAGTTAAGTTCGAGTCCAGTATGACTCCAAGATATCTGAAGTGGGAGACTAGTTCTATTTCTGCTCCGTTTAAAAACACGTTGGATCCTTCGATTTTGACTGGTCGTTTACTGAACATCATGCATACTGTTTTTCACATCTTTAATAATGACATTTAAAGGATATTTGTAATACTTTTCAAAACAAGATAACATGTTTACAGGGTTTAACCCGAATAAAAAAATGATATAATTATGAATTATTTAATAGAATTATATTTATATTTAAGCATTATTTTTAACTTGCACTATTCATCATCATGTTTAAACCTAAAACACAAACACAGACACTGTAACAGTCATTTAAATGCCAGGGAATCAAATAAGGATTCTCCTAATTCATTTAAGGTATTTTTTCTTGTAATTGTTTCAGTTTATCATGCTTCAACTCAAGTCGTTAAAACAAATTATGTCGTTATTTTCATATTTTATAAGAATTCAAGTGAGCTGAGATCAAAGACTTCTATTGTCAATTGTTGTGCAAATAATAAATAAATGTCTACTTGCTACTGAAATTGAAAAAAAAAGAGTACATAACACAGACAACGTAACATCCATTTAAATGCCAGGGGGTTAAATAAGGATTCTCCTAATGTATTTAAAGTATTTTTTCTAGTGTTTCAGTGTAAACCGCAGTACGACTGTGTTTAGCCATAATCACATCAGTTGCTGAGACACGTGGACGCGCAACAGGGTTGTGCACACGCACGTTCAAGTAGAGTTGGACCTACATGCTCGTCCGCAGAGCCCAGTCAGCATTTGACTCAGTAGTGGCAGCAGGGGATCTAGGATTTCCACTTGTCAGATATAACTCCCCGTTACCGAAATCCAGTGCAGCAAAAATGTCAAAGTTGGACCAGATCCTTGTCCTTGACCCTCCCGTCGACCTCAAATTTAAAGGTAGGTAAATCAACATTTATTGGCGTGGTGGCGGAGAATTACCTGAGTTGAACGATTTCACACTCCCTCTAAGCAAATTTCGCTGCTAGTAAGCTAGCTAGCATTCACCGCCATTTTAAGTTAGCCAGGGAAAGAGACAGGCCGCTGTTTCCTCCTCGAGCTGTAGTGACGTGGAACGCCGGCGTGGCGAGCCTCTTGACCGGCTGCCATTTGTGACCTGCTGCCTGACAACACCTAGCAACGAGAGGTGGAAGAATGTGTGATAACTGCCTGGTGTTGTTAGCTTAAGTGAACACATAACGAAGTATCCTTAGTATAAACGTGAGCTACTAACGTTATGCTGTGGCTACAAGGTGTTAGCAACTTTTGTTTCCTTGGGGCTCAGCCTACCCTGAAATGCTTAGCACTTGGACGTAATGTTAAGTTAAATTCACTTTTTTAGAGATAATTGTAGTGTCCAACCCGACATCTGTCATGTTTAACGTGTGAAGGAACTGATCGTTGGAATGACAAACTTTGCTAACTGACGTTAATAACGACAGCAACATTTAGTTAGCTCATTCAAGATTCAAAGGCTGTATTGTCATCAAGTATTCACATTCTTTACTTGAGTGGGTATGAATACCACACTGAAAATACTACCTTTCAAGTAAAAGTACTGCAACGAGAATGGTACTTAAGTAAAAGTATAATAAGAAAAATGTACTTAAAAGTATTTGTAGTTAAAGTACTCCTTGCCGAATAAACAATATACATATTTTAAATGTGTTAAAGCTAAAGCAGCACATCTTCACAATTAAGAAGCTAGAACTGTGAAACGTTTTTTAAGAGAAAACGTCTTGGCATAACTGCTGCCACTTAATTTTCTGTTTCATGGTGTTAGTTACTTGGATATAACTTTGAATGGTTTAATGTTTTTTTAAGTGTTGTGTTTGTGAACATCTGAACTTTTAAAGGAAATGGTGAATACATCTGTAAAATAAATATAGGGTAGTAAAAAGTACAACATTGGCTTCCAAAATCTTGTAGAATAGGAGCAAAAAGTACCATGAATGTGTACTAAAGTATGATACTTGAGTAGATGTACTTGGTTACTTTCCACCACTAATTGTCATATGAACAGTAGGTACAGTGTAGTAATGGCATTACATAGATTAAGTCCCAGGCTCCTCCAACAATGCAGGAAGGAATAACAGAATATAAATTGAAAAGTGCAAGAGAATGTATCAGGACTAATGTGAAAGTAAATGCAGGGGAAGTTAAATGAATAAGATGAGCTAAAAAATTGAATGTACAATTAAATACTGTACTGTGAAATAAAATACTGCTTATTGTAATAATAAATACAAATGTGAGATGCAAACAGGTGATGATATAAGGTTGTGTTATAGAGCAGGGGTTCCCAACCCCCGGTTGAGGTGTTACTGCCGGGCTGCGAAATAGCTGTGAGAAATAGCTGTGAGTTTATCATAATATTTGCAGAATTATAAATATATACAAATATTTTATCATAATATTTTTTCCAAAAGTAATTTTCGCACCTATACCAGTCATATTATTTCATCCAGTAGTAGCCTAGTTAATCTTTCACCAGCAAAGAGTTGAAAATGGCTTTTATGATGTTCCGAGGGATTCGGCAGCTCAGCCTAAGGTCTCAGCCTCTTGTGCGCACGAGAAAGTAACTATACATTTACTCAAGTATGTACTTAAATACAATTTTGAGATTCTTCTACTTTACTTGAGTATTTAAATGTTTAGCTGCTTCGTACTTCTACTAGCGGTGTTGAAAATAATCGTTGCTACGATGCATTACGATGTGGACGATTCGGTATCGATGCAGTGACTGAAGATAATCGATTATAGCGCAGTAACGTTGCTTCCTGATTTTCCGGCCGCGGCTTTACTAACGTTTTTTTTTCTGTCACTTTAATATCAAATCGGTCGGTTACGCAGATATCAGGAAACAGACGTGACAGCGGCACAGCAACACCAAACACGGAGCAGTCTGCTTTATCCACCAACACAAGAACAACAGTCCAGAACCAACAGCAGAAGGACCCGCTCTGAATCACTCCGTGTCGCTGCGGCTCAGAGACACAGGGACAGTGTTGGGAAAGTTCACTTTCTACATGAACTAGTTCAGTTCACAGTTCACATATTTTAAAATGAACTAGTTCAGTTCATAGTTCATAATTCAAAATGTTGAACTAAAGTTCATGGTTTCAAAAATGAACTAATTTATAGTTCTTTTTTCAATACGTTGCTGCGAGCTATTATTTGTCTCCTGTACGATGTTAATGGGCCATTGCAATGTTTACAATATCCTCAGAGGGCCGTACAAGTTATTGACCTCTAAAAAAAACTAAAATCACAACTCATTCATTTCATTCTGTGCAAAGAAAAAGCAACCTCCTAATCCAGATATCTCACCATGACTCGCGTATGCATGCACGTGCAGGGTGTGGCGTGACCACCAACACAGAAAGATATGGACACAAGATTTGTGCAAATGTATTTAGTTTCCTATCCATGTGAACATGGTTTAAGTGGGGGGGACCTAACCTCCTCTAGAGGGGTCCGGGGGGCATGCTCCCCTGGGAAGATTTGTTGCACTTTGAGAGCAACATTAGGAGATCTATGGACACATCTCTCAACACCCAAACACAACTGTAAGCAGATTTTCTTTTAATGTATGGATATTTGACAAATCACTACCCTTTCAAACTGTATTCTTCTTTATTAATAACTGTCATATAGTATTTTATACCTGTTTACTTTATTCTCTTATTTTTTTTATAACTTTAAAAATGATCATATAAAGATGTGCCTTTACCTCACTGGTTGTAGACAAAGCTTCTTATATTCGTTAGCATAGCTAGCTTACCAGATGCTAATGATAACAACACAGTTATTGACTGTCTGATCAGAATGACAGATGAGCAGATCGCCACTGGGCTTTCAACTAAAGACACAGACACGCAGAAACTGCGGCATGTGTATGGACTTATCGGTACTGCAATTTCTGAAGTGCTGGAGTGGCGTTCTGGTGCTCTCCGTCAGAACTGCACCCCTGTCAGTCGAGACATATACCACGTGATGACACGTTAGGCTTGTGTTGTGTTCAAGGACCCTGACCTTGGCCAGGAAAAACAGGCACTCGCTTGTTTAATTTTTTTGCGGTCTAGATTTCTTTCATTTTTTTATTTTTTGCGTGTGTTTATAAATTACCTCGAGGGCCGTACCAAATTGTCTCGCGGGCCGTATACGGACGGAGGCCGGAGGTTCCCCACCCCTGCCATAGAGTCTCACTCTGAGCGAGTGCTGCTGCAGCTGCTCTCGGCTTCGTCCATACTAATTAATTCATTCATTCATTCAATGCTCGCCGGTTCCGCGGTTCCACATTGTTTGTTGTGAGGAGTCTGATATATTTAGTATATTTATATTTTAGTGCGACAGCCAGGGGTGACAGGCGCGTACGCGTCACAGGCAGCTTGCTGTTGCCAGATTGGGTGGTTTTCCGCATTATTTTGAAGCCTGTTTACGGTGTGTTTTAACTGGGTTTTCGGCTGAAAGGCATATGAAATCTGGCACACTTTTGAACGCCGTTATAATACAGTGCTGAGAATGAACGCACTTTTGAACGCCGTTATACAGCGCTGAGAATGAACGCGTTCTCAATTACGTTCATCTAGCGGAAATACAGTACGTTTAGTTCACGTTCGCCCAAAATATGAACGCGTTCATGAACGATCGTTCATTGAACGCGTTCAGGTACATCACTGCACAGGGATTTATGTTTTTCAAAAATAATCGCGTTACAATCATGTCAGGTTTTTGGTGGAATTAATTAAGTCTTGGATTGCAGAGTATGAATGCCCTCTAGCAATTTTCAGACGATATATACGTGTGTAAAGTTTGTGAAGGCAGGAGGAAAAAAGCTTCCGCGATCACCGTCTCCTCTCCGTTCCTCCAAGCCCCGCCCCCTCCCTGAAAATAATGAGTGACAGTAACCCGATAGAAACTTTGTTATTCACTTAATCACTGAGATATAATGAAGCTAACTTAATCTCCTACATTCATGGGATTTATGTAACAGTAAAACAGAGAATGTAAGTGTGCACCCACATGCAGTATTTTTGTTTGTATATGCTATTGTAAATACTCCTGTTGTCTGCTGTGTTCAGACTCAAGTCCTGTGTGTGATGCCTCATTCAGGACATTCAGTGTCCTTTTTTTAACAGAAGACCGTGGCTAGAAGCTGCAGCTAGACTGCAGAAGCATTAGTTTTTTGTTTTTGAGGATGGAACAACTTCACACACGGAGGCTAGACCTATACAACTCATTTATTTTGGTTTATAAATTAATGTCAAGACATTTATGTTATTGATTTCTGAAGCACTTTCTAAATAATAAAAAGAGAGTTCATATGTATTTACTACATGTATGCATTGATGAAAAATAAGCCATGTGCAGTAATGTAGAAAATTGAGGATGCAACGCATTGGTATGCATCGGGATATCGAATTGAATCGAATCGTTGACAGGATAATCGAATCGTGAGATCAGTGAAGATGCACAGCCCTAACTTCTACCCCACTACAATTCAGAGGGAAATAATGCAGTTTTACTCCACTACATTTATTTAATATCTTTAGTCAGTTTGGAGATATATAGAAAATAATGTGAAATATTAACAACTCTTTTAATAAGACTTTATTTACACCTGGAGTAACATTCACAAGCTAATATAAACTAGCTGCACCTCTACCAGCTGTATGTAACTCTGAAATGGACCAATTTCCATAATGAGTACTCATACTTTAAGTATATTTTGATTGTAATAGTTGGATACCTTTTACTTGAGTAACATTTTGTATTACATTTTTACTTGTAACAGAGTATTCCTATACTGTGGTACTTCTACTTTTACTTAAGTACAAGATCTGAGTACTTCTCCCATCTCTGTTTACGACAAACTTTGTTTAGCATTTTGCAGCTGAGGTGTTAGAAGTAGACATACTACAAACAAACTGAAATAAATGTCCTGAATTTAAAATCTTACTTATGTAAAAGTACAAAAGTATTGTCATCAAAACATACTTAAAGTACTGATGTGCGTATTTTCCATCATATAAATGACTTGATTATTATTTTTGATGCATTAATGTGTTCATCACAGCTGGTTAAAGTGTTGCTGCATTTAATTACTTTATGTACTAGTACTAGTGGATATACTAACCTTAATATTTATTTATCACAGTTTATTTATTAGTTTATGCATATTTTGTATTTGCTTATCATTTGAAAGTGACTAGTAACCAATTTAGTCAAATACATGTTGTGAGTACAATATTGGCTTCCAAATCGTAGTAGAGTGTAAGCATAAGGTACCATAAAATAAGAATACTCGAGTATACAAGTACCCCAAAAGAGTACTTGAGTCAATGTACTTCAATACATTACACCACTGTTTTGAGGACATTTCTCTTGGCTTGAGAAACTCCCGTAGCTTAAGTTTCAACTGTTGCTCTTGTTATAAGGTGACCATTACAAGTAATTGTGATAACAGCTAACAGTAACACCGTATTGTGCTGATGTAAGTACAGTTTCAGGGAAGCTAGTCTGTCAAAACCACGGTGTTGTAAAACATTCCTAGCAGTTGAAGGATTTATCGTGAACATTATTCATTTCAATCCAGAATTATTTAACTTTAATTGTATTTTTCCCAGTTTTTTGTCTCTGCTGCAGACTTATTTTTTTCTATAAGGCACTGTTTTATTGTTGATGAAGTGTCATTGAACCTCAAATCTTTCAGCCCATTTTCTTGCTGACACTAAATGCTGATTGTTAGTTAGGACTAGGTATGAGTGGATACTGATTGCAGCCTGGACATGACAGGGCTGTAGGTCACCAGTTCAAATGGCAGATAATACACTGCAAAATAGCTTCGGGTGGGGGGGGAAGTCACAGAGATGTTTTAGGGACGAGGTGTCCTATTTGAACTTTACACCTCTTAAGAAGCAAGAAAGCCTTTGTTGACGCAAACACATGCAAACATTTTCTCTACTTTTCTTTAAATTGAGCAACTTTATTTTCCAGTTAGAAAAAAATTATAATTTCTGCTACTAGTAAGCCTGACCGCATCATCGGGTATAGGGTGATAAATGGAGCATGCCAGTCAATGAAATTGGAAAGGGACACAGCTTAAACAAAACTCGTGATAAATTGACTTTAAAACTAGCTAGTTGAAATGTTAGAGTAGTGGTGACTTGAGCATCTGTTCAATCTAGAGTGCAACAGCTTAATAGTGCTTTATCAGACATCTTCAGTGAAATGTTGTTACGGATACATAACTAACTCAAAACTTAAACCCTTATACAAAAATGAATGTTTGTCCTTCAGCCAAACCCTAGGTTATTTTGACATTCAGTCTGATGGCAGAGACGTGGCCTGTCATGATCTGATCATGTCATGGAATCCCTCCTTTTTATCGGATAAAAAAAAGATGTTTCTCCCAATTAGACTTTTTCTGATTTGTCACAAGGTTTACATTTTCTGTACATCGGGCAGGTTAAACTTGTACCCTCCGTTTACTCACTGGAATAGATGCAAGGTTGAGTTGCTAAATTATCATTCATTGATCATAATTTATTGGCTCATATTCTAAACCATTTTACTGAGAAAAAACTATTGTAATCTAAGAAATTAGAATGGAAATGATAACGATATTATTATGAATTGTAACTAAAAATGTTGCAAAACTGACTTGGAGCTTAATTTATAAAGGTTTTCTGTAGTCAAGGTGGGTTACAGAGATAAACTAAATGGTGCCTATTTAGTCTTTGAGAAGCAATATGAGTAGAAGAAAGATGACCACCTCTCCTTTACTGTCACTGAGGCCGATCTAAATTGGTCTGCTTGTATATCCGAGAGCTGCTCTGCTTTAGAGCCTCTGCTGGGAGTCCTCCAGCGAGCTAGAAGGGGCAGCCCTCCTTTCCTTAGCTGGTATTTTTAGATAAGGACACGCCTGGGGGACCCTAACTCAGTTTACGAGATGAGAGAGACGGTGCTAACGCTGCTTGAGCAAAGTTGGCTTCTCAGATTTAAGCAATGGATGCAGGTTATGTGGGTGTCTGTCTGTGCACTGCTTTACAGTCTTTTATCTGTTTTAGTAATACTCGCCACACACTTTCTACACATTACTTCAGGCAACCTTAAATTCTTTCCTGCATAGTTTGGAGGAATGGATGACGAGCTGTAATTATCATATCTGCCATGTACTTTTGCTCTGTCAGTCACGTTCTTTTTTTACTTCCCTCCTTACTCATTCAAAAAGACTGGGCTTAGACTTATACAATGGCACTTTGTCAACAATAAGGGTCAATTGACAGGTAACGGGTAAAACATTGCATCTTGTGTATGGCAATCACACGTCAGCAAGTGTATATAAGCAGTAAGTTAGTTTAAATAACCTGGTTAGGTCACAGCAGGAAGCTCTTAGAATCTTCTGCCATTCGTTCGATAAAAAAGACATACAGGAAAAACTAAGATGTTGTTCATAGAAATATCAGATGTTGCAGAGAATGTTTTTCAGGTTTGTAGGAATGCCTTTGTGACGCACCCGTGTTCAAACAACGCCTTCAGTCATCACCAATCGCCTCTCCTATCGGGTCATGCTTCACTTCTTATCTTGAGCTAAGGGAAGGTTGGACATAGGCTTTGTGAACTCAGCTACCAAGCTGTGATATCTTTTGAAATGTTTTTATGATTTATACAAAGCAGAAGATTCTGAACTCACCATAATATTTTGAATTGATTGATTCTGAAGAAACTATGTATGAGGGTGTGAATCTTTCATAATTTATTTTGATTGTTATTCTTAGGCTCATGATTTCATTCAATATCAATCCGATGCTAATATCAGGAGAAATGAAAGCGGAGTAAATTGTTCATGTACACACACAAAGGCAAAAGATACAATTATTCATGCGCACAAATAAACTGTTTGATCATGTATTAATTCTCACTTATTTCAAGACTAACAGGTTCATGTTCTGTCGCCAGCTAGCAGTAGTTTTATTTTTCACGTGGGGGAGCTCAGGTTCTGGTGACTGAGAGAACTTAATGCATCACTTCTGTGAGCGATGTGTTAACTGACCTTCGTTAGCCCAACAACCAGTGATTGCCTGTCTGTCATGCAAAACACGTTTCTCAATTAAAAAAAACCTGCATTTGTTTTATCTGAACCAAACCAGTTCTTGGCCCAAAATCAGTTTTTGTTTTTGATGACCTGACAACTGCAGTGTTTTCCTTTTTTTTAAATTTGTTCCACTGTGAGTGAAGTTCTATGAAACCAAAGTTTATATTAGAAATTGTGACATTACATTACATTTAGCTGACTCTTTTATCCAAAGCGACTTACAATAAGTACATTCGACCAGGAAGACACAACCTTCTGCAGGTCTCCCTTGAAAAAAAGATCATTGATCTCAATGGGATTTTACCTGGATAAATAAAGGTTTTGAATTGAATTGAACCTTGAAGAAAACGGAATCATATAACAGGGTTCGTACGGTCATTGAAAACCTGGAAAAGTCATGGAAATTCAAAATGCAAATTCCAGGCCCTGGAAAAGTTATGGAAAAGTCATGGAAATGTAACTAAAGTTGCGTCAAATATAATTTACATTTGATCTAATCGCCAAAATAATCTGCGGTCGCGAGCTGGTATGTGCCATCATGACGCGCATGGTGTTATTTTTTAATATATGAAGCGCGAGCTGTGTGCTCGAGTCTTCCTGCCTGTCGGCTGAACTCTGCTGCTCCGGGATGAGGGTCAGCTACATTAGCTACGGTGCGTTCGTTAACTGCGGAGTCACTGTGGCACAGACTGCAACGCTGGTGAACAGCTGTTAGAACGGGCCGTTCAGGTGTTCAGAGCAGAGCGGCAGAGTGTGATGTGAACTGAAATGTTTTTCTGTCACAATATCATTAAGGAATCGTTGAGCTAGCTAGCTAGCATACATTGTCACTATCTGCTAACGTTAGCTTTAGCCTTCGTTTTCTAATAGTTTTTTTCATAGGCTATACACGGAGGTGGTATAAGTATAGATATTGTGCTAGAGTAAAAGTAGAAGTACTCAGATCTTGTACTTGATTAAAAGTAGAAGTACTCAGATGTTGTTCTTAAAAGTAGAAGTACTCAGATCTTGTACTTGAGTAAAAGTAGAAGTACTCAGATAAGTAAAAGTAGAAGTACTCAGATAAGTAAAAGTAGAAGTACTCAGATATTGTACTCGAGTAGAAGTACTCAGATCTTGTACTTTAGTAGAAGTACTCGGAGCTTGTACTTTAGTAGAAGTACTCAGAGCTTGTACTTTAGTAGAAGTACTCAGAGCTTGTACTTAATAACAGTATAGTACTCAGATGTTGTACTTGAGTTAAAGTAGAAGTACTCGGATAAGTAAAAGTAGAAGTACTCAGATCTTGTACTCGAGTAGAAGTACTCAGATCTTGTACTTTAGTAGAAGTACTCAGATCTTGTACTTTAGTAGAAGTGGAAGTACTCAGATCTTGTACTTAATAAAAGTATAGTACTCAGATGTTGTACTTGAGTAAAAGTATAAGTACTCAGGTCTTGTACTTGAGTAAAAGTAGAAGTACTCAGGTCTTGTACTTGAGTAAAAGTAGAAGTACTCAGGTCTTGTACTTGAGTAAAAGTAGAAGTACTCGGATCTTGTACTTGAGTAAAAGTAGAAGTACTCGGATCTTGTACTTGAGTAAAAGTAGAAGTACTCGGATCTTGTACTTGAGTAAAAGTAGAAGTACCAGAGTGTAGGAATACTCTGTTACAGTAAAAGTCCTCCATTCAAAATGTTACTCAAGTAAAAGTACAAAAGTATTATCATCAAAATATAGTGAAAGTAGCGACAGTAAAAGTAGTCGTTGTGCAGATTGGTCCATTTCAGAATAATATATATGATATGTTTTATAATGATTGATCATGAAAGTGTTCTCAAAGCTGGTGAAGGTGCAGCTAGTTTGAATGACTTTGTAGACTGCAGGGTAGCTTGTGGATTTACTCCAGGTGGAACTAAAGTCTAATTTAACACTTGTTTATATTTCACATCATTCATCCAGATCTGTGAAGTAACTAATGGTATTAAATACATGTAGTGGAGGAAAAGTACACCATGTACCTCTGAACTGTAGTGGAGTATAAGTACACCATGTACCTCTGAACTGTAGTGGAGTAGAAGTACACCATGTACCTCTGAACTGTAGAGGAGTAGAAGTACACCATGTACCTCTGAACTGTAGAGGAGTAGAAGTACAAAGTAGCAAAACATTGAAATACTTAAATAAAGTACAAGTATCTCAAAATTGTACCCACGTAATGTACTTGAGTTTATGAACTTAGTTACTTTACACCAGTGGCTATACAGATCGAAAGACTAAGCCTGGCACAGAGGCATGACAATACATTTTCAAAATGCTCAACAGTGCTGCCAGAATTATAAACTGACTGCTACACAATTAAAATAAATGCTTTTTATATATTTATATTAGATGTGACTCTTTGGCGTTTCTGTTATTATTGACACTGCTGCTATCAGGGGGTCAGGGGTCGGGTCCTTGTCACCTTTTTCATACCTGATGACTTTGCCTCCCTGACTACAGTTGCTTTAGCGTGTAGAACAGGCCTATTCAAATGGCGGCCCGCGGGCCAGATGCGGCCCAGAACCAACTCCCGAGTGGCCCAGCCTCTTGTGGCCAAATTCCTACACTAGTACAGACCATGAACGCAACACTCCGCGTTGCTAGAAACCACCAAACCACAACGCAGCACGTTTTTTGAAAGTGCATCTAGTGGTGCTAGTAACGATGGTCCTATGATAGCAACTCTAAAACATGTCTCTCTCAACTCTGAAGTGTAAACAAAGACAAAACGGTCATTGATCTTGTGGAGCAGATGCGCGAGTCATTGCCCAAGTCAAGCTGGACCTTTTCGCGACCGACTTGAGTACGGGTCGGATGCTGCATTTTCCGACGCTCCACAAACACATCACATCCCCGGCACAAATCACGGATGTGATGACAGATTTCATTGCGAGGTTGAAAGAGAACTTTGGTCAATTGGATGGACTTGCTCTGCCCACAGAGGTGATGGGCTTTGTCAGAGACCCCTCCACTGTTGCAATGGAGGGGGGCGTATCCACCAGAGCAAAGGAAGTGGTCCCCTCCATCGACGAGGGGAAATGTACACTGAAACTTATTGACATGCATTCATCCGTAACCGGATGCCCCAAGCGCAGCGCACTAACGGGCCAGCGAAGTTTTGGAGTGATGTCAACAAACGGCAGTTCCCTTCGTTCAGAAAGTAGCGATCTGTGTGCTCAGTATGTTTGGATCAACATACAAATGTGAGTCAAGCTTTTCACACATGAACTCAATCAAAAGTAGCACTCGCTGCTCCCTAACTGACAGCACTCTTCACCAATGTTTTAGGATTGCATTGACATCCTATGAGCCAAAAATCACTGCTCTTGTTCAAAACTAAAAATGTCACTTCTCCCATTGAGAAAGTCAGCGATGACAAATCACACATGCGGTGATAGTAAGCACCTAGTTTACCATAGTAGACGTGTAGTGTAGTATTCATTCATGTTAGTTACCCTTATCCCTTGTTATGGGTTTGTGCACTGAAGGGTTTGACAGTTATTTTTGTATTTAAATGCACTTTGTAATGTGTCTGGGTCGAAAAAAATTATCTGAATACTTTACTTCTAAAGCGAACACATGTAATGCTACAACTGTGCACTTTTTTTTTTATGCACTGATGCCTCAGATTCTGTTAAATTAATGCTAATTTGTTGTGTTTTTATGCACTTTTGTTAGATGAACAATGAATACAAATGGCATGTTTTTCATCGCAGTAATATGTGTTGGTTTAAAATGTGTCATTACCCGCTTTTTACAGGCCGCTGAATGTCTGGCCCAGCTGAATTTTGTAGTTCTAAAATCTGGCCCAATTGAATGTGTAATTGAATAGCCCTGGTGTAGAAGCTAGTAAGACTACTATTTGATTTGTTTTAGATAGGCACTACATGTTTCATATGCAGACCTTATTTTCCTGTTCCATGTTCAAATAAACCATTTTCAGTGGGAATTTTGTTTTGGTCATGGAAAATGAGGTAAAGGTCATTGAGAAGTCATTGGTGAAAAAGTGTATGAACCCTGATATAAGTACATCAGGTTTCATAGAGCCAAACATTTCAAGTCCTACTCAACTGGCTATAGATAAGCCAGTCCTTTGTTAGTATATAAGTGCTTTGTTAGTAATTCTATCGCTCGAGGTGGAGTCGAAAGAGATGAGTTTTCAGTCTGCGCCGGAAGATGTGCAGACTTTCTGCTGTCCTGATGTCAATGGGGAGCTCATTCCACCATTTTGGAGCCAGGATAGCAAACCCACGTGTTTTTGACATCAGCATAAAAACTTGACGGGTGAATTTCAAATGATGTCAGTGTGCGAAAAAGTACACCTCCCACCGTCCGGGATGTGTTATTTACAATATCGGACAAGTAGATCTTTCAATTGACTTGTCCGGTGGACAAGTGACGTTTTTCGCCCCGATTTATTGACAAATTATTGATACATTCAGTTTACAAAAGGCAGAACTCATTCGCAAATTGTCCGTGTCCGCCATTGTTCGTTTAGAAATGTTAGTTTCGGTCAGGGCTCGAAATTAACTTTTTTCCTCAGTGTCCCACAACTGTCCCGAATTCTACTTTGTATTGTCCCGGATTTAACCAGCAGTGTCCCAAATTTAAATTTGTATCGTCGCCCCCCCAATTATGCAGAATACATATAATTTGATACTTTTTTGTCACTTAATCATCACACCATAGACTCTGGTCCACCATGTAAGTTTAAAATACTTATTCTTTTAAACATATGAATATTAGTCTGATCTGTTGCCTCTCCTAGAGTAGAAGGGAAGAGAGTTGTTTTAAGACATGTTTTTCTATTGTTTCTCAATATCCAGACTAATTTATCATTGTCATGTCAACATTGAAGAATTCTGATTTGTATTTTTCAATTCAATATGGTATGGCTGTATGGTCTCTGTGTTTTATGATCGGAACCCTCTATCTGGCAATAAAAGTGGTATGATAATAAAAAAACAGAAGTTCCATAATACAGTTTAATAAATGTATCTGTTTTCAGTTCTAATTACAAGTTATCCTCACAAGTCGTCAGTAGTACTATAGGAATATAAATTGATCTTCTATCTTCATTCATGAATGTCAATCATCTTGCTCTCACTCACCCACCCACCCCCCCCAGGCACAAAAACAACTGGAACATTACTCTCTCTTAACATGACACATTATTCTCATACCAGAGTTGATTGACAAACTAAAATTACCTTGCGACACCCTTTCTAATAGTCACCCAATCTGACTGACGTTCTTAACCAAAAAAAAGTAAAACACTAAAAAAAGATGAAAAGCTAAATGATTAGCTAAATGCCTTACGTTTTTGCAGCTAAAGATTCTAGCCTTGTCACTGACTGACTGACTGACACAGAAAATGCAAAAAATTATAGGCTACACAGGGCTCGACATTAAGGATGGCCCGATGGCCCGGGGCCATCTAGCATTTAGCTCGGGCAATGAAGCCTCGCCTGCTGGTGGCCCGATCGGGCAATCTATTATGCCAGTATCATGCAGCTCGCGGATCCAGTAATGAGTGACCCGACAGTAAAACTAAACACATCTATAACTAGTTTAGGTAGTTTTAGAAGTAATTAAAATAGCTACGTGTGATATTCTAACCTGAAGTGTGTGTTTTGTCCGCTCACCGCTGCATGTGGTCATGCAGAGCTGCGTGTCGAGTCGTCAGCAGCAGCTGATCTCTCTCTCCCGTCAGATTAGACTTCACTCGCGTTTATGTCCATATCGATCAGATCCAGCTAGTTCTAGCTAATGATATGACTACCTGCTTATTAAAAGACACCTAAACAATAAGTGTCGCTATGCAACTGGGTGAGGCCACAAAGTATAGCGCAGCATTATGCATTTGTTTACATGCCCACCGGAACCCCGAGGCATTACCAACAGATCAACGCACAATCAACCCATACAGGACATCTCTTTCTCCACATTAAGTGTTAGACATTAGAGTTGACTATTCTTGTCTGTCACATAAGTGGCGCAACTGAATACTACCCGGACAATGAATCGAATGCAACCACATTTTCGCGGGAATTTCAGTTTGTTACGGATTCTGATGCTGAATACATAATGATCAAATAATTTAAAGTCAGAGTGTATTACAATGTTTCTTAGTCCACCAAAGCAAGGTGAACAACCTGGAAAGAAGAGAAAGACTGAGCTGCAGCCCCCCCCCCCCCCCGAAAAAAGAGAATCAAAATGATAGGTATGTGCCCAATAATATTTTCTTCAAAGTAAATATTCAATATTTTTTCTTCAAAAGTACATATTTTTTTCATAAGTAAATATGGGCATAACATGTTTTAATAGATAATTTTTTTATGGTGGTCCAGAGACAGGAATATAATTTCACATTTGTTATGATATAAATGATTTTTTTATGGTGGTCCAGAGACGGGGATTATAATTTGACATTTTGTATGTGTTTGCAGATGTGCTCATCAAGCACCTGGAGAAAAGATTCCAAGATCTCCAGAAAGGGAGTGTCCCTTCAAAATGTTCCATCTTCAACCCCAGTCAGTGGCCCTCTGTCTGTCAGAGGGCCATTGAGTCGTTGAATCAGCAAACACAAACAAGAAGAAGTGAAATTAAGAATACAATTGAAATTGTATAATATTGTGGTGGTTAATTTTATAATTCTAGAGAATGCACCAGACGGCATCGAAGACCTGCAGGTCCCCCAAACCTTTCGTGAGTCATTTCGTCCGCGCGCATTTTTCAGGGCCATCTCTAGTGGACTCAGGGCCATCTGTAAATTAGCTTAGATGGCCCACAGGGCCATCTCCCAAAATCCTTAATGTCATGCCCTGCTACACCTCTTATTATGATCAAATGTATTTCACATCATTTTCACAAACTTCAAAAGAACATGACGCCGCATTTTAGGACTTTTGTATGCATTGTAAGGCACACTTCAGTTGCTAGCGTTAGTTAGCGCTAGCTAATGCTAACGCTAGCGCTAGCTAACATTGGCACTTAAGACAGCTAATTTACCACAGTGGAAGACGATGCATCATGACCAGGACTTGGGATGTTTTCGTTTCGGGAGTCGGCAGAATTGGGGCTTGCAACAGGGGGCTGTTTATTCAACCACCTCAGCATTTCTTTCTTCTGTTTATAACTGTCGTGACTAGGGATGTCCCGATCACCTTTTTTTGCTCCCGATCCGATTCCGATCATTTGCTTTTGACAATCTGCCGATACCGATTTTTCCCGATCCGATCTTTATGCAATGCATTAAGAGAAAAAAAAGGTAACAGATAACGGCTGGTCATCCAACGCGATGAATTCAGCTATCTTGGCTGTTATCTGTTCTGGGGCAGTTTCTCTTTCCTTTTGAAAGTCTCTGAAAGTGTCGGTTGTTTCAGTGCCGTTACCTGAGTGGCCGCTGTGTACTCGCCGTGTTGTTGTTGGTGTTTGTTTCTCAGGTAGCGTATTAGATGGTCGTGTTGAACGTAGCTCTGTTCTTTCCACCACGCGGAACCTCTGCCTTGCAAACATTGCATCTGGCTGTTACACTGCCTTCGCTTTCAATTTTATAATACTTCCAAACTCCTGACATTTTCTCTGTGCCGAGTCACCAGCTGAACGTAGCCTCTCGTTAGCTTACTGCTACTATTAGACACTGCGCCCACTCTGTTGCCAGCTTTCAGAGAAATAAGCAACCAGGTCTATGAAAACAAGCCCAAAGAAAGCAACACATACATGATGTTGTGTAATTTTAAACCAAAACTAAGTCCTCAGGATGACTTTAAGACGTGAACATGGTCATTTTTGTTTTGTAACATTAAATAATAAAAAAAAAAAGTATAAAAAAAAAATTCAAAAAAAATCCCGATCCCCGATTTTTTTCTCCCGATCCCCGATCTTTTTGAAATCACGTGATCGGATCGGGACATCTCTAGTCGTGACCGTTGCATTAGCGCGAGTCTAGCAGCAGTCAGCAGCAGAGTGGATGACGTAGAATGCATTCTATGATTTGACAGCCCAATGACTTTGCAAATAACACCCATTTTGAAGTTTACTTTTAATCTTTTTTTCACAGTCCCGAAATAGTCCCAGACAAAATAGATTTGTGTCCCAGTAGGAATTTTTATGGTCCCCGGGACATCGGGACATTGTTAATTGCGAGCCCTGGTTTCGGTTCTGCAAATCGATTCATAAGGAAATGCATCTCGCCGCTTTCTGTACAGTTAGACGGGAGCGGGGTGGGAAGTGTAGCACAGTGGCAGGGTTGGGAAGCAAAACTTGGTTCCGAGTAGGAACAAATAACAATTGTCCGGTCCCGGGATTAAGAGTTGTGAGGACAGGAGGCGAGGCCGAGCCCCGCGGACTGCAGCTCTCTCTCTATGCTCCGTATCAGCTGATCGCTGCACGGTGCAGCTCAGCGTCTCTCTCTCTCTCTTTCTACACACAGCAGATCCGCTGCCCGTTTAACAGCCGCATCTTTGTCAAACTTTCTTATGTTCTTTCTCTAACACGTAATGAAGGTTATTAAGCGTTTTAGCTCCTGTGTTGTTAATATGGACCGCCATTTCCTTTATGAAGTGAAGCAGCCTCCCTGTCTGTCCTCACGCTGTCCTCACATCCCCGGACCCCCAGACTCAGAGGAGCACAGGGATGTCAGTATTGTTTATGAAGCAGGGTATAGAAAGTACATTATTGAAATGCTATTTATACTATTTATTTACTTTTACAAACGGTGAGTAGCTGGGCAGCTATTGCAGGACATGTGTAAGCTCTTTGAGTTGTAGAAAAGCGCTAGGCCTATAAGCTATACAAATAATAATAATAATAACTTTATTTGTATAGCACCTTTCATACAGGGGATTGCAGTTCAAAGTGCTTTACATCAGTAAAAAATAAGACGTAAAATCAGTGTAAAACAAGCAGCAAGAGCAAAGCATAAAGTGGGATAAAATAATTAAAAATACATGGGGAATAAAACATAGAGAAATAGTGCAATGTCAATCACAGAGAATAGTGCAGTATAATAGTGTAAAATCAGTAAAATGCTTTGGTAAAGAGATAGGTTTTAAGCTGGTGACCTCTAATAGACCTGCATCTGATGATCGCAGTGTTCTGGCAGGTGTGTAGTTCATTAGAGAGTCAGCAATGTAGCTGAGTCCTTGTCCATTTAGAGCTTTGTATGTGAGGAGAAGCACCTTCAAATCAATTCTAGAAGTTACAGGAAGCCAGTGTAGAGTAGCTAAGACAGGCCTAATGTGTTCCCTCCTTTTGGTATTCGTCAGTAGTCTAGCTGCAGAGTTTTGAATGAGCTGGAGTCTTCCAATAGCTTTCTTGGGGAGACCAGTGAATAGTGCATTGCAGTCTCTAGTCGGCTAGATATTAAAGCATGAATTAGCTTCTCTGCATCATTTTGATTTATGAATGGTCTTACCTTCGCTATGTTTCTGAGATGAAAGAAAGCTATTTTGGTCACTTTGTTTAAATGGGCGTTGAAGTTCAAATCTGAGTCCAGGATGACACCGAGACTTGTCACCTCCGGTGTAATCCATGTGGTTAAACTTCCTAGATTATTTGTTAGCATCTCTCTTTTTGAGATAATAATAATTTATTATTATTATTATTAGGCCTATTTGTTGGACATGTGTGGTTGGACTCACAGGCAGGTTGCAGTGTAACATCAGAGGACACTGGGCCAATTGTACATTCTCAAACTGCACCACTTAGAACTAACTAAACAATGCAGAGATTATTTTTATATAATTGTATTCAATAACTGTAAGAAATTAAACAGTATGAAGTGATTTGTAAATAGGAATACAGATTTGACTTAATGTTTTCTTTTCATAAATATATTTTTCTCCCAGTTTGTCATGGGACTTATTTTTACCCTCTCAAAAGAACCGGAATCGAGAACCGAAAAGCAGAACCGGAATCATTAAAATCCAAACGATACCCAACCCTATGTGTGATGCAGTAAAATCTTACCGCTCACTTAAGTTAGTGGTGTTGTAAAAATCGTGGGAAAGTGTAAAATACGATGACGAAGAAGAAGATTCCAGTGGCCCCAATTTTTGTCCATTCTGGACAAGTGAAAAATGTATTCGGACAAGTAAATCGACAAACTCACTTGCCCATGGACAAGTACTCTCTAAAAACTTGTTCTCACACTGGATGTAGAAGGTCACCCGAAGATCCCATGATATTATGTAACCATGCATCATGGGATATTTTTTCTTTCCAGACTTCAATGCTAATTCCGCTACTGATCTAGTTTTATTCATCTTGGCATCTCAAGTTCTACGATATGGCTCATCAAAGCTGGATGGTGCTGACCGTGGTTAAGGTCTTAATTTGAAGCGAGCTCTGTCACAAGATGTAGAGCTAATCAATGATCTCCTGATGTACAACTTGTGCAGGACATGATCATAATATTTGTTTGAGTCTCCTGATCGTCTCATGCTAATAAGCTTTGCATGTGTAGATAATACCCGTCCATCAGGCACGAAAGTTCAGTGATTTGATAATAATATTAAGTTTTTTACAATTGTAACGATGCATTTCCTTAAACGAGGTGCTCTCAAAAATGTCTTTCAAATGAGTTGTAAGTAGCTGGAAAGTCTTCAGTAATACTCCAACCAAGTAGTACATGAGTATTATCATGATCTTTATAAACTAAAGGATATTGCAAGTCTTTGATGTTCAAAGAAGTAACACTGGTATTTTATCCATTTGTAGTTGTTCCTGGTGTTTCTTCATTCATAGCCTGTTTTAAGTGTATTAACAGTAGAACTATCTGCCATCCAGCTTTAAGCCAAGAAAGTGAGTATTCAATTAGTCCTCTTACTTAATCGTTTAGGCCTTATTGAGTTGGGGCCTGACTGTATTTTTCAGTTAATCTTTTTTAAGTTATTTGGCGGTGTGTACCTTGGCAAAAACATTGCAGGCCTTATGTGTGTTTAATGGATAAGGTTTAACTTATTTACTCAGGAAGGTGGTGTTGATTGAATTTGAACATGCAGTTCCAATGTTAACATGCAACCAGGGCTCGAGCTTAAGGACGTCCCGTCGTCCCGGGGCCGAAAAAAATAGTGTCGGGGAGGATAAAAAATAATTTTGGGACGAGAGTTAAAATAAAAATACCCTGCTAACTCTACTACAAACGGCGATGAAAATGAAACTGACTGCACGTTTTGTGTAGCACACGCAGTGTGAGAAAAAGTTTTTAGAGAGTACTTGTCCATGGACAAGTGAGTTTGGCAATGTACTTGTCCGAATACATTTTTCACTTGTCCAGAATGGACAAAAATTGGGGCCACTGGAATCTTCTTCTTCGTCATCGTATTTTACATTTTCCCACGGTTTTTACGACACCGCTCAACGTAAGTAAGCGGTAAGATTTTACTGCATTACACATAGGGTTGGGTATCGTTTGGATTTTAACGATTCCGGTTCTGCTTTTCGATTCCGGTTATTTTCGGTTCTCGATTCCGGTTCTTTGAGAGGGTAAAAATAAGTCAAACTGGGAGAAAAATATATTTATGAAAACATTAAGTCAAATCTGTATTCCGATTTACAAATCACTTCATACTGTTGAATTTCTTACGGTTATTGAATACAATTCTATAAAAATAATCACTGCATTGTTTAGTTAGTTCCAAGTGGTGCAGTTTGAGAATGTACAATTGGCCCAGTCTCCTCTGATGTTACACTGCAACCTGCCTGTGAGACAGAGTCCAACCACACATGTCCAACACATAGGACATAACCTAATAATAATAATACATTATATGTATAGCCTACAGTATAGGCCTAGCGCTTTTCTACAACTCAAAGACGCTTGCACGCTTACACATGTCCTGCAATACACATGCTGCAGCTGCCCAGCTGCTCACTGTTTGTAAAAGTAAATAAATAGAATTTCTATTTCAATAATGTACTTTCTACACCCTGCTTCATAAACAATACTGACATCCCTGTGCTCCTCCGAGTCTGGGGGTCCGGGGATGTGAGGACAGCGCGAGGACACAGACAGGGAGGCTGCTTCACTTCATAAAGGAAATGGCGGTCAATATTAACAACATAGGAGCTAAAACGCTTAATAACCTTCATTACGTGTTAGAGAAAGAACATAAGAAAATTTGACAAAGATGAGGCTGTCAAACAGGCAGCGGATGCGCTGTGTGTAGAAAGAGAGAGAGACGCTGAGCTGCACCGTGCAGCGATCAGCTGATACGGAGCATATGAGAGAGCTGCAGTCCGCGGGGCTCGGCCTCGCCTCCTGTCCTCACAACTCTTATTAATCCCGGTACCGGACAATTGTTATTTGTTCCTACTCGGAACCTAGTTTGAACCCGGCCACTGTGCTACACTTCCCACCCCGCCCCGCCCCACCCCCGTCTAACTGTACAGAAAACGGCGAGATGCATTTCCTTAGGAATCTACAAGCAGAACCGAAACTAACACTTCTAAACGAACAATGGCGGACACGGACCATTTGCGAATGAGTTCTGCCTTTTGTAAACTGAATGTATCAATAATTTGTCAATAAATCAGGCCGAAAAACGTCACTTGTCCGCCGGACAAGTCAATTGAAAGATCTACTTGTCCGATATTGTAAATAACACGTCCCGGACGGTGGGACGTGTACTTTTTCGCACACTGACACAGTTATTAAACCTCCTTGTCAACATAAACACACACACGCACAAAACATTTAGCAACCCTTGAAATACACACACGCACGCACACACACACACACACACACACACACACACACACACACACACACACACACACACACACACACACACACACACAGTACGTAGCTACAGCTGTTCGCGGGTCTAGCTATGTACTGAGTGTGTATATTTCGCGGGTTGAGTGATGACAATGGTATCCCGTGGAGGAATTCTGAAATGTTTTACCGTTACATCACAAAAACGCACAGTAGAACCAGACCCTGGAGCGCCGGCCTCTTTATTTACTTACTCCTCTTCATCCCCTATGGGTAATAAGGCTGAGATGAGAACCCTCCATCGTATTTAGTCCTTAGCAATATGCTGCGCCTCTCCCCATGTAGGGATGGGTACCGAGCCCCGGTATTAAACGAGCCCCGGGCCGGAATTATTAAAGACAGTCGTTAAGCTCCGACGTTATCGGACTTTTTATCGGTACTGGAGACATTTAAAAAATATGTCATATGTATTATTGCTACAGACACATTATATCGCAGTTTTAGTTTCGCAAACTCCGTTTCTAATATGCAATAAGACTACAACATGCGCCAATTATGTATTTTCGAGCTTTCCAATCCAGACGAGATCTCTCTGTCCCGTCTGGGTGCGAGGGGGCGGGCCGTTTGTAAAGGTCTCCTGACTGTTACAGACTGTCATCCTGGTTAGTGGTTACTCTGGGTTCTGTCTTCAGGACAGTGTTGGATTTTTTTGTTAATTGGATGGGACTTGATTGGATTCAATATTAGAGTAATTTTCTCGTTTGTGTGTTTGTTTAAATATATTTGGCCTTTGTTTATGTGATTGAATGATTTACTCAAATAAAAATTATCATCTAGATTTGTATGATGTTTTATTTATGTTAAAGGTCACTTTGAATGATTTTAACTAATGATAATGTAGGAAAACTAACATCTTAAATTCGGGAAGGTCCACATTAATTTCGGGACGGCTTAGATTGTATTTCGGGACGGTTCCGGGAGGATGGTGAAAAAAGTTAGTCGAGAGCCCTGCACGCAACGTATTTCCCCTTAGTTTTTTTGCATTCAAAATTGACTAAAAAAATGTGGATCCATTGCAATTTAATAGGGATACAACATGTTGCATTTTGCAGGGGTTTTCCAAATGACTGTTGCTAAGCTAACTACCTACCAATACAAAGTGTGCTGCTTCAAAAACTTGGAGGGCGGGCTTTGTCACATATGAGAATAGCTGCTCCATCTTACAGTTGTTATGTGTTCCCTCAGGAGCAGGCCTGTCACAATAATACATTTTGTTGGACGATACATTTTCCTGGAAATTATTGCGATAAACGATGATATTGTCGGCACCGTTGTCAGACCATTTTAGATCACTGACATAATGATAATATGTAATAATAATTGAAGTACATCCTTTCAAACAGAACTTTTTTATTGAACATTCAACATTGCAAATTAAATGTGACATAATATTCAGATATATAAATTATATATAATAAATAAAACAAATACATTACATTCTGAAACATGTATTAAATCACACACAACCTAAACAATAAATTAAATAGACTCTCTCTCTCTCTCAAATAAATATGAGCACACAATGTCTCACAAGCACAAAAAACTCCTTAAAACAACAGTCAAGTGTACAGTCCACTGTCCATGCTAGCTTTTGTTGCTAACTTTTTTAAACAAATGCGACATACCGGCTCGTTCAAGTCCGTAGGTTCGCCTTGTTGATTTGGCTAAAATCCAAAATATTCCCACACCGGAGATGGAGTTAGGTTTTGCGTAGTAAGTCACACGTTGTCTCCTGCTTGTCTCTATATTATTCATTTGGCTGCTACACTGCTGCACGCGGAGTGTCCTGACCTGGCTGTGTGTGTAAGCCCCGCCCCTCACTAGGGGTGTTGAAAATAATCATTTCTACGATGCATTGCGATGCGGACGTGGACGATTCGGTCTCGATGCAGTGACGGAAGATAATCGGTTATAGAGTAGTAACGTTGCTTCCTGATTTTCCGGCCGCGGCTTTACTAACGTTTTTTCTGTCACTTTAATATCAAATCGGTCGGTGACGAAGAGATCAGGGAACAGACGTGACAGCAGCACAGCAACACCGAACACGGAGCAGTCTGCTTTATCCACCAACACAAGAACACCAGTCCAGAACCAAAAGCAGAATGACCGGCTCTGAATCACTCCGTGTCGCTGCGGCTCAGAGACACAGGGATTTATGTTTTTCAAAAATAATCGCGTTACAATCATGTCAGGTTTTTGGTGGATTTAATTAAGTCTTGGATTGCAGAGTATGAATGCCCTCTAGCAATTTTCAGACGATATATACGTGTGTAAAGTTTGTGAAGGCAGGAGGAAAAAAGCTTCCGCGATCACCGTCTCCTCTCCGTTCCTCCAAGCCCCGCCCCCTCCCTGAAAATAATGAGTGACAGGCTGATAGTGACCCGATAGAAACTTTGTTATTCACTTAATCACTGAGATATAATGAAGCTAACTTAATCTCCTACATTCATGGGATTTATGTAACAGTAAGACAGAGAATGTAAGTGTGCACCCACATGCACTATTTTTGTTTGTATATGCTGTTGTAAATACTCCTGTTGTCTGCTGTGTTCAGACTCAAGTCCTGTGTGTGATGCCACATTCAGGACATTCAGTGTCCTTTCTTAACAGAAGACTGTTGCTAGAAGCTGCAGCTAGACTGCAGAAGCATTAGCTTTTTGTTTTTGAGGATGGAACAACTTCACACACAGATATAGGGAGGCTAGACCTATACAATTCATTTATTTAGGTTTATAAATTAATGTCAAGACATTTATGTTATTATTTTCTGAAGCACTTTCTAAATAATAAAAAGAGAGTTCATATGTATTTACTGCATGTATGCATTGATGAAAAATAAGCCATGTGCAGTAATATAGAAAATTGAGGATGCAACGCATTGGTATGAATCGTGATGCACCGGGATATCGAACCGAATCGAATCGTTGACAGGATAATCGTAATCGAATCGTGAGACCAGTGAAGATGCACAGTCCTACCCCTCACGGCACATCAGACACAGCACTCCTGGCTAAAATGCTGGTCACATCCTTATGTAAACAAACACGCATGTAAACGGCAATTAATCGAGGTCCGAAAAGTTATCGAGTTCATTTTTATTTATCGTATGATAAGTCAATGAATTGCTTATCGCGACAGGCCTACTCAGTAGAGAGTACTCCAAATACAGAAATAATAATGCACTTGTGTTTGTCTTTCTTTTCCCACCAGGTCCTTTTACAGATGTAGTCACCACCAACCTCAAACTGAAGAACCCCTCTGACAGAAAAGTCTGTTTCAAAGTGAAGACGACTGCGCCGCGCAGATACTGTGTACGGCCAAACAGTGGTGTCATTGATCCTGGAGCAACTGTCATTATCTCTGGTAAGTTTTTCAGATGTTTGTATTTATTACCTGCCTGTTTAGGGAGATGGTGGGGAAACCTTTGAGGGAAACTGTCAGGAACATGTTGCAAAATGGGTCACGGTTCAAGAAGGTCAGCCGCTCAGTGGAAGCAGTTTTCACCCAGTCAAATCCACAGAGTCCATCATTGGACTCTCCAATTACCAAATTCGACAACTTTCCGTTTTCTTTTATAAAAATGCACAATCATTTCAAAGTATTTTACATACGATATCGTATTAATATACAAAACCAAGGGTACTGAAACATAAGCCGACGTATTCACCAAAACATAGACATGTATGATTCAGGGTTTCCGCTAGGATTTTTTCTCGACGGTCAAATGTCCGGGCAGATTTTATTTTACCGGACAAATTTGAAACTTACCGGTCATATTTCAATAATAATAATAATAGTTGTGTAGCAGAGTTTCCGTTAGCAGGTAATTACCGGACTATGAGCAGATATGCTGATGTTTAAAACTCAGTTCACGGGGCTCATTTTTATATTTCTTCAGTTTATAATCGTAACAGATCGAAAAAAATTCAGATTAATTTTTCAATAAATGATTCAACAAACAACATAATTATTACATTCAAACAAACTACTTGTAGTAGATAACGTACATTATTCAGAAGTTTACATCAACTTTGAATAATAACACGGGAGAAACGGATCCTCTCTTTTCCCCTCTCCCTCCCTCTCTCTCCTGACAGCACGTCAGTTTATCATGCAGCTCCTGCAGCGCACTAAACAGAGGGCGGGGCTTCAGGTGATTCTGCAGAGCTGCGTGTCTCGGTCAGACTCAGCAGCTGATCTGATCTCTCTCTCGCTCCGGTTACACTTCACTCGCGTTTATGTCCATATCGATCAGATCCAGCTCTCCTGATCGGCCTAGAGAGCACCGATCAAACTATTAAGAGTGAATATCGGCCGATAATGACCGGCGGCCGATCGATCGGAGCCTCCCTAATTATTACCAGACATTTTGACCGTCAGGTTTTGAATTTACCGGTTTTTTATAAATTTTACCAGCTAAAAACCGGTAATTACCGGCTAACGGAAACCCTGGTATGATTGGAGAATAGTTGTCTACCTTTAATGATGCCTTAATGCAATGAAGACGGTAAGGTGAGCAAAGTTGAAGTGGAACAGCCTTTAAGGAAACATGATTTAAAACCTCTGGATGGGCAAATGTAGGTTTTCATTCAGCTCTTTAGGGTCAAATTGGCCTCAATGGAGCTACTGAAACTCTGTTCATTGGTTTATCGACTCGTATTAAGGACAGTCTCCTTGGCCAAATTGGTGAAATGTAAAGTTTCCTTCAGTAACTGCTAGGGATGCTCCGATCCATCGGTCGGTGCTCTCTATAAAGGCCGATCAGGAGAGCCGATCACATGACGTAAAATACATGACACTTTTCTCTGTGCGGCAAAACAAGCTCGCCAAAATGGCTTCACCGGTCTGGCAGTATTTCAAGGTGTCCGAAAAAGACAGTAAAATAGCGGTATCCAAAGTGTGTGAAGCAGAAATCCTGCAGCTCCGCCCGCTGTGACGCAAAACACACACTAAGAGTTAGACCGAACACACTTAGCTGTTTGATCTACCTCTGGAACTAGCTAAACTAGTTATACATATGTTTATTCTCCACTGTCGGGTCACTCATTACTGGATCAGTGAGCTGCAGGAGACGATACCGACAGCCTGTCAGGAGAGGGAGAGAGGAAAAGAGAGCGCTTCCGCTCATTCCTCCCGTGTTATTATCAAAAGTTAATGTAAACTTGAATAATGTACTTCATTTGAATCTAATAATTATGTTGTTTGTGTTCATGTATTCATCGAACTTTTCGATTACAAACTGAAGGAATATAAAAATGAGCCCCATTAACTGAGTTTTAAACATCACTTTAAATGGAAGATCCCCATAAACCCCATCGGATCGGCCGATGCTGATTCCGATCGGAGCATCCCTAGTAACTGCAGACTGCTTATTAGCTGCAATGCGCTTTAATGATAACATCGAAATGTCCAAGGGTAACCTCTTACACTGCTCCTACACCCTGATCCACTTGTCTTCTGTCCTAGGCTTTTCACAATATCAAAAATATGACTGACACATTACCTGCCGAAAGTTCATTATAAACTGAAAATGTTTAGGAAAAAGTGCCATATTTTGTCTGGGAGTCAGATTTTTCTAAATAAAACACTTTCATTCTTTAAGTACCAAAACTAATAAAATTAGTCCCAGTATCCCAAAACCGGATTAGTATCGGTATTCTTTGCAACACTTCTCTGCTCGGCATGTTCCAAACATTTGTATTATATCCAGAATGATGACATAATAAACTGGTCATGTGTGAAGTGATTAAGGCAGCTGCTTAGTAAACACATTACCAATGTCCTTTGTAACTGACATTAACTCAGCTGTAGCTATTATGTTGAAAATGTACATTTTATTCACCTTTTTTATTACATTTAGAAAATAAAATGTTAACGTTTGTCAGGAGATAATGGTATGATCCAGTTAAAGAAAAACACATGATGGGGATTTTAACTTTTATTTACCAGCATTATTTATTAGATAGCCTTCGATGTGGGAGGAATGTACCGTTTGAGATTATCATAGAAAATAGTGATTTCCTGCTGGAGGATGAATTATGCTAAATGTGTAAACTACAACTTCTTCTACTCAGGGATGCCTAAATGTTTTAACTGTGATCATTGTTTATTTTACAGTTATGCTACAGCCCTTTGACTATGACCCCAATGAGAAAAGTAAACACAAATTCATGGTGCAGACCATTTTTGCCCCATCAACTGTTTCTGACATGGATTCATTGGTAAGTGTTTTTATTTACTTTCAAGACTTTTCCCGAAATTGTTTTTTAAAATCAATATAGCACAACATCTACTTATCTTGCAACAGTTGTGTCACTAACCTTCTTATTGTTTGAAAAGTCTCACACCTTCTTAAGCTTTGAGATGATTCAAAAGCTAGAAATATCTCTGTGGGTTCCTAAGGTGTGCATCTCGGCTCCCAAAAAATAAGGAACCATTAAAAACAATTATTCAAACTAAATCTTGAGCGTCTTTGATTTGATAGATTATTACCAAATGCGGGTAGGTCAATAAATGTCTTCCTGGATGAAAACAATTTTTAAAAAGTATCCAAAATACAGTGTGTGTGTTATATTCTGCAGTTTACAGTAAACTCAAAATAAGTCTTCAAATAATAATAAAACAGACCAATGGTAACATAACTCCATTGTTTACACTGAAAACCCAATTTAAATTGTTTATTGAACCATTTAACTTATTTCATACAGTTACAACTTGGTTGTTATTAAATAAAATAATCTGTAAAATATACTATTTTGTATTTAAGTCTCGATCTCTCCCATTGTAACCGTAGCACTGAAACCTGCCAAAAGCACATCTATCGGTGAATACAATGTGAAACCCTAACTTCCACTCAAAATGTCACTTTCGACAGGACTCTCCAAAAACAGGTTATTAGTCTTTTCGACACCACTACTAATTATGCCTAAATCAGTTTATATATAAATAAGGAATCTGAATGCTGTCCTCATTTATGACAGGATAATTGGCATTCTAGTGAGTTGCCATGGAAAGCTCTGTGCTCTTAGATAAGGCTGCTAAGGTAAATTAACAAACAAGCAGTGATGCATTCTGGGTTGTCCACCAGAGGACAGCACAGGCTTAGTCAGGCGCTGAAACATTCACATGAAGTCATGTTCATGAAGTGGCTTGTCTTGGATGAGAAGCACAATCCAGGAAGGAACAGCGTTAGGAAAGCTCCTCAAAAGTAAACTGGAATCTGGACATTAGTTTCATTTCTGATCCGTGTTTTATATTGTGACACGAAAAGATATCTCTTACCATAAAGCAACTCTGGGCTTTACGAGCATTTTTAATACCAAGCACCTTTGTAATTCAGTTTATAAAACAACAAATGTTTCAGATGTCAGGAGCTGACCTAAAACCAATTAAAATATGTACACTTGTTTTTGTTTTAGAAAAATTATGGATTATAATTCTTTTTGAAGGAGTCTGTGCATGTTTAATGTTGTGTGTGTGTGTGTGTGTGTGTGTGTGTGTGTGTGTGAGCTGCTAGCAGTTTGAGTTGATGAATAACATGCCCATTTCTCATCTCCACCAGTGGAAAGAGGCAAAACCAGATGACCTCATGGATTCCAAGCTGAGATGTGTTTTCGAGCTGCCTTCTGAAAACGATAAAGTGGTAAGAGGTGCTGCATTAAAAACGGCTTACTTTCACATAATCTGAAGTGTGATTTAGTCGCTGAAGGACACATTTTGATTACTCAACTTTGAACATTTGCAGAAAACCAAAGAATTCCATAAAGGGAAAAACATTTGGGGAAAATCCACAGCTATAATATCAATGAAGTATCGGGTGCCGTTCTGAGGAGAAACCCGGCCTATGTTTAATTGTTTAAAGAAAATACAAAGCCGTAGCTTCTGGTTTTCTTTCCCTCTAAAGCGAGAGTTTCTGGCTTCCTCTCGGCACCAGGTCCCTCTGTCAGAGTTTAACAAATGTGCCTTCTGCACGGCATTTAGCATTTTAGCAGATAATGTCACTTGCTGCCTAAATCAAGCGCTCCAGTGTGAATACCAAGCGCAGCTGCATCAAGCCCTAGTTCAGAGTCAAATAAGTCGTGCGTTCACAATAAAATCGATGGTTTAGACTATTATTGAAAGACATGGTGAACCCTTGCATCTTAAATGTAATTTCATTTTGCGTTTCTTATGATTTGCCAATCCCTAAGTCAAACATGACACACACCAACTTAACCTTTATCTGAGTGTTTGCAAAAAAGCTATATACATTCTATCACATGCCGTTAAAGGTGGATTGCATAAATGTTTTCTTAGTCAACCGGCTACACTGCGAGTTCTAGGAGCCTGTAATAATGAGCTCTGTGTTTTCAGGATTGATATAAGCAGTGCCGCCGAGCAGCTCAGCAGGTCCTCACAGTGGAGGTGAAAATGCAACCAGGGCAAGCCAGATTTAGCTTACGTTAAGAGGCTCTGCAGTGAGGATATATGGACTGCTGAGGCAACACGGTATCTGCTCTCTGCTGTGGCACGTGGAGCTCCTAGATCAGGGGGCGGCAACAGGCGGTCCGGATCCGGAACCAGACGCCGACCTTTACAGACCCGGACCTATAATCAATACATTAATAGGGGATTTCAATTTTGACGCAACGATTCTATTTTAACCGCTGGCGAAAGAGACGAGTGAGCGATACAGGGAGAGAAACACAGAAGAAGAGACGAGAGAGAAGCGGAAAGTGAGTGAAGAGAATAATTAGCGATACAGAGAGAGAAGCGGAGAGGAGAGTGAACAGGCGTGTTAGCGGCAGACAGGGAGAAACACATAATTACACATGGCGCTCTCCAAGAAGAGGAAAGTGGACAGTGAGAACAGAGCTTTTAACCCCGAGTAGACTCGTTCATGTTCATCCTGCCCACTGGGAGCACAGAGCCAGTCTGTATCATTTGTTCAGAGACCGTGGCGCTCATTAAAAGTGCCAAAACGCCACTATGAGACAAAACACAAAGTGTTTGACCAAACATTCCCTCTCAAGTCAGAACTGAGGTCACAACAAATAAATATCGTTCCAGCGCAGGCTAACCGAGGCTAACCAATGAGCACCTGCATGTGTGTATGAGAATGGCCCTGACACCATTTCAGCCAAGATTTAAACTCCTGGCAGGACAAGCTCCAGCTCAATTCTGGCACTGAATTAAACAAAGTGAGAGAGGGACTGCAATATAAGAGGGAAAGAAAGAGAAACTGTTCAATTGTTATGATGTGTAAAGACTGATTTTGTTCTATAACCGTCTGAAACAGTTAAGTCATGATGTGGAACGGTTAACAAAGAAAAAGGGAAACTCAAGCTGCTGCTACACTTTATTTTATTGATCTAAAATTAAGCACTTTTAAGATGCACATATTTTCAAAAGCTATTTTATTTATTTTCTCTATTTCAGCCCGAGAGGAACATTACACATATCCACAGTATTTACTGTATATCTGTATAGTTCAAAGTTAATTGACAAAATATATATACATATTGTTGTTTATGAATTGTACTTTCTTTATTTGATTGGCAGTCAGCTGTTGATTACATGCAGACGTTGATAAAGCTGCAGCTACTTCAATATATATCACATTAATTCATAAAGCAAGTTAGACATTTTGAAGCTCCGGACCTTTGCATGGGGACATTTTCTCTAACTGGACCTCGTTGAATTTGAGTTGAAGACCCCTGCTCTAGACGATGTGCAAACTGTTAAGTATGTAGCTCTGTAGGATGTAGCTTTGTAGGATGTAGAGTAAGAGCTAATGTTATAATGTTGACATTTCGGAGCAACATTTCTCTAGTATTGAAGAATGAGTTGGCTATCAAACAAAAAAAAAATGTTTTTCTTTTAGTATGAGACATTCTGAAGAACAGAGAGTACTGGTTGACGGAGTTTTAAAGATGGATCTGTGAGGCAAAAGAAATAATCCCACGCTCTGTTAATCACTAATTATACCAGAAGAAGCCTGAGGGAAATATAAAGCGACCGCAAGTTATCGTCCGTGTTCAGGGAATTAGTTTTTAGGTTTAAACAACATCCAAGAACTTGCCAGATTTTAAGTATTGTTGATTTGACACAGTTGGTGAAGGAAGTGTGAAGTGATGTGTTAGGACAATAACCGTAGTTGATTTTTGGGACGCTTGAATATACTTTGGAGGTGCCGACATTAATAAAACATATGTTCCCACTTGTTAACCCCATCCATGTGTTTGTTGTTGCTCTTTATTGATATCATGTGGTAGAAAAATGAGCTAGCCTTGATGTTTCTCCGCATAAATGCTTTCGGTACGAGGCATAAGAACATCATATCCTGTCTGTGTATTGATTGTCAACCCTCATCTACAATACAGTTGTATTTTCACTTCAAAGCGCTCCCCATGCCTTCATGTTGTCTGTCCCATGAAACAAAGCCACATCAAACCCGACCTCTGGAGCGACGCATTTCCTCGCTGGTCTCTTTGATCCGTGAGCTTCTGGGCCTCAGACATGCTGCCTTTCTCTGGCTCAGCCTCCCGTCTCGAGGCTAACCTCCCTACTTAGCTCCGGGCATGCTGGATTTCACTTCAGTGGTTCTCTCTCCCTCTTTACTCGTTGGGCAGAATGACGTGGAGGCGACCAAAGCAGCCCCGGTGATGAGCTCTGCGAAGTCCGACTCCTCAGCATCCTCGGTGCCTCTCACTGCCTCCCTGGACGATCCGGAGATGAAGAAAGTGATGGAGAAGTGCAAGAGGCTGCAGAATGAGATGAACAAGATGACCGACGAGAACCGGCAATTAAAGGTTGGATGTGTAGATATATTATATTCAAGATGAAACTTTGTCGCAGGCATTTTGACTTTCCAAAGTAAGACAAACACAGGTTGTCACTGATAACATCACCGCAGCTTCTGCTCTAACAAAGTGCCCCAGTGAGGGAGACGGTAAGCCAACATGTACGATACCAGGAACCTGAAATCAAATGAGCTTATTTGAATTCTGCTAATTTCCTAATTTACATCTGAGCCTCTTTTACTGTAACAAGAAACCCTTCAGTGTCAAGTTACCGACATCAAAAACAATATACACGACTGTTTTTCTGGATCGATCTGGTCGTGTTAATTTAAACTAACAGTCTTTGTTTTCTATGTGGAACGAATCTGCTCAAATCATCAGTGTTCGGTCAAGTAGCCAAATTGTCAAATCATATTTAAGTTTCTTTTGTGAGTTGATATACATTTCATTGATGTTTTTTTTGATGGACATGAAACGTCTACTATAAATAACAGACCCCTGAATTTAGTCGGCTGAAAACCACATTGTGGCAGACTGTGATGGAACGCATCTCGTATTCTTCCCCAAGATCTAATATGGTGTCGTCATAAAACCTGTGACTTACACCTCTGGTATTGAACATGACTCGCAGACGGTTCCATCCCACAGGCCATAAGACTGTTAAACACATCCATAACATCTGTTTGCATCTCATATATCAATATTCCAATTACTGTAATAGACTATTCTGCACAGTTTCTATTATATTCTATGTTATTGTATTTACTTGCACTATTTTATCAGTTGTTTTCATTGTCATAACTACGCTGTAGCTATGCACACATGACAATAAAAGCCTTGACTCGTGATGTCTGACCGTGTTCTGCTCCTCTGTTACAGGACGAAGGTGTTAGAATGAGAAAGGTACCTCGCTCAGACCACATGACATCAAACTCAACTAGCCTCCTCGGCCGAGAAGCCAGCACCGCCTCCCTGCCCTCCCTCCTCGTCGTCATAGCAGCCATCTTCATCGGTTTCTTCCTAGGGAAGTTCATCTTGTAGACTGGGAGATGCATGCCAGCCGTATCCCCCCCCACCCCGGCTCCGGAAATAAAACAGGCCTGGAAAAACCGAGAAGTCTTTGTGTTGACTTTGCCATATCATTGGTAGTGTGGCCTACAGTGAACACATCTGTACAGCATCATTCGAAGGCGTCGCCTTTTTACAATCTCACACGATTAGTGCACACACAGTTGAGAATTGAAAGGCGACAAAAAAAGTGATTGCTCCCTTTTTTTAGTTTTCTGTATTTTGATGGCTGGATTATACAGGTAATGTGGCGGGACAATGAAAGTCGTATTCTATCAACATGGAAGAAGCACCTAGAGTGAACCATGGGCAAGAGGCAGTCAAAACGATTAGATTTATTTCTCTCTCTCTCTCTCTCTCTCTCTTTTTCTCTCTGTTGTTTTTAATAGGAATGAGATGTTAGGTGTCTTGTAAATGTTGTTTTAAAATCCTTTTAAACAAAAAAAGGAAAGAACTTCCATCAAAAAGACCTACCTGTCGCTGGACCGCCTCTGAAGTAAATTTGTTAGGTTTGTAATTTCTACTTCTCGTCTTGGAATGTTCTGGTCCAGCTGGGGATGATATAGTTGCCTCCTCCTTCTTGTACATTTCTGTCCTTTTTGATTCTCCTCACAACACCAATGCAGACTTTATATATTATTATTATTATTATTATTATTATTGTTATACAAATCATATATTCCTTCTGAGGCAAATATTGACTGAAATAAGGTTTCCATTCTTAAAATCCTGTCCCATGGTATTAAGCATTGAAGAAATAAAAATGTGGTTTCAACAGCCGTCTTTTCCTGTGTCGCCGCTTCAATGATCACACATAGAAATGTGTATTTGTGCCACAGTGGGGAAGGGGACAGCGCAGATTAACGGCTACAATAAGTCTTCATTAATATTGGATGCCATAAAATGAGCGTTTGTGTGCCAGGTTTTTCCGTCAGTGTTGCTGCCAACATTTTTTATTGGATACATTTTTCTTAGTACAAGGACAAAGTATGGTTTGATGAAACGTGCCTTCATGACATTTCAGCTAATATTATTCGGCTATCAGTTGCCAAGGGTCTCATAACTTGAAACGCTTCATCAGCCTGGGACATCTGCAATTTTAGGAGCTTCAAATGAAGAAATCTCAGTCTAACTTTGTTAACCGACTGGACTAATCAAGGTAAAAGTTTAGATCTCTTTCTGTGCTGCTAAATTAAGTTATAAGAGGGTATTCTCTTACATGTAATTGGCATCATCCTCCAAAAGTAAAATGGAGGCTGTTGCTCTGATTTTGAGGTTATTCTTTCAAGGTAATTGGGTACATTTCTAGTATATTGGATCACTTTGTATGGAAACATCTGCAGTTTCTTTTTGGCCCCAAACCGAACTCATTTCAGCATGAAGGAAAATACACAACCTTTTTTTACAGGATGCTTATTTCCCCCAAAAGTGAAACCTGCAATCATTTTATTAAAGCGTAAAATGGCGTGATTCCTACTGACTCCGAGAGGACAGGGTAGCGTGGGAAAGCAGCGCTGGATGTTCTTTGTTTGTTGCAGGAGAGAGGGCGAATAACCAGTTCATACTTTACTGCAACTATGTACGGATAGAGACGAGCTGAAGGATTGTGTCACCTGACGCCCTTAAATAATATCTGTTTGCTAATCGATAGTTGTTCCCATCCACCACTTGAAAGGCAGGAAGAAGAAGAGCAGGAAGGTAAGGCAGCTGCCAACACGTGCGTCGATCAGTGTTTCTGGGATCGATACAACAAATCCATCTCAACCAGTATTAGTTGGAGATGACCTTAAGGATTTCTTTCATGACCTTTTTAATCACGTACAATACTTTGTTAATTACAACTTTCTCATGACGTACTTCATTACTTTTGTGACATACTATGGCCTTTTTTTTAACGAAATAATATACTATCTGCTCTTGTCACATGCTATAATGACCTTTCTTATAAGACTTTTATATAACATACCTTTCTGACTGTCATGACATAGCCTATTACACAATTACTGTTTTATGACATACTATCAGATAACTTTTGTGACACTAGACTGACATACAATCGTTGCAATAACAATCTTGATAAACTATTTTAGAGGTAGGTATACTGGGAAAAAAACATACTTTAAAATCAACATTAAAGAGTATCAAAGCTTTAATCTTATACATGTATCCAGTTAGAGACATTTCTTGGAATCCATTTAAGGTTCTTCCGGATTCTGCAGCATCAATTATAATTCCCTGGCTCTTAGAAAGATTTTCCATTTAAGAACTAGTTCGTTATGATGTATAATGTTTTTTCATGTTGTCAAAGCCTGCTAGAGCCAAACAGGTTCTGGTTCACTCGTTCATTTTTAACCGAAAGCCCACTAGTGAAACGTTCTGGTGTTTGCAAATTTGTATGCATTTAGAAAATTAGAACGTCTTTACACAAGCAAAACAATGCAATCTTCTTTTGATTATTTTGCAGAACGTATTCTCATTATATAGGTGTTGTGAATTCAGCCATATTGCCCCTTCAATTGCTGACACGAAGTAGAGTTAAAGCCAATTTTCCAGGTGCAGTTTCCTAGTCTGAGTATGACATAATAAACAGAAACAAGGTGTCGGCCAGTGAGGATGCCGCTCTTTGATCAGTGAGTGAATACAAATATCTCTTCAGGGTGCACGTAAGGTAGGTAACTTTATTGTATACAAAATAATGTGAAATGATGACATAACTTCTTTCAAAATGCTGAAAGTAGTGTAGTTCCCTTTGACTGTAAACCATGACTGAGTTCATCGTAGAAAAGACTTCCAACAAGTCATGTCTTTTTGCGGTACCAAGAAATGACTTGATAGATGTAGGTAAATACACGGTATAAACAAACTCTCAGGTCTATGTGGATATATCTTTGTATATTTGTGGAAACAGACAGGTCGGTCTTTGGTTCCACTCTAAAGTGCTAAAGGTTCTGTGGAGCAGCAGTGTCGAGTCTTTGGTTTCTGGTCACAACAAGTTCACTTTTATCACCAGTTTTGATCCTCTTTCACATCAGAGAAGTCAAACGTGTGTCTGCCCTTGTAATCCACACGGTGTCTTTATGTAGAAAAACGTCTCTCTAGCTCTGCCAGCGGAGAAGCAGAGACGTGATGAAGGTGAGGAGAGCCACGGTGACGTGCTGCTGGCTGCCTCTGTGCCCCCCTCTGCAGGCATTGTAGTTCAGGTGAGGCCTGTTCTCCGTCCTGCTGAAATCTGACGGCTGGCTGCTGGCCGAGCATTGAACCAGCGGCATCTGGTAGGAGGACGCCCTCTTCTCCGTCCGGTCGGGGCTGGACCCATCGCTGGGCCGCTGGCCGTTGAACAGCAGGTAGCGTCCGTGGGCGTCCTGCTCCATGCGGAACAGCTCGTACTCCGTGTGGGGGAGGCGGATGCCCAGCGCCACACAGCCGTTTGTCAGGGTGACGTCCTGCTGCACCCCCATCTGCCAGGAGCCCTGCACGCCACACTCGTTACCGTTGAAGACGTTGAGCAGGGAGGTGGTGGCGACGTCCATGGGAGTGACTCTCATGTGGTTCACTAGACGAGGAAAGACACAAGAACACCCGTTAGCACCAAATGCTTCTAACAGCAATCCTGAACATCCAGGTTTCTAAAGACTTTCTCAAAATCAAATATTTTCATATACATTCTTTTGAAATGGATTACTCTGCATAATGAATACTTTTACATTACACTTCAACTGAGTCGAACTAAGCTGATACTAATCACTAACCTTGTAATTTATTATTTAATTATAAAGTTATTTTATTTTTAAACCACCTGACAATTTATTTTTACATTTTCTCTACCTATTGCTTCCTTTGTTCGGCTGCAACAACTGGATATTCTGTCTGGAGTTAAATACATATTGCTTCTCATCATATAATCCTTTAGTTGCTGAATTTGAAGAGTCTTTTTCTGCTGAAAATGCTGCAAAACTGGTGAAATGTGCATATTCAGCAAACATGTTTTTATAAAGCTACAAGCAGAACACGTTTTAAAAGAGCCTAAAGTCTAAATCACACTGATGAGAGATGGCACAAATATTTGTATTCATTTCAGAAACAGTAAGGACAGAACATTGAGGAGTAACATTTGGTTTTCTAGTAACTTAATGTAGTCCGCCCTCAGAGAATTTATGGTATATTTGACTCTTTACCACAGCTGTAGGACAGGAAAATAACCAGTTTTTTTCCAGCTGAATCTTTGTCCTTGTCATTAGTTCATTGTTTTTTTAAATGTATATATGATTTATTTGTGACATTGTCAAACACAGAAAGCATACATACATACATAGACCCTCACATGTACACTAAAGGGAGTAAAATAGACCATTCTACCAGGGTCAACAATTGAACTGGTTACCTTTGAAGACGAACTCTGTCCCGCCCATCACGCGGGTGGAGTGGAGCCCCCGGCTGTAGCGCCCCCGGGCGTAGATGCTGAAGGTGGGGTGTTTGCACATGGGGTCGGAGTAGTGGTAGTAGTGGCCCTCCCAGGTGTGGTTGTTGGCGTGGAAGATGAAGTGGCGGGTGAGGAAGAGCACCTCGGGGCGCACCTCGCAGCGCTGGCTCACCCACTGACCGTACAGCCCCACCGTCAGGTCGGCGTGCGGGGCCAGGATGGGGGGGTGCAGCGCATCGGAGCGGAAGATGATCCGGCAGTCGATGCAGCCGTGGTCGTGGTTCTGGGGAGAAAGGGGGGTGAAAGGTGAGCCTCGTATACATGTATAAAAAAGGATCAGCAGTTTATGGGAAAAAAAAGATCCTTAATAAAGAACAAAACATAATAATTATCAAGGAAATGTAGTAGTACTTTTCGTATTAGAAGATGTATTAGAAGATACAACAAAGTAGGGAGCAAAACATAGAGTAAAAACTACTAAAGGTATGAAAACAAACTACAACAAAACTTGTGCTTTTTGTATTAGAAGTATGGGCAGGGAGGTAAAAAATAACAAGGGCATCCTAATTATTGATAGAATATAACACCTTTGCATGGTGGTAAAAGCTCCACCTGGTGATCTGTAGTTTCAAGAACTAATGGGAGGATTGAAATGGAATGTCATGAAATAACAAAAGGGGTGAAATAGAGGGAAAATACAATTAACTTAAAAATATTAAATGTCACTGGGAAATGACTGAAAGCAGGAGATTAAACCCACCATGAATAATAATTAAAATGTGTAATATTTGTAACCTAATATAAAGATGCTTTAATCAGAAACATTAAAAAACTGTTATCATATATATATTATTATCACAAAATCCCTTACATTTGCACATAAAGGTGGGGTAGGTAAGTTTGAGAAACCGGCTCGAGATACACTTTTTGTTATATTCCATGGAATGCTCTTAACATCCCGACAGCAATGAATATAAAGTGCTTTGACAAAAAATTCATCTGTGGAAGCCGTAGTGCTGTAAAATAAGGCCCGGCTAAAATAACTGGATGGCCTACCCATAGATATATATAAACACGAGATGGCTCAAGGGGGAGTCGCCAGCGTAGCTCACCGGCGGCCATCTTGCCACAGTCAACAACTACTGCTACAGCCAGGGCCGGCCCTAACCAATTTGCTGCCCTAGGCAAGATTTTAGCTGTTGCAAGTTTGTCTGTGTTGGAGGAGGGGCTCTGTGAGGAAGTCTGAAAGAAGAGGCAGATTTTTTTCGGCTGCGTAGGCTACTTTCAAATTCTAGCGCACTCGAGCTGGTTTCTCCATTCTTACCTACCCCACCTTTAACAAGATGAATAAACTATTCATTGCCATTTTTCTTAATGCAATGTATTAGTATATAAGTTAATGTCAAATGGAGACCGTAGTGTAAAATAACATTTTCACAGGGTCGCGCAAACTGTAAATTAAAAATAGTGATGAAAAACTACAGTTCCCACTGGATATTACTGAATGAAATTCCAGTCAAATAAAACCGCACAGTGCTGAAAGCTTTTTAAATCCATCACCACAATCAGGAAATCCACAATAAAAAAGCAAACTCTTTGGCGTCTGCTTAAAGTTAAAGGAGGAACAACTATTTCCTCCAGTCTGTATCTCTCGAGTGTTGGAAGCCAGACAGGCTCCAGCATTTTCTCATGGTGATCACATCATTTCTCCGTAAAAAGACAGATGTCTGGTCGAACTTAAGCCATGACAACGGGAAGTCCCGCAGCGAACAGGGGGCTTAAACATCATGCTACTTACAAACAACAGCGGGAATTCCTTTCTTCGCACTCCTATCGATAAAAAAGTGTATAAACAATCATCAATCACGTTAAGATCGCATCGTGTCTGGTTTAGTGGACCCTGGAGCAGCATGTGATCATAACATCCACAGCTGCGGGGCTCAAAGACTCAGAGCTGGGGACCTTCATCAAACTTTATTCCACTAAATATTTTCCAAAAACTGAACTCCAGGGAGTCAGTGGAGTTTTGTTATCAGGGTGGCCAAAATGTAAGACCTGACCTTCCCCTAACCAATCACTCTTTTCCCCAGACAACATTATGTCCACAAGAAATGTATGGGAAGCTAATCAATGCAAAAAGAAGCGGGGGAAAACACGAGTATCCCTCCATCGTACTGATGAGATAATCCCCGAGCAGCTCCACCACGCTGCAGAGTGAGAGGTCTCCTGTGTGCATGAGAGTATGTTTTACTGCACTTCTGCATCTGTGTTAGTGTGTGTAAGTAAGAATGTAGCAGGGGGAGAATGAATAAATCAATACAGTGTGCAGAGAGAAAGGTATGCGTGCATATTTTAACATATACTTTACATGTGTTGACACAAGGAAAAGAGCTAAAAGGTGGAGGTTTTCTGCGGCAGGTGTGGAAAACATGTTCCAGGTCTGCAGGAACTTTGAGCCTCAAAACACAGACGGCCTGTGAGATGGAAAGAGATGGCGCGACTCTGAACACATCTTCCTTCTATGGATACTAACCTCCCACTTTTTTGTTCACATAGCTCATCCATGGCAAAGAGGGGTATCTGAATATTTTTACTAATCCCTGCATTTAGACAAATATAAATCCACAGAGCAAAATACAAAGGATTACATTAAATAACATTTAACTTGAATTAAAACCACTGAGGTTGCAAACTAAGAACAGCAAGAAAAATACAGATATATTTACCTCAAATGAGCCACACGCTCGTAAGAGGTGGTGTTTTAGTTTGAAATGAGCTAAATCCCTTTAACTATGACAAATATATTATATTTTAATATTTTGCCGATCAGAATTAAGACTGGAGACGGGTTATATTTTAGCCTGGCTCTCTCTAACAACTGCTTTTCAACTCACTAATTTCACTTCTTTGTAGAAAACAGTTCCCTAATTGAAATAAAGAAAACATTTTCTTAAAAATTACAAAATAAATGGTCACGGTAGACCTGTCTTTGTTCGTCAGCTGTAATCCATTCATCCACATGTTCCCTTAGCAAGGGATCAACTAGTTAAAAACAGAAGAGCCCTCAAATCCAATAAAATAGGTGATGCTATGATAAACTTCTTAAAAGCACAGACAAGATTCTCTCAGTAAACTTTTGTAACTGTTGCAATAAAAAAATGGCTCTTCCTATTGGAAACAAAGCAGTTCATATCCTTACTGGAATTGAATATAACATAGGAAATGAGGGAGGATATTACTGCCATTACTTAATATACAGTACATTTATTAATTCACGTTTTACGGCTACATTTGGCAGCCACTTTAGTTTGAACCGACGTACAAATGAGGTTCAATCCAAGCCACAGTATATCAAGAAGAGTTAGAACAGAGTTTCACTTTGTCTGGCAGCCATCTTTCATTAGGGCATTTTGGGGATTACCATCGTTCAGGGGAAGATGATGTCCAGAAGCTAAACTTTTACGAGGTACAGAAACCACGCCAGGCTTTAAAAGCTTCTTGGTTATTTCACTGACACGACGCCCAGTGGTGGAATTTAACTAAGAACATTTACTCAAGTGCTGTGAAGAAGAAATTGGAGTTACTTACACTTGAGTACTTAGAGATAAATATTGTACTTTTTGCTCCAATATGTATCCTGTTACTTTTCAGCCATTATATAACCATGTGTTTTCCTTCATGATGACTTCTGTTTTTTCAAACCTAAAGTACATTTGACAGATTTGCCAACATACTTTTGCTGAGTTAAAGGTTTGCATGCAAGACTTATAATAGGGTATTTTCACAGTGTGGTACTACTTTAACTTAAGGATATGAATACCTCTCCTCAAGTGACAACATGTGTGGTTTTCCATTTTGGGATCTTAGAGCAAGACTAGCATCTCTCCAGAAAGAGGACTTTCTAGGAATTAATTACAAGAGTCTTTTCTTAGTGTATCCGTCTTCATCACCCAATATCTACATATTCTTATAAGGCCTATAGGCTCACATAGATGAGGCAAAAGTAAACTCGGCAGGCATGGCAAATAAACTTCTGCATGTGGGATACGTGTAACAACAAGATACCCTTAACCAACAACAACAACAACAACAACAACAACATAAAGACACAGATCTCCTCCAACAGGCTCCATTATCAAGAGGTCGTTCCTCCGCCTCAGTGATGACGCGGCGGTGAACCAGGCGACAGAAAATGGAGAAACCAGATCTGAAATAAGATGTAAAAACAAAGTCTGGTGCCTTGCTCTTGCATCACCGCTTAGATCCACCCAATAACCACGAGTGAGCGCGCTGGCAGCAGCACGCTCTGGACTGGGACCAGCTCTGGGTACGCCACTTAGGATTAATGGATTGGATCGCCACCATAGCAGTACAAATCCCTGAAAAGAAACCATTACAACCTCAAGAGAGGGTCAGAAGAAGTGAGGTATGTTATACCACTGTTTCACTGAATGGCAAACCACTTTACGGTAGGTTTACAGGAGGCGACCAATGGGGCTCAACATCTGACCAAAGCTATAAAATGAGGTAAGACGCTCAAAACATGTTTGTAAATCTCTGGGATCGTTTTAATATAGAAGCATATTCCATTTAAAAAGAGAAAACACACAGATTTTACTCATCGGTGAGGAAATATGGTTATTTGTCATTTTGGTTAGCTGACCCTTTAAAGCAAGGGTGTCCAAACTATGGCCCGGGGGCCAAATGCAGCCCATTTTGAATCGGCCCTCAGCAAATTCAAAAAGTATATTGGAGTATGGCCCACAGATGAAACTTGTCTTGTGTTGTACTTCTTAAATATAGATGAGAAAGATAGTACACAGTACTCATGTTAAGAAGCCCACTTTTCAAAACAAATTCAGTCAGCTAAAGTTGAAAACATTTTCTATCAAATCTAAGTTGATAAGAAAAAAGCCCAATAACTTATTTTCATAACATGCTTGAAATACACCCTTCATATGTCCTCTTATAATAAGCAATCTGAAGCTTCTGTTTTAAGGAATGAGCTACCAACACATAAATGAAACCCTATGGAGAGCTGTTGTAGGCTGTTGTTTTCTTAAAGCATATTCAAGTATTAAGCATAATTTACCTACATTCGATTAATTTTGCTAACTTATAACTGAACTTATGAGGCAATATACCTCCCCTCTAGTAAGTGGCCCAGCCATTCGAATATATTTCTGTATGTGGCCCTGGGTGAAAAAAGTTTGGCCACCCCTGCTTTAAAGGCAGTGCTGTAATTCAGTTTCAGTCTTTGGAAGTGCAACAAAAAGTAAATCCCATTTAGTCCAACACCTCTTTTCTTCTTGTTCACGGACAACTGAGGAGAAATGGAGCACATGCAACACTTTGATTTAAGCCTCAGGCATGCATGAAATCAGACCCGGTATGTGCTCTCTGGAAAGATTCAAATGGCCGCATAATTCAAAATCCTAGGAATACCACATGTTGATCGCTCCCAGAGATAGGCCGGGTCTCACATTGCACTCTGCGGGCGGAGCGGCTTACGGGGAGCAGCCCTGGTCATTACAGCACCGCAGGAGGGTCTTCTGATCACAGATCCTCACTCCACACACTGTTTACATTCTGATCAGCAACACCATGCCCTGTCATCCCTGTACAAATGGGTGTTTATTTAGACAGCGGACCAGAACAGGATTTCATTGTAATCTCTGTAGGGTGACAGTGAAAACATCACTAAGGTTTCAGCTAGCGGGGAAACTGCTGTTCAGAATGTAAATAGAGAAATGACATCCCGTAAGCAGAGCGGAGGAAAGAAAGGACTCTTTCTCGATCCTGGATTTGTTAGATGAAGTCAATATGTACATAGTTTCTGGTTTCTAACAGTGCACATGTTTAGTGTGGAAGGGCAAGATTGTTGACATGAACACTGATCCTAAATCAGATCGGGATTAAAACGTATTGGAATTGGTCTTAGTTGGTGGTTTGTTGTCGCAGACAGGTGGAGTTGCATTTAGATAGTATCATAAGAAATGGATCACTGAAAATAACAATCACTCGTCCTTCTACACTTGTTCAGCATCTATTGTCTTTTCTGATTATCCCAAGCTCCTAAACCTTAAAACAAAGACTTACTTCCAACTCCTATTCTACCAACATCTCCTCACATTCTTGTGTCGACTACTCTCAACATAGACTCTCATAAAAGAGGACTGTTCTTAAGGTCAGTTCATGCTGTTTCTGGTGTGTGTGGTCTTTTCAGTGTGACGGGCTGACACAGTGGGAGCTGAGTTCAGCAGAGGTTTCTCCTCAGAGCTGCGTGCTCTGAGGAGAAAAACAAAACTCTACTCCCTGCTTGGTTGTGCATTCCAAAAAACCTAAAACGCAGAGGATGGGAAGAGTGTTCTGGCTGCTTCCAGTAAGTCTTTAGGAATACTAGAGAACAAACTCGACAAAGGCCTCTACAGATGCAACAATCAGATCTGCTCATTTATTAATAATTACAAAGAAAAATTCAAAGATGGCATATTATCTATAGCAGGGGTGTCAAACCCAAGGCCCGGGGGCCAAATCCGGCCCACGACTTCATTTGATGTGGCCCTGCAAAAGCTTGCAAAGAATATAATACGTTTATTATATGGTCACATGCCGCTTTATAGAAGCACGTTGCCCATAAACTACATGTCCCACAATGCATCTCGTTTTGTGACATGCACACTGAAGAGACTTGCAATTATTTGCCCTGGACTTCTGCTTTCAGACGTAGTTAATTACTAAGTTATTACCCTCAAAACCTTTATTTATCCAGGTAAAATCCCATTGAACAAAATTCATAGCAATCCATTCAAAAGTAGTTGAGATATTATACTTAATAAATTATGACGTGAACCTTGTGGTGGTTCTGGAGGGGAGTCAGAGGATAACTAAAGTCAGGCTTGCACAACCTTTTATGGCAAATTATCAGATATTCGTTGAGACATTTGATCTGGACCAAAGCGGTGGACCAACCAACGGACATCAAAGCATTGCAATGATCCGAAAAATGTAAAAGATGAATCCCCTTCTGTGTTGCAGAATTGTGTTTTTTCTTGTTTTCTACTCTGGTAATCACCTCACAGCCCCTTGTATTTCTCTTGTAATCCCTTGGTAGGGGAATTAGTAACCTACACAAATAAAGCAATTAAATAAACTGATATTCTCACACTTCTACGCAGAACCCACAAAGCCACATTTCCTCCTCATCCCTGTAACTTTGAATGCAAGAGGATCATGTGTCTCACCTTGGCGTTCTGCAGGGCGGTCTGGTAGCTGGACGGCTTGTAGTACAGCCTCTGGGACGGCTCGGTGTGGATGTCTCCCAGGAAGAGCTCCTCCACCAGGTGATCCGGGTTGTGATGCAGGTACTGCTTCTCCAACCTCAGCAGCTGCAACTCATGCATGGCGAAGTTCAGTTCCCGGGAGCAGTCGTATCCGCCCTCCTCGCTCCACAGCTCGTAGGCCACGCTGGGCTCCCAGGGGCCCGTCACGGCTCCTTTGCAGCTGTGGTTCAGCCTCTGACTGAGCTCTTTGGCCACGGTGGCGGTGTGACAAACCATCTGGACGCGGTGGAGGTGGTACTCCGCCTCTGTGCCGCCGCGGATGATCCAGGAGGCCTGGCGGAGGCGCAGGCGGCCGCGGATCACCAGGGTGTACGACGGTTTGGTGCAGTGGTTGTCCTCGTAGTAGAACTGGTGAGCCTGGAAGCTGTTGTTGGAGTAGAAACTGTAGGAGCGCGTCAGGAACTCCGGGCCTGGTCTCACCTCACAGCTGCAACAGAAACACAGAGGTTTCAGATAAACAACGTTCAAGACCACGTGCAGTAAATACCAAGAAGTGTTGAGTTTGTCATGTCTAGAACTGAGTGTTTCAGTGTGCTTCAAGCCTGTTTCTCATTCATTAACTGCTCCCAATATATTTTAGTTAATTTGTACATTTTTGTAAACAAAGTCCAAGCATGTTGATTTGGCATGTAATCATTTGCATGTAATAACTAGCCTTCTTTAAGATACTTCAGGGGGCACATCTGAAACAAAAAACCCATTAGATTGTTGACCACATTTTGGATTCTACTTTTTGCAGGACTTGAAAATGTGCTTAATATCACCGTACACCATTACACTTTTATAATGGGGTCAGAGTTAAAATATTTGCATAGCAATTCAGAAACCAGAAAGAAATTAATTGAAAACTGTGTTTGTTAGTCCAGGCCTCCGTGGCTGTGGCTCATGTTAGCATAGCCTTATTAGCACATGTTGGTATAGCATGCCAACACTTAATTTCTGGTCATTTCAATATGATTACTGTTATCATTCACCTTCATAATGGATAAGACTCGATGAATGTAGTAATTAATTCCATTAAACTCCAGTTATAGGTAATACTTCTCTTCAATTCACAACATGTTTGTTGCATTAGCTCCAACCCAGATAACCTGCTGCTAACGGCCAAACAGGAAGTGAGAGCTTCCAATAGGCTTTATAGTAGAGGTACCTCAGACTGTACCATGTGGGTAAAGTGCTGGGGGGGTTCATTGATTCAGAAACTTTTTTAATTTTAAACTAGCCTAAACTATTTGGATTGTTAAAAGCTATCTTTTTGCAAGAACTTACCAGATACCAGCCTGCATCCACTTGGTCATGCACAAACACACAGAACTTCAGGAAAAGCAAGAATCCTAAACATTTGCTTTGAATAAGTTAATCAATTGTAAGAATTACTGCATTGGCTTCAAATTAGTCCAACCTTTCGAAGTGCTACATAAAGAAGTGAGTTTTTTTCAAATGTGTCTTTAAATTTGTCTTATTTATGGTGCTTTCTAATGCCCAACGTTTAGACAAAACAAGTGTCTTTTTTAGGTTAGTAAGAAAGACACTTGACCTCCATGTCAACTTTGAGGCTCCCAAGGATGCACAAAAACACATAGCCATTTACCTGGTGGAGACCCAGTGCCCCTCCACGGTGGGAGGCATGAGCACAGAGATGCGGGCTCCGTTGTGAAGGTGCTTCAACATGTGCTGGCACTGGGAGTCTTTGAGGGACCGACCGAAGGCTTTCTCCAGAGCGAGGCGGCTGGACCCGACGTCTGGGTGGTGCAGAGAAGAGCCTCCTTCAGCCCAGCCTGCAGGACCAGAAAGGACACCAAAAGATTTAGCTCAGGTTATTTATCTTTTTCTTATATGCATTTGTTTGGGAATTTAAAATATATATACAAAAGACACAAAAGATGTGTGTATTACATGGAAGCACCTCAGGATTCAGATTATGTGCTTGATAAAACTCCAAAGCTTTGAAGGATACAAGTTTCTTTATCTCTTTTTGTTTGATTTGAGCATTACAGCAGTGTTATGATTTATACTAAACCCCTCAATTGATACTGACACTAAACAAAACACAAAAAATTGATCCAACACAAAATGAATGTTTAAAAAGTTCCATTCATTGATGTTTGATCCCTATTCAAATGTGAAGCCACTAAAGAATGAGTTTAGTTTGGCAGAACCTCCTTCTTTTGATCGTTGAACTCTAATGAATTACAATAAAAAGCCACTGCTAAAGTCCATTACTCTTAAGTTTCTTTTTGAAGCTTCCCTCATGTTTTCTTTCTGCTTATTCAATCAGCAAGGCTCCTTTGAAGGTTTTAGGGGGTCTCATGTAGTAATTTTAACTCATGTCATCACCCTGGGATTACAGGGCTTTATCGGTGACCTGCAGCACCTGGTGTGAGTGGAGTCTTCATGGGTTAATATTAGCTGAACATGTGATGAAAATGCAAAGCTTAGATGTTAAAGGTGAACAACTGAGACCTGGCTTTCTGCTTCCATTCAAACAGACATCGAGTAACATCAAAAAGGGACAAGAGCAGTATTGAGGTTTGAAAACGATGAATTCCCACCCTGAACGTGTATCCCCGATGCACCACATGAAATAACTATACCTTCAACAATGGACTGAGCTTAAGGGGATACAATATCGGAAATGAAAGCATTTCCAAAAGCCTGCAGCCTCAGAAAAGCCTTGAAGCTCACATTCCAGCGAGGATTTATTCCATGTAATACTCGAATATCACCAAAATCTACCTTCAAATACGAGGACTTTGACTTAAATTCTTTCTATTTGGACCCGACTCGCCTGGCAATATCATTGAACACTTTGGTATGCCCCTGTGGTCGCCTCTGTGCTTTTTATTTCAAGGGAGGAACAAGAAAGATATCCGATTAAAGAAACCAAAAAGCTCCATTAAGAACAAAGCTCCTTCCAGTTGTTTAGCGCTCAGAAACTCCTTCGTGTTAGCAGAGGCTTGTGTGCAAACCACACAGCGCTGCTCAGTGGAAACACTGCAGAGACGTGAGCCCCCACTCAGCTGGTTGCATTAGTAACGATGCTGGCTGAGATGTGGTAAAAGAAATCTAAGACAAGTCTTCAGTTTGCCGTGTGTGTGTGTGTGTGTGTGTGTGTGTGTGTGTGGCCCTTTATTGCATCCAGTCAGGCCAGGATAGGGGAAAGACCCTAAGTTTGTTTTTACAATGAGGAGAGTAAAAACTACCAACGTGGTTGTGAATATAAAAAAGGACACACACACACACACACACACACACACACACACACACACACACACACACACACACACACACACACACACACACACACACACACACACACACACACACACACACACACACACACACACACACACACACACACACACACACACACACACACACACACACACACACACACACACACACACACACACACACACACACACACACACACACACACACACACACACACACACACACACACACACACACACACACACACACACACACACACACACACACACACACACACACACAACAGATAAGCTTAATTACCCAGATGTTTTTCTCCCGAAGCAAAGTATGAGAAGTACAATCATACACACAACAAAAGCTGTATACAATATTTAACATCTAAACATTATTCATTTGTTTATAGTAGTTTTCTTGTGTCAAAATGATGAGTCGAGTAACAAGATACAAGTACATCAAGTAAGCTAACTTAATACTCAGGATCTCAAAGGTAGATATATGCCGTTTTGTTTTATTGGTAGTGTAATACGTTTGGCTCCCATTGGACTGACGGTCAGAAACAGCAACTAGAAGACATCACCTTGGACCTCAATTTTTACAAACAACCATTTTCTGACAAGCAACAACATATTCTTAATAATTGTCAGCAGAGGTTCAACAAACCTAAGCTAACGGTTCAGTTTATTTAAATTGGCTATTGACAAATGAGCTTTAATTTAATTTTTGAAAAACGAAGAGATAACTCTCAGCCAAGAGCCAAAACCGTGGACAGCTCCAAAGAATCTAAAATGTTGGATTAAGAAACCTTGATATCAGTTCTGCAACAGATGTTGTCCAAATGTTGAAGAAAAGGAGCTGATAACAAGATGGCGAGTCATCTCCTGGCGTACTGCTGCAGCTTTCTAGGGATTATGGGTAATGTATGCCCTTGTCAACAGGGAAACTGACTTCATCTCAGAAACTTCAATATTATATAATTTAGTATTCCTCCCAGTTGTCAAAGAATCAGGGACTTCCCATTTTCAAATACTGTATATGTGTAATGGTTAAACGGAAAGCACATTTGAACTCAACTCAATGAACAACTTGCATGAAATGAAATATGAAAGTCTAGCATCTTATTTAACCGTTGTAGGTGACAGATGCTGGAGGAAGTGTTTCTGTATCAGACATTACACTGTAAGGACGTGACCGACCTGATCCAGACTAGGCTCAATAAGACGTGTTTCATTCATTTGTGAACAAATCATAACTAATGAAACACAAGGTTTATTAAAGATGGGGTATGTAATTTATTTCAGAAACACTTTTTGTTATATTCCATGGAATGCTCTTAACATCCCGATAGCGATGAATATATTAAATGCTTTGACAATAAATACATTAAAAAAAATTCATCTGTGGAAGCCATAGCGCTGCAAAAAGCACGACCAATCATCTGAGCCGGCCCGGCTAAAGTAACTGGATGGCCTACCTGCCTGTCAGCCTTCCATCTGGGCACAAACTTATCTCGTGCCCTCATTGGTCATGTGCGCGTTTGTGTGTGTTGGAGGAGGGGCTCTGTGAGGAAGTCTGAAGGAAGTTGAAGTGGCAGATTTATCCCGGTTGTGTATTTTCAAATCCTAGCGCACTCGAGCTGGTTTCTCCAAAATTACCTACCCCACCTTTAAGAGTCATTTTAACGTTGAAAAAACGTTTTACATAAAAAGTCAAACAAGAACTCAAAATGGAAAACAAGGAAATTATTATAGAGATTATGTGTAGCCCCTTTTGCTCAGTTACTTTTTTAAGAGGAAGCATCATACAGCTCCTTCTCTACACAGTTAATGAGCGTTGAATGTGTGAGTGGTGAGAGTTTGTTCCAATCGCATTCTTTAAAGACCAAAAACCTCCCCACATTAAGGCAATAATCAGACGGGCTCAACTCAAACCCTCAGCAATCCCTCGCTGATGCAGTTTTCCCAAACTGCTGCTCTCTATCTAAATCAAAGCGCCCACAAAACTCCCAGAGCCCCAAACCACAGAGAACATTTCCAGTTGGCCTGATCCCACCAGTGAGGTCACAGCACTGGGACCCCTGACAAGTGGAGAGGCTCCACATCGTTTATGGGAAGAGAGAAGTGCCAGAGCGGAGACCAGACAAAGGACTGTCCTGTGTGTTATCTTAGCTGTTGGCAGTGAGGATGTTAGACTTTACGGGGCTGGAATGAAATAACATAACATTTTAAGATTTCAACTTTAAAGTTACTGAGTGGTACAATTTCAAAGAAGTATACTGGATGCTTGAGTTTTTATTTCATTTGCAAGACTTTCTACGTCTAATGAGAAATACTGCTAACACTAAAAGTAAGAGTACACATTAGAAATATACATTTAGCTTGAGGTGAAATCATAAAATATAGATGTTGCTGTTAAAAAGCTTCTTTATCCATGCTAGTGTCACAGCTACGGTCAATGGTTTCCACCGAATGGTACGGCTCTGCAGGACTCATCTCAAACTCATTTTGGAACCCGGTCCTTTACTTTACCTCAGTTCCCACTGCGCTGTAGGCAGGACCCCAAAACATTTAAATAAGTTTCTTTCAGCTAGACCAAAAGTAAGAGTTATGCGACAAGTTCTAATGGGCTGTAGCATTAGCATGTTTATGCTACAGGCTCAACAACAACAGGCTGACATGTTGAAGTTCTGATGGCCTGTAGCATAAGTAGCATGTTGCTAAAATCAACATGCACAGCACAGTGACAATGCTAAATGTTCCCCCTGAACATTATCATTATTTAGTCTGCTAGTATGCACATATTTGCTAATTGTGCACTAAACGCAAAGTAGTCTACACTTAAGGCTGATGGGAGTCCAAATCCATGCTAACATAAGAAGTGTATCCCTTTTGGTTGATTTGAAATTGTGACTAGCCGTTAATTTCTGCGGCTGCGGTTAAGCTCCGTTTGTTAAACTTACTGTATGTTGTCCAAGACATTTTTATGATTGAAAAATCTGTAATTGCAGCACTTATTAGTGTGATTGATGTTGCTGTCTGGTGCTGCTTTTAAAACTCTAATCACAGTTGGTTGCCAGACATCTGAAACATAAGGGTAGTAAATGTCATTCAGCCTGAAAACACGCGGCACTGTAGCAGTGTGTGTTTCAGAGTTCAACTGATACACTTGTAAGCAAGCTGAGTTTTAAATATATACTATATACCATTTTCTTCTTTTTTTATCTCACTACAATCCTTTTGAAACCTCTATTTATGTTTTATATGTTGTCTATATGTACTGTACGAGACTTTGAAGGCTGATGCACTACGTCAATTACTTGTAGACAGGTGCTCAGGATGAAAAGTCCAAAAGGAAAGAGGGAATTCCCAAACGCATTCCCATTCCCACATATAGGAAACTGAGACGACGTCTTGGTTTGGTCTCAGTAATACATTTCAATGAAAGTAAACAAAGGTGTGCAGGAATTCCCTTTTCTCTTGCCGTTATATGTAACACATAAAGCATATCATAAACTCATAAGTATTACATTAAATACTTAATGGGGTTAATTTGGTTTTGCATCTTTGACACTTGTTTTTCTGAATATATGTTAAACATAGTTCCCTGTATTTGTGTAACTTGAACTAACATGTATCCATGATAACTGAAGTTGTAAGGTTAATTCGCCTTCAATCTTATATTAACCATTACTTTTGATAGTTTAAATAAATGATCAAATTGTCAAATAACACCAGATGCTTGTTCAAACTACTTAATTTCTGTCGGCCATGCTTCAAACTGTAGTAAGTAGAGAAAAGCAATTTTATAAGTTTCACACTATTTCCCTTTTTTATATATCTTACAAATGATTATGGGCTTCAGCCTCAGATGCAGTACAGGTTGAGTGCAAGTTAATACGGAATACAAATTTATAAAATAGTTTTTCAATTAAATGTCCCTCTCTATCTTTGTTGTTGCAAACTCCGGTGTCGACTTCCTGTCCTGGAAATCATCAAAACTTGACAGGGACATAACTGCCCTTCTTCTTAGCCCAACATTAAGATGAACATATAGGAAGTTGTAGAATAAGCCATCACTTGACAGTTTGTTAAAAACGGCTGGATATTTATAGTTGTAATTAAACTTAAAGACCCTTGTGTGGTCCAGCAGAAGTCTCATTTTATTCATACCAATAAAAAATTGATCACAAGCTGCTCCAAGCCTTTTTTAAACTTTCAACTCTCCGAAGTTCTCACTGAGGTTTTCTCCCCCAAATATATTGACATCACACACTAATCTAGGCTGACAGTGCATTTTCATTGCATCTATGAAAGGCTGCAATAACACAGCACCTAATTGAACGTTGAATTCACTTAAAGACACTTAAGGATAAGTGGACTCCAAAATATCGTTTTATCTCAACCCAGTCATTTGAAGTTGCAGCCAAATGTTGCCTTCACTGTCACTGCCAGCAGATGGATTGGGTCAACTGCACTCCCATAATCCTCTGCTGCTCAGACAGGTTTTCATCAGGAATGGATGTTTTAAGTGGCTCTTAACTCTTCAGTGCTTTCATCTGCCCAGCTGCCCTAGGGAAGCTTTTTTATTGCCTTTTAGCCTTCAGACATGTTCATCACTGTGGCATAGGTGATAACTAAGCTAGAAAATATGGTTATTATTAGCCCTGCTGGACACAGACACACAGCCATGATGGTAAACAGGTGGGTTGAGATGAAGAGATGTCAGGGTTTAATCTGATACAAGCTTCAAACATTTAAAAAAAAAAAACTAGACATACAAAAAATGATTAAATAGTTTGGAAGATCTCGTCATTTTTTGATGGTGTGCAACATAGCTTCTTTTGTTTTCCATGCACACGTGGAGTCCAACATGTTTTTCACACTTGCATTGATTAATCTAGTAAAAGTTTCTTACCCAAAAAAGCAACAAGAAGCAGTGTACATAACCGCCCCATTCCGCACTTCGGAGTGAAACGATCTTCACTGGTCACACTGGGGACTTCGGGGTTTCCTTTACGCAGCGTCCTTGTTCATTCCGACATAAATCCTCACATTGTGTATCCAAAGCATGGAACCAACACTCCTGGGATATCCGAGCATCATAGGAAACACACCTCCGGTTCTCAACAGAGAATATAACCCACAGGTGAACGAGGCTCAAAACGAGATTCACGAGAGGAAGGAAAGTCCAAACTTGACTGAGAGACTGCGGAGAAGTTCAACGCTGCTCTTCACTGCTGAAATGAAGCAGCTCGGTTGCTTTTACGCGCGTCCCCCGTGCGCCCTGGAGGAGTGTTTGTAACGTGTGTTCACTGACCGGACTCCCCCGCCTCTGAGGACATTTTGGGGGCGTGGAGTGAGTTTTTTTCCCCGGTGAGCTGCACACTGCAAAATAATCCCCAATTTGTACAAGGTGTGTGGGACCGCGATATGTTAAGTGTTGAAATATCCTCTAATAACTTACGGTTATATCTCTTTTACGTAATGCAAACTTGCCGAGCAGCGTTAACATCATATAATAATGACATCATTGTGCTAAATCTATATTATTTAAACATTGTTTTTCAATTATTCACCTTTAAAACCCAACTTTTCAAGGAACATCTCCAAATCAAAACATATATTACAAGAAATTCTACCAACCAATGTATATTTTTCCTCACTGGGTTTGAAGAAAAACTGATTTTACTGGTTTTTTTGCAGTCAAGACCTATTCATTCATACTTTGCCTAGGGTGAAACTTATTTTATAGTAAGATCTTCCTTACCCCCAACTTTTTATAAACAAACATGTCTTGTCAAATCATATTCTCATGCCAACATAGTTAATGTGATGTGCCAAAGTTATCTAAACTTGACCTAACAACTATCATTAAATGATATCATTGCTGTTAAGATAGTTTACTTTGAATAGTACAGCGCTAACCAAACTACAATTCTAAAGCTTATCTTGTGTTTTTGGGATTAGTTAGATGTGAAGTTGTTCTGGGACCTCACTGAGCCTTAACTGTTGAGTTTCCATCCTTCTCATTTGTGTTCAACATCCTGCTTGTTATCAGTCATGGTAAAGGCTGCACATTTTTCTTGAACGTGGCTCTCAAATTATAACCTCCTCCTCCTCCTCATCATTTGCCCGCCTGCCTGGGGGGAGGGAGGGACAACAACCAAGCTTAACAGAGCCTCTTCCTCCGGACACCTGTGAGTGTGAGTGAGTGAGTGTGTGTGTGTGTGTGTGTGCGTGCGTGTGTGTGTGTGTGTGTGTGTGTGTGCGCGTGTGTGTGCGTGCGCGTGTGTGCGTGTGTGGAGGGGGTAACTTGGCCTTGAGTTTCTAGCGTCGTTTTATCTTGTGGTTCTCTGCTGCTGTCTCTGATCTTTTGACCCTGAGGCGAGAGACTGACTGAGCCAAATGTCGTTTACCAGCCTTTAAACACTGATTGTATCCGGACAAACTAATTCATTTTTCTTTCATGATGCTATATTTTCTGTCAGTTTCAACTTACAATCACTGATGATCAATAGAAACATGCTCTTCCACTTGTTAATTTTTGAGGAATAAGATCCTGTTGAAGCTCAAGGGTGTCGCGGGCTACATTTGCATAAAGGTTGCACTCAAAGGGCCGGTTGTAACTATAAATATATATATAAAATAATGTATTATATTACATTATTGCCTCTGAATTTTATTATTATCGGATAGGATAATAACTACGTCTGAAAGCAGAAGTCCAGGGCAAATAATTGTAAGTCTCTTCAGTGCGCATGTCACAAAACGAGATGCATTGTGGGACATGCAGTTTATGGGCAACGTGCTTCTGTAAAGCGGCATGTAACCGTATAATAAACGTATTATATTCTTTGCAAGCTCTTGAGGGGCCACATAAAATGAAGCCGCGGGCCGGATTTGGCCCCCGGGCCTTGAGTTTGAGACCCCTGCATGAATCGCTAAAGTTAGTTTTCCACAGTCGTACATTTAAACCAGTTCTCCATACATTTAGTTTTGCAAACTTATAATGAATAGTTAATATAAACAGAGAAAGGTGTTGAATCCTGACATTTGAAAACCTGTGACTGCTCAATATTTTTGAGTTTTTTCTCTATAAATAAGTTGATAAATAATAATTAAAAAAACAGACAGTCATTTTTACCAACTTAAAAGTAGGCCTACTAAAGGCGAATTTAAAAGGTTGAATAACATGTATATTGACTGATTTTTGTTAAGTTTAGAAACACATTATGACCCTAAGCAAACTGTTAAGCCAAAATACTTTAGCAGTTGACATGGCATGCTTCACATTGAAATGATACTGACAGAGGCCCGGTTCTTCACAAGAAGCAGTATTCCATGTGCTTATCCAATAATCCTCCAATCCTTAATCAGTAGAGCATTGCTCCACAGAGGGAGTTCTAATTAATTTCTATTGTTTGGCGACTTAACCCTCAAGGCTGCCACCCTGTATCCGCTGCATGGTATTTGCTCTTTTTCCTCTAATCCTGGATCCATGCTCTGGGAGAGTGACCTCAGCCCTCCTTTCTCTCTCTCTTTCTCTTTCTCTCAATTCCTTCTTTTCTCAAGATCCGGGAAAAGCCGCCGTGCAAGATCCGGACAAACAGACTGATGGGATTTGCAAGAAGCCCGGAGAGGGGTTTTAATAAGAAGAGCTGTATAAAGGAGAGGCTGAAGGCAGGGAGGTGAGACTGGGGGGCTTGTTCTGGGGTGTTGACCCCTGCGTTGTCCTGTGTGGAGAATCAAAGCATCTCCGCTCCGTCTTTGTGTCGCTGCAGCAATGTGATCCATGAGCGCTGGAAATAAGGCTGCTTCCATTGTCAAAAGACTCAAGGGCACAGTAAAACCAGTGAGTGGTTTTCGGGGAAACTTTAAAAATGTATTCCGGTTATAATTACTAGTTAGCTGTTAAAAAGGAATCATTAACCTATATACAAGTGATGTAACCTGGTTACTTTCCGATCACCTCAACATCAAATGAAAGCCAAATAAAGACAAGAGAAAGTCATATCAGTAAGATGTTATCTTAAAGAGGCCCTATTATGATTTTGTTGGTGTGTTATATAAGTTTTGGTGCATGTAAATGGTAAATCCCCCCCCGCCTCCATTGGACTCCTTTGTTTACTTCACAAACAAAGTGACGTCACTATGTAACTCGCACTTCTATCGGCTAGCACTACAACACATCGTACGTGATAAGGGGGCGGGACATCTCTAAACGGTTGACCAATCACAACAGTGCCGGTCAGCTAACCAATCAGAGTTGTCTAGTTTCAGATAGCGGGTCTTTTATAATTATTATAATGTACTAATCTTTATTTTAAAATGTATTGAAACACTGTTATCCTGCTAGCAATCTTCATTTAAATGTTTTTTATAAACCTGCAAGGGAATACAGATTTTGTATATCTTGATTATGAAATCCCGTTACATGTAATCTGTTACTCCTCAAGCCTGAAACTTGTACCCTCACATCTTCTGAAGGAAATGTTGATATGATCCTGCTTTGTCCTGTAAATACTGGGTCTTTAACACGTTTCTTTCATTCAGACTTTGTCATCAGTGTCCCTAAACATGTCGGAGCAGATAAATGTGAGTAAGGACATTTCAAAGAAGCAGTGACTCTGTTTCTGATTAAAGTTGTGTTCTGAAGAACTGGATGACTGTTTTCTGTTTGCCTCTTGTTTCCATGTCTCCCTGCAGACATTCGTGTCATTTCTCGAGGGTGCGGTAAAAGGCAGAATGAGAAGGGAGTGGCGCACATTAAATATAAAACTCACACTGAGTTATGGCATGTTAATTGTTTCAACTGTTGATTGTTTGTTACTGCATGATGCCAGAGGAGCCACTGGCAGCATGCCAATGTGTTTTCAGTGATGTATTAACCATCATCTGGAGTTCAACCTCTCTAACCCAACAGTCTGTCAGAAAATCATGCAGAGCAGCCAAGCTTTGTTTCAACTCACCGGGTTTGATATTAAATACAACAGGAGATCCCAAGGGTCTTAAACATACCAAACTGTCAGCTTGACTTTTAGAGGAATGTGAAAAACAAAGCATTAGTGTATTTATTGGAATTGTGCAACAACATTTTACATGGAGTCTCAGATCTTCTATAAAGAAGTGGGAAAAGCTGATATGTCGAACATTGTGGACCCAATTTGAAAGCTAAAGCTACATAGACCATGTTTGGTTACTTTAAGGCAGCTGACACACAGATATTAAACACTATTTATTTTTAAGTCCATATGGCAAACGTCAGTTAACTAGATTCACACACATCTTTCAAACTCTGACCCCAAATGTTAACAGGACATTTCTTAATCTTCATGTCCACATAAATATAACCCTGATGATGTTTTATTTTACCATTGAGAGTCACAGACGACATTCAACGGTTATCACAATAGTACTTTTCACTGATCTTCAAGTGTGAAATGACTGGAATCGCCCTTTAACGTGAGATAAAGCGTGTGAAATATATCCACACACACTACTTTACCCATGTTTGCTCAAACTGCATCAATGTGATACTTCAGCAGTCAAACAATCGGATCTGACCCGAAAAGGTAGAGCAGGCCTGTGTCCAAGTTCAGTTTCAATATGGCCGACATCTGCTGCTGCAGAGGCAATTGAAACAGTGCAGTTAAAGCAATCCAGACTATGAGCGGGAGACAGGGAGACAGGGAGACAGGGAGAGGAGGGGAGGTCTTTTCATCTGTGTAGCGCTGGTAAATACCCCCATGTGCAATGAGAGATCCCATTGTGTGGAACTTCAGGGTCAAGGAGAAATTGGGGGCTGAAGAAACACACTTCCTGCTGCCTTCATCTTGTTTTTATTTGCACAATCAAAAAAACTCAGGCACTCACATCCAACTTGGAGGAGCTTGAAAAAATACAACAACTCCCCCAGATGTAACATTTCAATTGGAGAGGCAACAAGCTTTTGAGCGATTGCTTCCTCCAGGAGAGCTCGACGTCTTAATGTGGGTGTGAGTTGATTGACAGTAAGCAGAACGTAACGTAATGCAACGCTGATATGAAAACACTCGGCTAAGCTCAGAGGAATAATGATACAAACTAAACACTGACAGATCCCATAAGCTGTCATGTTATCTGATGGATTGTTTACCCAAGGCGAGTTTTCAGGAGGTTGTTTTTCATCGTGGACGAGAATGAGCTGAAGCAAGAAAAACACATATATAGAAATAAAAAGGAGGGGAGAAGCTAAAAGAAGAAAGAAATAATATTTTAGAGCCATGATGCAGCATGACCCTTTCTCGCTCTAAAACAACCCAAAAGAGGCTTTAGCTGTTGCTCCGCCATGCCGGAGTCAGGATTCTTGTGGTTTGTGTGGCCTGTTTGTCCTGTGTGGTGCCAGCTGCTCAGTGAACACACAGGCTGACATCGTCCTGCAGAAGAAGAGGAAGCAGAGGCCCTCGCAGACTGCAGCAGCGCTGATTTATGCTAAAAGCACAACCATAACCATAAATATACATGATGGGGTCTTCTCGTGACCGGAAAACCAGCTTTGTAGCTACTAAGTGTTTAAAAATAGGGGATAAAGGGAAAAGAAACTTGGCCAGTTTGTTTCTACAGAACTGCTGGAGAATCGAGACAAGCTCAATGCTCGTGAGTTATTAGTCAGAACATCGAAATGGGTGCCTTTTGAGGACAGAGGAGCAAATGATATGGAACACGTGCACTGGCTTTGTCTGTAGCTTGTAGTGTTTTAGAGATTATAGGCAGATTATTCCTTTAGGGAAAAAATGATAGCTTCTGGAGAGAACATGTACATGCACACAAACCTATAACACACTACAGGAAAGGGAAAACCCCAACAGGCATAATAGGCCTCCTTTAATGTACGTTTTAATATTAAAGGGGACCTATTATGCAAAATACACTTGTCCATGTCTTTTACACATCAACATGTGTCCCCTCTGTGGAAAGAGATTCTGAACGTTTCAGGAAAAAGATTCGCTCACTTTTTGTCCTGATCCAGTTCTATAAAAACCTGTCTGAAAGTGAGCTGATTTTTTGGCCACTAACCAACCAACTTTTGAACAGGGCTGAAAACAGAGGGGATTATGGGATGCTACAATGCATGATCTGTTTGGTATTTGGAGCCAAACACTTCAGAGACATGTTTTGTATATCTGAGAGCTATAATATATTGATGAAAAACAGTATAATAGGGGACCTTTAAAGGATGTGACACAAGCTATTAACAGTGTTAAACATCTAACAAGGCCTAATTCCACAAGAAGATAATGTCAGCACATGTTGTCCCAGCTTTTAACAACACGTGTTAATAGCATTTGTTCAACATAATAATGGTTGCCGGGCAGCACAAAGAGGACCAACAATAACTGCCTGTTCTGATGCAGGGTTGCCATGATGTCAGATCCAGAGACTTTATTTTATATCTGTCCAAGTGGCTTCCCCCCTGGGTGCGACACGCAGCTGCAAGCTTCAAAGGCTCTGGCATGAGTCTGAAGAAGAGGAACAAAAAACTGTCAAATGTGTCCTGACCATTAGAAGGAGAGCAGCGTCGCAAATCAGACGGAGAATCACTGTGGATTCAGATTTATGACTCAGAGAAAGACAACAATTACCGCCCCTTAAAGTCAAACTATTACTTTCCTTTAGAGCTTGTTTTCAATCAAGTTTAATTTATGACAGGGCTTTAGCAATATGGAAGGAATACAACTTTTAAAAAATGTGGTTTTAAGAGCTGGTGCCAGTTAATAATCGTTTTTATTTTCATGCTGTGAACATCTTAGCTGGGGAACATCGTATGCTACACATATTGTGTTTTATGACTATGAAAGTTGTTTGTAATAAGAGGCCACAGCATACATTGTAATTTAAAAGCAAAAACATATTAAGGGCTGCATCACAAAGGTTTGGAAGCTGCTCGATTGTATCATGTGAACAACATGTTTTCATTATAAAATAGAAGAAAAAAAGTGTTCGTTTTGATGGAAAGTTTATTCTTGACCTCATAAAGAGAATTTCGAAGTAAGAGTGCATTTTTTAATCTTGATATTATTCAAATGTGTTCCTGAACTGAAGACATACATGAAGCTTGCGATATATTTTGTTGAATGAATGGACAAAACAGAGTCTGAGGCTTAAAATATCTAAGTTTTAGTTACAATCCGAGATAGTTTAGGATTTAAAGTGCGTTTTAAACTAAGGATCGTGACGTTAATTGAACAAATTAGTAGTTAGTAACTATTGTTTGTCATAAAAAACGATTACTATAAGTACTATGGCATTATAAAATGCAAAAACAACAAGGAACAAGACAAAAAGTAAGGTCAAAAAAGGAATACGACAATATACTCTGAAGAAATATTCAAACTATGGTTTTAGGTATCCACAAATATGTGAGACGTGTATAATAACAGACCCACAGCTGTTTCTACATGATAGTTTCTGTGGGAATTCGAGCTCTTCTGGTTCTAACGATACAGTTATTTCCTATGTTGGCGTTGAGTCAAGCTCCAGTCAGCCTCAGCCCTCTGTGGGGACTGACAGGTGGATTTGACCTTTGAACTCACAGCTTCTCGTGCTACTCCTGAGCCTTTGACCCTTCATTGAATTTTCAGAGCGATGAGGTCAACAGGCTTTTCTCCACCCTGATGTTGTGTGGCCGGCATTTGTACTTCCCAGCACAGACTCCCAGCTGCAGGACGGGCTTCTGTCAGGCTGTGTTAATATGATATTGGTGTTTAAACCTCATGACGTTCAGGTCACTTCTCTGGAGGCTGAGAGGGAGGAAACCACTTAATGGTGTAGGAAAATATCACACAGAGATCAACTACAATGTGTCATCATTAAAACATCTGGAAAGCTGTTGATTTACCGTTTCAGTTTTAGGATATAAAACTGTGTCATTTGGGTAACTTGATCCATAAAAGAGAAAGAGAAAGAGAAAAACGACATTTGAAAGCAAGTTATTATTATTTGTATTATTGTTTTATTATTATTAAATGTATTAATCAGAAATTAATCAAGCAGTTGAAACACTATATAATAAAATAAATAATATGTTCAGGATAATATGCAGTGTTACAAACGCACTTTTGCACAAGACCAAAAGTATAAAGTCAAGGTTATATTTACCAGCTATTTGAACACTGTAGTTATTAATAGTATTTCACATTTGAAAGCACAAACTTTTTAATATCCAAAATCAACTTCTCTGTGTTTCTTAAATTGTCACATACTCACTGTTTGTTCCTCTATTTGATTCAATAACCTAATCTATTTCTGGCTTTTATATCGTGCACTCCAAGTCACCTATCATCAAACGCCACGGAAAAGGATTCAAGATCAGAGACCATGTGTAGTATTGTTTTCGGCTAGTGCACGAAAAAGGGATACTCGTTGCAGAGCTGCACGACAGGTGGGTTTGACCTGATAACCTTCCCCTCACCAGAACTACCCGCCTAACCATCATTCAATCCTTCTGGGCCCACAGTACCTCCTTCTGTTACTAATGCGTTAAAGCACAGACTAAATGTAATAGGATGGTAATTCATTACATCAATTGTCAGAAACATGTCTGTGCGGGGAGAAAATTGCTATTTGAATGTTCTTCTGTCGAACACGAGGAGCGGCAGGAAGCGGCAGGTACCCTCGTGTTTGAGCTGCGGTGCCTTTGAGTGACGGGGAAATTGCTAGAGAGTCACATTTCAAAAAACTTCCCATCACTCCCCTCAACATTTGATCTTCTCTCCAGTGTGTGTGTGTGTGTGTGTGTGTGTGTGTGTGTGTGTGTGTGTGTGTGTGTGTGTGTGTGTGTGTGTGTGTGTGTGTGTGAGTGTGTCAGTGTGTCAGTGCGTGTGTCAGTGTGTGTGTGTGTGTGTGTGTGTGTGTGTGTGTGTGTACGTGTGTGTGTGTGTGTGTGTGTGTGTGTGTGTGTGTGTGAGTGTGTCAGTGTGTGTGTGTGTGTGTGTGTGTGTGTGTGTGTGTGTGTGTGTGTTAGTGTGTGTGTGTGTGTGTACGTGTCCAGGCCTGAAGACAGGAAAGGCATTAAGAGCGTTTTGATCTTTTTTCACAGTGCAGATTTGTTTGTTCAGAGATCTCCGAGCACACACATTGGAGAGCTTGAGTTTGAGTTTCATTGACATAATTGCATCCAAATGATGTAACACTAATACAATAGAAAACACACTTAAGAGCTTGAACAACGTCTTAAGCCTCTTAAGCAGTAAAAAGATGAGCGTGGGAGCCAGAGTCGGACTATCTGCGCGACTGAAGTGGTCAGAGCGCGGAGATTGATGGATTCTCAACGCAACACCACTGCAAGTTTTCCATGAGCAAAGACAGCTTTGTGGTGTGTGTGTGAAACAGAATGCGTCCCAGATTTTCTCTCTTCTTCTTCCTCCTCCTCCTCCTCTTCCTCTCTTCTCTGTGGGCTGGATCCAGGGAGCTTTGATGTGGCGCTCTCTCAGTGTTGTGACCGCAGGCCCAAGAGGAACCAGATGCTCTTTGGACTGGCTTGTGGTGGAGAGGCGAAATGTAAAAAAGAAGAGAGAGAAGATGGGTGCAGGGCGACAAGGGGGGGGGGGGGGGCTGCCTCCACCAAACAGACAGAGCAGGGGGTCTTTGTCTACAGAAAAACACCACCGAAGATGAACTAAGAACTTTATGTCGATATATTATTATGCATGTAATAAAACGAAAACTATCATTTTTCTGGTGAAAGGATAATCAGATTTGATAGCAATACTAAAATACTCAAGTTAAAAAGTCCTGCACTCAAAATCTATTGGCATCAAAAAATTGTGGGGTAGGTCATTTTGGAGAAACCAGCTCGAGTGCGCTAGAATTTGAAAATACTGAAAAAATCTGCCACTTCCTTCAGACTTCCTCAGAGCCCCTCCTCCAACACACACGAACGCGCACATGACCAATGAGGGCACGAGATAAGTTTGTGCACAGATGGAAGGCTGACAGGCAGGTAGGCCATCCAGTTACTTTAGCCGGGCCGGCTCAGAGGATTGGTCGTGCTTTTTTACAGTACCACGGCTTCCAGATGACATTTTTTGTATGGATTTTTTGTCAAAGCACTTCAGATATTCATTGCTATCGGGATGTTAAGAGCATTCCATGGAATATAACAAAAAGTGTATCTCGAGCCGGTTTCTCAAACTTACCTACCCCACCTGTAAGCGTAATAGCCCATTTCACAAACATGATTAAATAACGAGGCTATGATTATTGATGCATCAATGTGTTCTTCCCAGCTGATTAAGGTGGAGATTGTAATGACTGCTGGATATCTAAACCTATCGTTCTATGCCTTACTTGTTTGTTTTTAATCGTATTGTTTTTTGTATTGGATTTGTAAAATGACTAAAATGTCAACAAAAGTTAAAAGATGACTTCCAAAATGTAGTGGAGTAGAAGTACAAGCTGCAGTACTTGACTTCATTATATTCCACCACTGACCATTGAAGAGGTTTTAGCAGCAACACATCAAGTCATCTGCATAATGAGTGATGTGTTTAGGTGCAAACCAGCAAGAACAGCATGAGAATATAGTGGACATTTTTTAAATTGGATGTCACATTTAGGCTGAGAAATGCTTTGTTTTAAATATACCGAGCCATTACAACGCATTTTAAAAAAAGAATTCAAGACCAATCTGTTAAGACTTGCCTCTGTATATACATTTTTTAATATATTTTACTTTATTACTATTTTACAGATTGGGTATTTTAATCTCCCAGACTGTTTTTTTATATAATTTGCAAATAATTGTTTTTACTTATTGATCTAGAACATAAATAAAGTTATAGCAATGGCTTAAATTGTCATCCATAAAAGGAAGATAATATCTCTCACGGTTGCCTCCTGTTCTTCTACTTTAGTATCAGTAACTACATTTCCCAGAATGACTTGTGGCTTCACCCAAAGAACATGTCTGAACTTGTTGCTTTCAGCTGTGGGTTTTCTCAGTCGGTGGAGGGACAGCGAGTTATAATGGTCCCAAAAAGTAAAAGAAAGTTGTGGCTGTTAAAGAAAAAGCAGCATGTTTAGCTGCTTGTTGTTGCCATAGTAAAAATCCCACAGACGTTAAAGTTTCCGAGCCTCCGGGTCAGCGTCTCTTTATGTTGTTCTCATGTCTCGTTGTGGTCTCTTTGTGTTTCTTTTTTAGTAATTTTATATTTCTTTGTAGTTATTTTATTTCTCTTCCTGTTACGTTGGCATGGGGCTATTTCTGTAGGTAAAGGCCAATGGGGGCCCTTGACGTGCAAGTGACCCCAACATGAGTCTGTTGAGGAGCTGGTCTTTCTGCGTTTAATGAAAATACTTTCAGGAAAAATAAATGAACCCTGATGTTAATTTGTTGCAGTTTTGATCCTCAAATAGATTAGATTAGATAGATATATCGTTTTACCAGTTGTTATGACCCCTCAAAGTGCTTTCCATACATAAGTCACCCATTCACATCCAGTCATACAGACGCAGAGGCGAGGTGCCACCTGACCAAATTAACACAATTTAGGGTTTAGTTCGCCCAAGGATAATTCAACATGTCTTCTGATTGTTAGACGACAACACTATTTCACAGCAGCCCGTTTTTAGTAAAGAATCATTCAAAAATGATTCAAAAATAGTTCTTTAGTTTTGGTTTGATCTTATCAATATGTGTGCATGTGGCCTACAAAGAAAAAACACCTCACAAAACAGAAAACACCCTTACTTCTCTGATAGTTTAGCATCAATTTTTCCCGGTTTGACTTCTCCTTTGAGGACACTTGAGCCGCCTGAATATTTTCTGACACAGCGGGTTTTCTCTGTACCCCGGTCCTGTGTCTAAAGGACAAGCTGTCTGACCACCAACAACCACACGAGCATCAGCAGCACGACCAGCTGAGTCCAATACGTCTCCTCCACTACTCTGCAAGACCGCTCGGTACTGTACCATTACACAAACCTCATAATAGTTGTGATTTATGACCCCCATGTGACAGCGTAGAGTTTGGCAGGAAGCCTACGCAGCTTCTTCTTCCACCACAAAAAACATAAAGGCGTGTATTTAAGAATTTCCCGCTGGTGGGTCGCCGGTCACTGGGGACGGTGATGTAGCTGAGAAGACATGAAAAGAAAGGACGAATAATGTGTCCCTTTAATGCTTTCCCATCACTGTCTGCAGCGAGAGGAAGGACAATGGCAGAAAGTCCGTATTTCCACAATCTTTCTTCTTCTTTCCCGCTTTCTTTCTATAGTTCTGTCTCTCTCTGAGGCAGCCATGCACATGAAGTGTTTATCTTACATGTCAAATAACTGTTTATGCAGTAAACCGAAGCAGTGCAGTCAATGGCAGGGTAATGGAGGGTAGATGCTAAGTACAATGGAACGATCCAAGTGTTTTGATTGGAGGGCAATCGAAACCCAACTCAGAATAAACAACTACGAGCTGATTTTGTTTATTAAAGTTAAAGACAGAGAGGGGTTTCCTGAGTGATGGTGTTTGAGCCGGCTGCCGGGACATTTCAAAAAGGTTTATAATGAGCTGCGGGATCAACATCTATTTAATTGTGGTGGCGCTGTGCTTTGTTGCTTTGGTGCAGAGGCGTGTTGACAACTTAACGTACAATACAACCTGACTTACTGGTAACGAGAACCACAAACCACAAAGTCACCTGGAGTCCAACCAGAGAGTGCAAGCCATATACTGCCAGCCTGTTTCTGTTTTGCAGCATTTCAGCATGCATTGACATCAGATAGAAGCGACAGACATGCAACATAGGGACAGACATGTAACATACTGTAGGGACAGACATGCAACATAGGGACAGACATGTAACATACTGTAGGGACAGACATGTAACATAGGGTATGACATGCAACACATGTCCCTGCATAGCTTAAATCAAACTACATGTGACTCCCTTGTTTACTTCTGCGACAAAGTCACATCCCTGTCTATTGGCTAGCGCTCCAACACATTGTACGTGATAGGCTAACGGCCCGTCTACACTACAGGCATCAACAAATCTTGAAGCTGGGCGTGTCTGAGGCTTGGCGATTTCTCGCGCCCAAGGCGACCAACAACCAATCAGGAATCTCCCGCCCGCCCCCGGCATACAAAGCAATAGCAATGTTAAAACGAAGTAAACGGGATATAAAATCCCCAAACAGGCGAAAACCTACCAGTTTCATCCACTGCCTCTGCCACCTCCCTCCATGCCTCGCTCCTCCGGTTTGTATCCCGGTAGATGAACAGAGACTGATCATACAGCACCGGGTGATTCACTACCGCTCCATTTTTTTGAATATGAGGAAATGACCTGCGTAGTCTCTCCCAGCATACACGCGGTTTGATTGGCTAGCGCTTGTACTGTCAGATTTGCATACGCGGGATTTGATTGGCTGATGCCAAGCATCGAGCCTCAAAAGTTGAATATTGCTCAACTTTTGATGCTCGCGATGCTTGCAAAGCCATGCCATGCTCCCCACAATGCAGTTCGGCGAAGATTCAAAATCAACTACGTCACCCCATTCAAGTGAATGGGCGAAGCGTTGAAAGCATTTTTCGATGCCTGTAGTGTAGACGGGCCGTAAGGGGCGGGACATCTCTAAACTGTTGAACAATCACAACAGAGCCGGCCAGCTAACCAATCAGTGCAGACTGGGCTCTGGTTTCAGACAGAGGGTGAAAAGAGCAGTATGAGAGAGCTTTTTGAACATTAACGCGGATGTAAACATGTCACAGAAGAGACACGTAATACAAATATGAACCTAAAAATGAGCATAATAGGGCCCCTTTAAACCCAAAGTACCAACATGAGCTTTCATGTTCAAACCAGCCACATGTACCGAAGCCAACTGCTCAAGTTTCAAGCGATTTACTGCCATTGTCAACAAAACGTCAGCGCCTGAGTGTATTTTATTTGATCTAACTAACCCGTTAACCTTGCCAGGTAACTGACACGTCCCGACAGTACAAAGACTGATTATTTGGCTCCACTCAGTCGTATTTACTTCGTCCAATAAAATGTTTCCTGCCTCAAACAAATTGTCGTGCGACCAAACCAACAAGACGCTGGTTTAAGAGATTTAAAATGAAGATTTAAAATGCAGGTTTTTCCAGTGAGCGTGGAGAAGGATGAAAACCCCTGACAGAAAAACTCCCGAACTATGCACGTGGTTTGTTTTATGTGGTCGAGTGGAGCCCATTTAGGGATCCTCTTTGGTTTCCCTCTTAAAGATCAAAGCATCCGAGCTAATCCATTTGACTGGGACCTGCTGTCGCCATGACAACAAGATCACAGACAGGAAGCCCGTCCTTCCTTCACGGGACCTTGTCATCAACAATGCAACCACTCAGCAGTGTCTGATTATCCCATAAGTCTCTGTGAGTGAGTGTGTGTGTGTGTGTGTGTGTGTGTGTGTGTGTGTGTGTGTGTGTGTGTGTGTGTGTGTGTGTTTGCATTCCCTGATGCATATGTTTGTGTGTGTGGGTGTGTGTGTAATTTAACTCCACAAAGCATAAACGTTCTCATCTTTTCTTTAGTGTGTGTTTGTAGAAATCTTTTAGTTTGGATTCAAAACCCACCTGTCCTTTTATCTGCAGGTGTGTGTGTGTGTGTGTGTGTGTGTGTGTGTGTGTGTGTGTGTGTGTGTGTGTGTGTGTGTGTGTGTGTGTGTGTGTGTGTGTGTGTATGTGTTTAGTTCTGCTTCAGTGACCCAGAAAGAAATATTTTGCGTTTATGGGTCACTTTAAGCCCCCTGAGTTTGCCCAACAAATAATTGGAAACTAAGACATTTTTTAAACTTTGACTCAGAAAGAAGACTGCTGTATGTTACCATACCGCCGGACAACATATTGAGTCCTTGTTAAATCAGAAAATGCTTGTCCGAAAACTTAAATTAGGCTAAAGCTAAAAAGTCAGTTAGCCAAATCGAGTTGGTTGTTGGTTGTTTCATTTGAAGTGTTTTGACCAATGGGACGATAAGGACCGGGGTCAGCAATGAAACACCATCTCAGAAGCACGAATGGTGAATTTGGTAGCTAAAGACCTGCACTTTGAAGGATACCCCACTGAATGTGTTCAACACAGACTTGGATGTTTGCTTTAACTCATCATTATGAGCTAATCACATAATCAGCGTTTTTGGCACAAACAAGGCACAACAACTATTGCACAACTAAAGCAAGAGGAGGACAGAGATGTATTTCCCCTCAGCCATCGGTAGCTGACCGAAGAGCGTCCTCCAGTCCTTGTTGGAGTTAATATTCCAAGAAGGGGAAATGGCGAACATTGCAACAACCGAAGTAACTGTGGAAAACAAATTGCAGTGCGTCCTGTGTTGTTGGTTGCTCTCAAGGGGAAATGTAAAGTGATTTGGTTTTCTTTGTGACAGTGGCGCCAACATAAACACCACTTGTAAAACGCTAAGCGGGGGAAATGTGTGTTTTATACTTAGTTATCAGCCCATACATTCCAGAGGTCTAAACTTTCTTTTCGTTTTTAATCCAACCTTGATCAAAAACTAATTTCCCTCCCAACGTCTTTAGTGCAGTTCATCACCTCCCTCTCCTCCCGTCCATTGGCTGATGAAAACAGTGTGTGTGTCCCAGTGTGTGTGTGTGCGCGTCACACACTTTTGTCATCTTCGGACTGTTTCAAGCCCAATGTGAACTATATGATCTGGATGCCTGCAGGCCTTTACAGACTCGGGGAATGTGGAGTCTGTGTCGCATTAAGGGTCCGTTGTAATCTCGTGATTGAAAGATGGAATGAGGCTGTGAAAGCTGGAGAGATCAGCTGCAGCACATTAGGACTTAAAGCCTGATAGATCTGCCTCCTCTGGGTTCAAGAGATAGATTCAACTAACCACATCTCCCCTCTTCACTCCATCTTGTTTGCATAACACCATGGGCTGGGCGAAATTCAAAAGATAATCCCTATTCTTTTATGTGTTTCTGTGGGGCTTTCTGCATTGAATGTGAAGCAGTGTGTGTGTGTGTGTGTGTGTGTGTGTGTGTGTGTGTGTGTGTGTGTGTGTGTGTGTGTGTGTGTGTGTGTGTGTGTGTGTGTGTGTGTGTGTGTGTGTGTGTGTGTGTGTTGAGGACATTAAATGTGAGCCCCATTTGTGAGCTGGATCAAACTGCATTCAAATACTTTTCACGGCTCTTTCTAAAAGTACAGGGTGGTTTTGATTGGCCGATAAGTACTTAAACAAAGTCATACTTTATACAAAGTGTTTAAGTTGGTAGAGATGGCTTTGAAAATGTTTAATCATGCGTTACAGATCACGACAGCATGAATGAAAACAACATTTGACAGATTATAATGAAAACCCTTTTGCTGTTCACTGGCAGATCCCGCTTTACATAATTACTATTTATGGACACCACTCAAATTCATCTTGGTTGGATATTAGAAAGCGAGCCATTGACATCTATAACATCAAGTATGATTGATTATTGTAATGAAAGAAGCTAATGATCCTTCACTAATGATTTACTTTGTTCATGACAAATAATCCTGATTTATAGTTAAAGATGTAATCAAAATGAATAGACAGTTTGCTTTAGGAAGTTGTGTTGTGGAAGAGGAAATGTTCAAAAAGGTCTTTATTTTTCTCATTTTGCTGCTGCACCTCTTTTCACCCTCTGTCTGAAACCAGAGCCCAGTCTGCTCTGATTGGCTCGCTGGTCGGCTCTGTTGTGATTGGTCAACCACTTAGAGATGTCCCGCTCCTCAAGTACGATGTGTTGAAGCGCGAGCCAATAGAAGTGCAAGTTGTTACATAGTGATGTCACTATGTTACGGAAGTAAACAAAGGAATCCAATGGAGGCGTTTCAGACAGGGGGGGGGGGGGGGGAGAGAAACTCCCCATGGAGGGAACACAGGGATTTTAGCCTTTGCAGACCATTTACATATAACACACTACAGGAAAGGGAACACCCCCAAAAGCATAAAAGGGCCCCTTTAATTTCTACGCATTGGGTTTATCTCAACAAACTAACAGTGTCCGCCCATCAGGGTCCAGATGTGATTCCCTCACCCTCACCATCTCAAGTGAAGTAAAGTGTGAGTGTCACTTTAGAAGACACTGATTAAGCAAAGTGTCTCAGAGCCTCGGACTTGAGTTTATTAATGGCCGGGCTGAAGTGTTGTATGACTCTCTGAGCCATTAGAGACCTGCAGAGGATTTGTCACGGAGGCCGAAGCCGTCTCATTTCTTCCTTTTCCTCGTCTGCAGCCCGCACTATTTCAAACACTTCATTACTGATGAGTTGTGAGGCAATGGATTTTCAAACATTTCACCGACTCCGTCTCTCGGCAGTTTTATTTGTCTGGTCCCGCAGCAGGATGGAAACAGATGGAAGGAGTGACCGAGGAAAATGTCCGACAATATCTAAACTATCTCAAACACTTGCCTCATGGTTTGTCAGAGTGCCTGCCATCCGAGTTTGTGAAGGAACCAAAAGTGCAGCTGCAGACTTTAATACACATTTATACTCGAAATACTTGTGTTTCTACATATATGCTTCTTTAAAGCTTGATTCATTTAGCTATTAGCTCTCACTTCATCTTGTTTTTTAAAGGAAATGTTGTGTATTTTGATTAAAAAGTTACAAACATGAAAGGGATTCCAGCTTTGTCTACCAGCATTATTGTGACTATGAAGAAAACACTTTTTCTTATTACTTATTTGTATAGAAGGATCCTTAAAAAGAAGGAAACGTCGTAGATAATTCATGTTGGCTGCTTGAGATGGATGCAGTCATGTTATTATTTTAATCCATCATTGATTTCTCCCTTTAATATCTGAGTTCATGCAGATAAAGGTTATTTTTCTTTTTTGTTGCGTGCAGTCTGTTGCTCAGTGCAGGATAAGCATGTATCCATTTCTGTTACACATATGCTAGTGGTTTGCAACAAGTAATTCATCATCTATAAACATCTGATTTGCATTTCATAAATGCAAATCAGATGCATGTAAAGGACAAATTAGTTTGTGAACAATGACTGCTCAAGCCAAGCTCCTTTTTCTGCATGCATGCTTTGTGAAGAACAACTCAATATTGGCTCAGAACAGCAATGTCTTATTGTGTTCATTACACTGTCCAGTGGTGGAACACATGCGGGCTTACAGGTGGGGTAGGTAAGTTTCAGAAACCGGCTCGAGATACACTTGTTGTTATATTCCATGGAATGCTCTTAACATCCCGATAGCAATGAATATCTGAAGTGCTTTGACAACAAATCCATAAACAAATGTCATCTGTGGAAGCCGTAATACTGTAAAAAGTACAACCATGGCCTCCCTGCCTGTCAGCCTTCCATCGGGGCACAAACTTACCTCGTGCCCTCATTGGTCATGTGCGCGTTCGTGTGTGTTGGAGGAGGGGCTCTATAAGGAAGTGGCAGATTTTCTCCGGTTGTGTATTTTCAAATTCTAGCGATCTCGAGCCGGTTTCTCAAACTTACCTACCCCACCTTTAAGTACAGATTCAAGTACAGTTTGAGGTACTTGTGTATATCCAATTTATTCTAGTTCCACTCATCTGCATCTCAGAATGTAATTTACCAGAAAATATGTAAGTCACTGTTTGGTATTGCAGTAATACTTCTACCTGAGCAAGATATCTGAGCACTTCTTTTATTGTTTGCTTCACTCGATATACCTACTATCTGTAAAATGTGTTTAAAGTCTCAGCTTTGTGTACCCTTAAAAAATAATCAAAAGTTTCAATTATCTTTTACAAAATTGAATAAAATGCATACTTTAGTTTGTTTTTATGAATTAAGAAAGTACGTCTCTCCCACTAGATTCATCCGATGATCCTTGTTTAATCACTATCTGTTTTAAAAAGGATGGAGATGACAAGTTCCTCACAAGTTAGGATCAATTCATCAACGTTGGACGTTCATGCAGGATTACATTGCATATTGCTGACGCTTTTATCCAAAGCGACTTACAATAAGTGCATTCGACCAGGAAGATACAAACTAGAAGAAAAGAGAATCAGAAAGTACATCAGGTTTCATAGAGCCAAAATATTTCAAGTGCTACTCAACTGGCTTTAGATAAGCCAGCCCTTTATTAGTATATAAGTGCTTTGTTAGTAGTTCTATCGCTCGAGGTGGAGTCGAAAGAGATGAGTTTTCAGTCTCCCCCGGAAGGTGTGTAAGCTTTCTGCTGTCCTGATGTCAATGGGGAGCTCATTCCACCATCTTGGAGCCAGGATAGAAACCCACGTGTTTTTGCTGATGGGAACTTGGGTCCCCCTCGCAGTGCGCGTGCAGCGAGCCGTCTGGCTGATGAGTGCACGTGCTGGATGACAATGAATCCTCCACACACTGCGACTACAGCTTGTGTCACTGAACAAAGCACCTGAACCACCTGCTCTGGTTTGTTGTGGCTAATTAAGGATCCACGGGGAGGAGGTGCTGGCATGAAGCATGTTTCATGTCTTCAGGATGTATAAAGCTTATTTACATTAACACACAGTACATCTTGACGTTTATGGTCATTATAAAGCCTGAGGTTCCTGATGTACAGTATGAAGAAGCCTGATTCAAATCTCATCACATGCTTCCCCTCAGCTTATCTGGATTTGATCATAGAACAAATGATCCAGAGCCGTCCTTTACTATCAGACGTCCTAATCGCTGTCCTTTATATAGTTTAAGTCTACCAGCAGTGCTTCTCCTAAGGGTGCAGGGTAAACCACACTCAACCATGATACTATAAAGACTACCCACAATGTGAAACCAAATACATGGCAAGGCTTCCTGCCGTGTCGGTCATAAATCCCACCGCCAACTAAAAACGTAAACTACAAGGCGAGTCCATTTCTCACGATGGTTTCCGTCATCCTTCACAATGATGTAAGTTTATGTTGCATTTTCTCTGATACATTTCTTTTTCATTAGTTATATGAATCTATAATGTATATGTAATTTGTGACTGTATACAATTTTCTTAAAAAGTTCAATAATCTTTGATATTGATTTGAAAAAGCGCCTTAAACCCAATTAAGTCGTTTTTCTTTCCTGTGACAGCCCATATTCTTCTCATCGACTTTATTTTTGCAAACAATACTGACAAATTGAAGAGGATTATAAAGTAAGCTATTTCTATTATATTTATATCAAGCGATTATATTACATCATGTAGTGTTGACTTGTTAATAAACCAATGCATTTGAGTACAGCTGTACAACCTAACGCACATGTTTGAGGCAGGAACGTTTGCGTTTCCAAGGCCAAATCTGATACTCAGCGACAGAGCAATCCGTCTGAGCTCAAAGGCAAACTTTCAGCATTCCTCATTCTGGGGCGGACCACCCAAAACAACCCCAACGCCCCCCACCCCTTCCCCCCCGCCTCACTCCCAGCTCACCCAACCCTCCCCTCTGTCTCGGGTTACATTGACATTGCTGGTCTAAAAGAAAATGTCACAAAAAAGGAACTTGAACTTCAAAAGGTGACTAATCTGAAGAGTTAATCGTGTGCATCTGTTGGAGCTCCGAGGCTTCCCCACGCGGAGAGCACCCAACACTAAGAACATGATCACGACTCAGGGTTTAGACGAAGACATATATCTCTGGTGAATGTTGTTTACAAAGCCACATGGGGAGATAAACTGCCATTTGGAGGTTTTGGAGGTTCCTTCCAAAATGTCAGATTTGACAAGACTGCTATCAAGTGAATGTCACATCTTCAGGAGAGGATTTCAGTAAGGCCCATGAAGGATGCATTTTCAAATAGTAAAGTTAATGGGGAAGGACAAAAGGTAGGTTAACGCCCTTAGAAATATATTGCTTTTTCAATTTTTCCAATTTTCTAAGCTTGATGTGTTTCGGAGCTTATGTTGTTGAACACAAACATACATAATTCTAGATGCGTCTTAAAGCTGGACAAGAACATATTTGTATATTACAGATAGATCAAATCCATTGCTAATGGGAAAGGCTTAACTCGTGACCCTTTGACGTTACTGCACATCTCTTAAGCTCTTGAGGGCATTTTAGCATCCTTCAGCTCATTGTTTTGGTTTGACTTAAAGGTGGGGTAGGTAAGTTTGAGAAACCGGCTCGAGATCGCTAGAATTTGAAAATACACAACCGGAGAAAATCTGCCACTTCCTTATAGAGCCCCTCCTCCAACACACACGAACGCGCACATGACCAATGAGGGCACGAGATAAGTTTGTGCCCCGATGGAAGGCTGACAGGCAGGTAGGCCATCCAGTTACTTTAGCCGGGCCGGCTAAACGGATTGGTTGTACTTTTTACAGTATTACGGCTTCTACAGATGACATTTTTGTATGGATTTTTTGTCAAAGCACTTCGGGATGTTAAGAGCATTCCATGGAATATAACAAAAAGTGTATCTCGAGCCGGTTTCTGAAACTTACCTACCCCACCTTTAACTATACTTTTCACATATTGTATCTGCCATTCATCAAACTGCAGAGAGATAATCAGGTGAACATAAACAACTAATATTTCCCTCAAGATTTGGGAAAGACAGTATATGTTGGATTCTCTACGTGGCAATAAACACACCTCCAGATGTATGCTAATCTTCAGCCCAACATGTTACATTAATACTCCTTTGAGTTGTAATGCATCTGCAGAGTTCACACAAGGTCAACATTGCAGGTGATAAGTACTTTGTTCAAAACCAGACACACACATTTCAAAAACAAGTTCAGGCGTGAAGCATTTCAATTCCTGACACATTAATCTTGATAAACAAAGCAGAGCCACCGTCAGAGGTTTGAATGAAGCCAGGCCGCAGACAAAGCTTCTCGATGCCAAAGAGTGAATGTCTTGAAGCGATGACATGAGAAATGTCCTGATGATGCTTTCTCTTCAGGCAGATGCTTAACATTCGAGGCCAGATGTTTTAATTCTACAGAGCCTTTACAACATGCTGCTTCAGCAAAAGTTAAAACACTTAGTTAAATGACAATAATCAAACAACGTAAAGAAGACAACATCCGTGGTTATGGCCATAACAGCTTTCTTACTTATGTCCCCTGACATGTAAAGCCAACATATCTTTTACATGTCAACAGATGCATCTCTATGACACTAAAGTCAAAAGCTACAGTACAAAATAGTGAGTTTAAATAAGTGCTTGTTAAGTTGAAATTGTTTGTTTAAAGCAGAGTTTCTAAAAACATCCTATCAACACACAGCGGAAAAACTTAATGTGTATTAGCTGTTCCTGAGCTTTTATTGACACTCATACTGTGATATCAAATAATATAAATGTAAGAATGAAAGTACACTTTCCATAAATATTTGAGATTCAGAGCAACTTCTAAAAGGACTAATGGACTACAACTACTGCTGCTGTACCATAATGCGTCAATAATGTTGTTTTGTGTTTCTCATTTCAATGGACACAGCCACATATAGACAGTGTGGGAATATTATTTGAGCACATATAGTCAGTAAAACGTTATTCAGATTTGAGTTTCAGTGCCTCAGAATAAAACAAAAGTGTGACTTTAAAGACTCAACATTTCATAATCAACACTCAGCAGCTGTACATAAATTGAATTGAAGACATAATTAACCTTAACGCAGCCGGTCCACAGGACATGTTGTGTTTTTAGTCCCTCTGGCTTGATTGGAAAACCTCTCAAACACCTGTAGCCCGCAGCTGCATGGAATTAACTTGATTAGCAGATTGCATTCTGGGAAATGTAGTATACTTACAAAGTCAGGGAGAAGGAAACACAGCAAGCAGGTTTGGGTAAAGTCTGTCCAACAGAAAGTCCAACAGCTAATCAGAGAATGATTTAGTAAATGTATTTAACATTACAAGTATAACTTCTAACAATGTTAAGATGATATATGGGTGTGGATTACTTTACGTTTAATAAAAATGTTTTGTGTCATGTTAAACATGTACAGAAAGGTTTGATTCTGTCGGCTGTTGTTGTTTTGAAGATCAATTCACAAAAATGTATGTTAACACCACAGTACCTTTTGTGTTAAATAGATATTTAATCCCACAAATATATATATATATGTTTAAGGCCTATCACAATTGATATTCATATATAATTGTCATTTTATGCCATTGTATGATACCTTGTTAATCAGGGAACATTTTACGAGTAGATATTTTGTTAGAACCAGCACACTCTAACCTCTTGAACCCATGAATCACTACACTTACATCCTGTGGCCAATCATTGTTCAAACCCCCAGACATCTAGGCGAGATCACAAAGTTTCCAAAGATACCAAATATGTCCGACTTAATTATAGGATATGTGTGTAAAATAATGCACAAGACATCTGGTGCAGCCATAAAAACTATTTGATTAAGTATTGGAACAAGTAGACATAACAGTCAGGATGTTGTACTTTAAAGGACTTGAGGGATCATTCAAGGGTGGAAATCAAGGGATTAAATGAGATAAAACCTGATTTCTATGTATTCTGACATCTTTCCAGAACAAATTCTTTCATATTTTATTTATCGGTTCACGTTTTTCTGACTCTGGTTGCCTTTCAAGTTTTAAAAGCTCAGAGAGGTTGTTGTAAGTCTTTCTCATGGGGAAGCAGAAGGGGGTTTCTGGCACAACTTCAGCTGTTTTTAAGGCGCACAGAGAAGGAAACAAGTCAGATGCTTTTCATGATGACCCTGATGGATTCCACAAGATGAAATACGTTTGCCTTACAATACAAATATTCTATACACCACAAGTGTTGCTGGAGTTTTGACCTCTTCACTCTTTTCAACGTCACCAGATGTTTCTCCAGCTCAGCGATCAGACAATATGACACACAGGAGCCAGCCGTCACTGACATCAGCAATTAGATTTCTCTCTATTTGGTAGTAATGACAGACCCCCAACCATACTGTCTGCATTCCTCACTATAGGACAAAGGCAGGATGAAAACATCCCCTATCACATTTCATCCTGAGCACCACCTTCTCTCAGCAGATAGCAACTCCAGCAACATGTGGCCTGCCCTTGAAGACTACCCGAAACCACATGAGTGTGAATCCCACACACACACACACACACACACACACACACACACACACACACACACACACACACACACACACACACACACACACACACACACACACACACACACACACACACACACACACACACACACACACACACACACACACACACACACACACACACACACACACACACACACACACACACACACACACACACACACACACACACACACACACACACACACACACACACACACACACACACACACACACACACACACACACACACGTCGTTGCACTGGGGTGATTAGGGGGAAGCCAAAAATCAAAGGTACAAATCCTGAAAATGATAGGACTTGCAGAGCGGCCATGTTTTCCTCTCTCACGCTCAGGAATGCTTCTCATTAGACGACGACTGCTTCCATGTGAAGCGTGCAACCTATGGAGCTATGTTGCACTATAAGGCAAGATGCAGATAAATAAAATCAATACATTTGAGTTAAACCTAGGTTACCAACAAAAACAATTCTCCCCACCAGCCATACAAAGAGTTTTTAAGTGCCATTCATGAATAATGTGATACTCAAAATACTCAATACTCAAAAGTTTCAAAGCTGTTTTTTCCCGCTATCTATATTTTTAACAGGAGAGCGCCGCAGATTGTTGACATGGGTCGATGACATGTCTCTGCTTGTTTCCCCCCCCTGTAGCGCTACAGACATCCATCATGCAATCTGACACAGCTCTTCAGTTACTGTATCTCACACAGATTGGGACCAAAGATTTTAGCATGTGATGAACCAACAGAACAGTCACAGTTTTCAAAGGGACTTTTTCATTCAAACAAGATGGATATCTTCAAACCTCAGCAGATAAAACCAAAAGCACGCAGGGTTAAGACTTTAAATCTCGTTTTTTGTAATTTGAAGGAACTGATTATTTAATAGATCTGTAACAAAATGTGGAAAAATACCATTTACACTTTTATTTTTATTCTATTTAAAAAAAAAAGTGTTTCCTTTCATTTTTGTTTATATTTTTAAATGTATTTCTATTGATTTGTTATTTGGTTTTCAAGTATTTTACTGAGTTTAATGGATGCAACTGGGAACCTGTTTTTGTCAACAAACTCAACTAATTTAAGTACAAATCAGAAAAAGGCTATACTTTTAATACAACTCGAACATCAGTCCAGAAAAATACACAAATAGAGTAAGGAATATATAAAAACGTATTCAATAGCTTCAATAATTGATTTATCTTTATAAGTATGATTATAAATAATAATAATAATATATATTATTCTGAAATGGGCCAATTGTTTTTCTTTTACTTGTAACAGAGTATTCCTACACTTTGGTACTTCTACTTTTACTCAAGTACACGATGAGTACTTCTCCCACCTCTGGACAAACGTAGTGGAGTAAAAAGTACGCTGTCAGTGTTTACCTCTTAGATGAAGTGGAGTACAAGTATATAGTTTCCCATAATGGAAATACTCAAGTAAAGTACAGGTTCAATGTGTGGGCCGGACGTACATGGTGTGCTTTGTGATGTGATGGATGAGAGCAGGTTGATAAAAGAGCCCATCAAATAATAATTAATGACTAAATGAATCATTAACTTGTTCACTCCAGTTGTAACGACCAGCCTTTCCTTGTGACAGGAACTCATTTGTCAGTGTCAAAGTTAAAGAGATAACGCTCATTCATCTGGGTAGTGATGTTTTCCTTTACCTTGGTGTGAAATAAAGACATCTGAAGGTAGGAGCCATAAAGAGGGGTCAATAAATCACAAACTTTCCCCCTGTCCTCCTCTTCCCTCTGTGTCCATGACATGATGTGTAATGTGCCTCAGATATGAGCTCCAACACTAGTGTACATAAAGTGATGGGAGTGTTTACCATATATGGTGTGTGTGATGGACAGAGATGGAAGGAGTACTATAAAATAGACTTAATTTCAAGTTTCAAAGTCACAGTGTAGAAGTACTCTGTTACAAGTAAAAGTCCTCCATTCAAATAAGTATCTAAAAGCACTTAAATATGTGTCCCCGGTGTGTCGGGGAACTCAGCAGCGTCAGAAAATGAAATCCTTTCTCTTTTCCTCCGTACCCAAATCTTTTAAAAAACGGGGGTACAACGAGCGGATACAGATGTGCTGCCGATATGACGTGAAATTGGCGGCGGACCCACAGCACTATCAGAATCAATGCCTGACGTGTTCTCGTCTTTGTTTACATTAGCAAGCCTCGCTAACACTCAGAGCTAACCTGTGCTGAGCACGTAAACCCGCAAGAGTAACAGAATTTGAGCTCCATACTGTTTCAGAAATAATCTTTGATGTGGTTTAGAACAGGATGGCGTTTTATCAGAGCAGAATTGAACTTTATCTCCGGTAGAATTCTGATCAGGCAGTTGCCTCTTTTTTTTTTTTTTTCTTCTTTTTTTTTTAAACTAAGGACCACAAATCCACGTTTCTCAAGGCTTTTCCCGTTCTAGCTCCATGCTAGAGCTTTTCTTGTTCGGAACCGGTTCTTCGGTTCAGCTCCCGCTCTGTTCACACCGCTCAGAGCCCGACTGGTGCTGCGTCATTGCGTCATTACGTAACCGTTTGCATGCCTGCTTCATAAAGCCAAACCGCGCAGAACCCCCTCACATCGACAACAATGGCCGATTGTATTGAAGCGCTATTTTCCAATATAGCATAATAGCTCCCCTTTAAAGTAAAAAGGAAAAGTACACGTCATGCAGAAAGGGCCATTTCATAATGATGAATACCAATTATTGCATTATAATCATTAATAGATTATTGGGTTCATCACTCTTATTCAAAATATATTTTGAATAACTTTAAAAACTGCTTTTTTATATATAATAATACATCATATATTATTTGAATACATTTTGTATTCATACTCAGAACCTGCAAAGTAACTAGTAGAAGGGTAGAAAATAAATGAAGTCGACTTAAAAGTACAATATGTGCCTTTGAATTGAAGTGAAGTACAAATTAAACGTAATAAAAAGTATGAAATCTTCAAGTAAATTAACTCAATAATGTATTTAAGTACAGAACTTGAGTAAATATACTTATTTACTTTCCACCATTGTTAATCATTGAGCAGGAAGTGCACATACACATATATCATCCTTCTTCTCTCCTGCTTTAGGTTTTGAGCTCTTAACGCTCATCATCTTTATCAAGCAGGTGAATAATTCACCCCAGCAGCCGTTTAATCATGTGAGTTTATTTAACCTTTCAGAGCCGCCCTGCAGCCAACAGGTCGGTGTCATAGGTGTGTGTACACTGCAGGGAAAGGCATGCGCTAAGTGAGTGTGCGTATAGAATTAGAGTCAGCAGCGAATCCTGTTTACATTCACACGGCCCACTCCCATACGCTCTGTAGTCAGGTATAAATCAAGATAATGTCCCCTCCCTTCTTTCCTTTGTTGCTTTTAATCAGCTTTACCTTGAGTTTTATGGCTTTAATGACACAACACGTAATACAACTCGCCTCGGATGACATTGCATCGAAATAATTCATAACGTCAGAAATGCAGATTTGCCACAGGTGAAACACTTGCAGATTTGCACATCTCAAAACATTGTCTTGCACTATTTTACTTGTTTTATTTGTTTTATATCCTATATATATTCATGTTGCATTTGGAGGAGCCTGTGACTTAAGTTTTTCATTGCCATGTCTACACTGTAGCTACTGTGCCCATGACAATAAAGCCTTGAATCTTGAATCCTAAACAGAGGATAAACTATGGAGATGCTATTGAACCAGAGACGGGGCAGTCTGTCTGTCTTATAGGTAATTGTTTTATATAGCCTAAGCTGGTGTACGCTATTTTACTGTGTTTCCTGTTATCAAAGTAGAAAGTGGTTTGAGGTCCTTCTGGTTAACAGTTGGGCAGTTAATATGTCTAGGGCTTTTATTTTGAAAGGTAAGAATGGATTTAGTATAGCTGGCTAAAGTCACATGTTCTTGACTTCAAAGCCTCCGTGTGTTTGTTTTTTGTTGCTTCCTGTTTCCTGACAGCGTGATTTGCTAATGCTTTTGCAAAAGTTCCAGAAAAAATACATTAGTGTTATGTTTTTTCTTGCAGTAATATTTGCATTTTGTGCGGCAGTATTCATGGAAAAGAAAACAGTTTGAAAACTACATTGAAGTAAAAAGGCCTTAAAAGTCTCTTGAACACCCCTCACGTCATCGTCACTCCACCTCTTCTCCACACAGCGTCCATTTTGTGCCGAAACAGCAACTGTTGTGCCGCAGGGGGATTGAAATCCCTCTGAAAGCGGCCCACCGACCTTCTCCATATGAGAGGTGTTTATGGCAGCAGGTTGGAGTTTAGGCACTTGAGCTATGTGACCCCTCCTGATCCCACACTCGTATTTAAAAACACTCCCTTCATTCCTCGGGCCAGCACCCCGACCATCACTAATCCGTGGTTTGAAATCTTAGATTGTGGGAATACACCAAACAAATGTCCATCTTTCATCTTCGAGCGAGTCTCACAGTGTAAAAGACTCAAAGGCTCTTGTGGTTTGATGGTGATAAATGTGTGGCTTCAGATGATTTCCCAGGAAATATGTGAATGCAACAACTGCTCATGTCTCTCCATGGATCCCGTTGTTCTATTTCAATCAGTCCGCGAGCTGGCAGGCGCTACCTGGAACAATTAAGAGAGTCTGATTGAAACGTCCTCTACTGAGCCACTACATTACATGATGTCAGGCAGTCGTTGCCAGATAGTGAGTTCAGGACCTTTGGCTCCCATACTCTTGACCACTTTTGAGACAAGGCCTCCTCTGTTGGTGCAGCGGCTCTGCTTGATGAGAGCAGACTTCAGCTGCTGATAACGCTGACTCGAGTCATGTGTTTCAGGATGAAAGCAGACGCACTGAGGGCGAAGTTAAAAGTGGAGATCTCCGGATTCCTGTTGCTTTGATTTTGGTGACATCTGTGGAGCTAAACGGTCAGCATTTCCCAGAAATCACTTGTAGTAAAGTGCTTTTATTTCCATTTGATGTGGAGATTAAACATTTGGAAATTATTTATAAGACTTAATGTTCCTTAGTCTGTATTGTACCAACAGAAAAAGTTATTCAGCCTGTTTTAAGAGGACTTATTTTGTATTTTGTTCCTCTACTGTGACATGTCTCCATGCTTTAATGTTCAAAAAGCTCTTCATTTTTCTCGTACTGCCTGTGCTGCAGCACCTCTTTTAACCCTCTGTCTGAAACCAGAGCCCAGTCTGCTCTGATTGGATAGCTGGCTGGCTGTGTTCTGATTGGTCAACAGCGTAGAGATTTCCCGCCTATGACGTACAATGTCTAAAGTTGCCGACTGCTTGCCAAAAGCCTTCACCGTAGCAATTATCTTAGAAAAAAGCTTACTGTACATGACAGCTACTGTGTTTTTATCAGTTCTGCTGCCCTGAAGTGGCCAAAAAAAGCTTTAAGTTTGTGTACCTTTTTCACAGAGGCTTCCCTGTTAGGTTGCAGAAGAGAAATCATCCAATACAAAAAGTAATTTGTGTCTAACGCTGTTACGTTTCTAAAATTGAGTTTGAATTACAGTTATCAAATTGTGTCTTCTCCTCGAGAGCTTTGGTTTGTTGGTTGAGGGTCATGGTTAGGTGAGGCAGGTAAAAAAGGGTTATGTGGGAAATCCTTGGCTTCACCACAATTAATATCATTACAAATAAGATAAACGAAATAAACATTGGGAGAGTCTTGTCTATCTGTTAATATATTTTAAAAGTGTCATTTGGACATGTTGTCTTTGTTTCTTTTGTTAACAAATTAAAGCCAGTCAGCTTTTCTCTTCTTCCTTTATTTCACTAATGAAAAGGTAGTCAGTATTATGTTTGTGTTATTAGATCGGAAATGTACTCAAATCAAATCAAAATGGCATTTTATTTTTACCTGAGATGATCCAGACATTTGCAGCAATGCTGTCCGCAGACTCTCTAGTGCAGGGGTGTCAAACTCAAGGCTCATTTTATGTGGCCCGACAAGAGCTTGCAAAGAATATAATATGTTTATTATACGGTTACATGCCGATTTACAGAAGCATGTTGCCCATAAACTACATGTAGCACAATGCATCTCAAATTTGACTTTTTTCTCAGAATTTGACTTTTTTTCTTCAAAATATTCTTGTACTTTTTTTCAAAATGTCATTTCTTTTTTTTTTCTTTTGACTTTTTTTTCTCCAGAATGTGTCTTTTCCTTTTAAATCATTTTGTGACATTCTCACAAAAGAGACTTGCAATTATTTTCCCTAGACTTCTGCTTTCAGACGTGATTAATTATGAAGTTATTACCCTGTCCGATAATAATCCAATGCAGAGGCAATAATGTAATATAATACATTATTTAATATATATTACTTATTTATATATGTATTTGTATATATTCTTATATATAAAACTGGCCCTTTGAGTGCAACCAGGATGCTAATGTGGCCCGAGATGAAATTGAGTTTGACACCCCTGCTCTAGGGGGAAAATGAAGAAGGACCACCAAAACCGCCCCAGAAAATATTACAATGCAAAAAGACAAGCGTTCAAAGCTCACACCAACACAAGAGTGAACTTGGGATATTGTTTTAAAAAACGCTAACTGATAAATCATACTCATGCTCATATTCAGTGACATGTAACGTCTATGACGGTTTCGGCAACCGACTCCGAGAGTGACGGTCGGAGTCTTGCAATGTTCCTTAGATGGAAAAAGGCCGATTTGGTCACATACTTGACGTGGGAGTGGAAGGAGAGGGTGGAGTCGAGGATGACACCCCGGTTGCGGGCTTCAGGAGATGGGGAGATGGAGCAGCCGTCAACCTCGAGGATGAAGTCACCAACCTTCTGGAGCAGCGCCTTGGGTGCCACAACCATGAGCTCTGTTTTCATGCTGTTTAGTTTGAGATAGTTGCATGACATCCATGCTTTGATGAGGGGAGGGAGCTGGGAGGATGGAGTGGTGCTGAGATACAGTTGGGTATCATCAGCGTAACAGTGGAAATTGAGTCCATGATGTCAGATGATCTGGCCGAGGGGGAGCATGTAAATGGTGAACAGGAGGGGGCCAAGCACAGAGCCCTGGGGTACACCGTGGTGGACTGGATATATAGGCTATAATGTCCGAATAGAGAATCTACCTACACCTGAAGAATGCTTATTGTACTTTTATCCATGTTGAGAGTGAATGACACACAGCACGGGCACAATCTGGCAGTGGGGTGCACTGACGCTGATAGTGGATCAATAAGTAGGCGGACAGCGCGTGGTGCTGAAATAGCCAATATGCGGTTTGTGGTGTGAAAAAATAACACCAGCTCACTAAATCATTCAAACGTAATGTTTACTTATATGTGAACAGTAACACAATTCGGAGAAAGCCACTTGATCCTGGAGGGCGAGGGGTGGTGGTGCATATGCTGCCACCCCAGTTGGCAGCTTTGTTTTGAACAAAAAGTTGATTCAAAACGCACTAAAGCTTTGGATCTTAATAAGCTTGTGAGCAGTGGCGGACTGGCCATCTGTAGAATCTGTAGAATCACAGAACGGCACCGCAAGCATTCAAATGGGTCACATGTTTTAACAATCAATTACTTAAATAAGCCTTTGAATATGTTCCTGCCTGCCATCTAGTGGCTCAGAAAAAAACTGGCCCAAGGCCAAACTTAATTGCCGACCCCTGGTCTACGTAGTGCTTTTATTGGTTAGCGCTCCAACACATTGTACGTGAGGCGGGACATCTCTAAGCGGTTGAACAATCACAACAGAGCCGGCCAGCTAACTAATCAGTGCAGACTGAGCTCTGGTTTCAGACAGAGGGTCTTTTTTTTGTATGAGAAAAATAAAGAGCTTTTTGAACATTAACGCATGGAGACATGTCACAGTAGAGGCACTAAATACCTATTTGAACCTGAAAATTAGCATAATATGACCTCTTTAAGTAACATTTTGCATGCAGAACTTTAACTTGTAACAGAGTATCTCTACACTGTGGACTTACTACTTTTATCTAATTAAAGATCCGATTACTTCTGTAAACACCCGCTGAGGAAAAAGCCCAGGGAGGCTCACGTACAGGAACGTTTCAACACAGCTATGGTTCTGTGTTCCTCAACCGAAGATTCCCTTATCATGCAGCTAAATGAGATGTTTGCTTCACCTCTCTCTGCTTTGACAGGCCCTTTATGATAATATTGTCGAGTAGTGCTGGGTAACGTACCCTGCCAACATGAAGACACACATCTGAAACACAAGTAGAGGTGCTAGTAGAGAGAGTTCTCTTTAAAAAGGGCGACCCTCAGGATGTGAGAAGTGGGAGAAGACAAGAAAGTGGGTCGTCTTTAACCCGAGTCACGTCTGGAAACGATTACATTTAGAAATGTATCTGACTCTTCCAAGAAGCTTCAGTGAAATGAAATTTGTATCATTTCTTATGGCATGCAAGTAAATCAAGGCTGCCTACGCCGAGCACAGGAATCTTTCATAATTGACTAGTGTGAGGTCGGGGGGTCGATCACTCAGAGCCCATCACGCTTTAAACTCTGTGTTTATGTGCCGGGTTAAACGCTCCACCGGGGGTTCATCATTGATTCCTTATATGTTTAAGTGGAAATACTTTTGACAGCTTTATTTTCTTTGTAAAAAAACCCTCAAGGCTAAGAGAAATGTGTATTTTCCTAATAACTAGTTTATTATTTCACCATCTAGCTCTATTCTTTGTGATAGATTTTTTATTGTAAAGTCGATTGGGATAATGCTTCATGGTGATTCATTCTGCACTTTAAATTAATGTATTGATTTCTGCCACCTGCTTTAGGATGTCTATTCAACATGTGATCATAATTATGGAAATGTAGTTGGGAAGTAAAACAGGATTTGGATTGGATTCATTTTGATTTAAATTGTAATTTAAAATCCCTAAACTGCATTGTTTATTAATATAAGTTTTTAGGAGGAACCCAGAGAATTTGGATCTGACAATAATCTTGATATAATATGATGGTTACAACACTGTTGAAATCCAATTGCATCAGTCAACATAACCTTTAATCATGTGTTAGGGTGAGGTTGGTAAATATACAGGCAGGTGAAAGACTTATCTGAATAAACAAAGAGAACATGTCATTAATAATGTGATGTTATTTTCTGTTGTCCATCATATTTCAGATTAAACTGCCTAAATATGGAAATATATTAGTCTAAAAATGGTTGCATCTCTTCATGACACAGTGAACCCCAGCCATGTCCAGCAACTTAAAACCATTCTAAAACATATGAAAGCATTTCAAAATCTGTACTTCCTTCCCACAGATCACCTGCTAAATAATTACCTGTCCCATCAGTGTTTGTTTGATGGTTAAACTCCATTATTTAATAACATTACAGAAAAGCCATAACATGAGGTTTAAAAAGCCAATGCACTGAATACATTTAACAAAAAGCCACGTCTATGTGCGATTAAAGACACAGCTGTCGTAGGATATCTGAAGGTCATCAGTACAAGGTCCCCTTGTTATACTTTCTATGAAAACACGTTCCATCACAAAAAAACAGGAATCAAATCTGCAGAGGAATTTCTTTGTTTTCCATTTTAACTTCTTTAAATTACTTAAAATGTCAAAGAAGTTATTCAAGTAGGATTTGACATGTTAAAACACCATAGACCTCCGCAGGGTTTAACACTGAGATTTGAAAAGATGAATCTAAAAAAGCCTTGTCTTTTGCATAACAGATTCCAGGTCGAGGCAGATAACAGACAACATTTTTTATAATCAGATTACAGCTGCTATTCCTTTTCCGTGGCCTCAGCTACTCCCCAGATGTGGTGTCCAAACAAACGCTGCTTTTAGATCCGACAGTGTGATCACCGGGGGAATTTCATTAGAGGGAGACCTCGATGACTGAAGCTGATAACAGCAGAGGGGGAAGGAGGGGAAGGAGGAGAAAGAGGGTACTGTGTTTTACCAAAGACAGTTGTTATCTGTGGAGGAGAGAAGAGAGGGCAGCAATGAAAGGAGAAGATGAACAATGAAGAAGAGGGTAAAAGAAGAAGGGATAGAAGGAGGCTCTGCAGGATGTGATGGGTAAAGAGGAGAGAAGGGGATAGGAATGGAAATGAGAGGGGCAGTAGGGGAAGAATGAGAGAATAGGTAAGGAAGGCAACATAAAGGAAAGGTATGGTAAGAGGAAAAGGAGAGAAGAGTAGGCAGTAGTATGAAAATAAGAGAGGAAGGAGTAAGGAGGCAGGAGACGAGAATAGGGAGAAGGCTGTGGAGTGGAAAACATAGTGGGGGATGGTGGGTAAAGGAGTAAATAAGGAAGTGGAGAAAATGAATAAGAGGAGAGCAAAGGAAAGCGGAAAGAAAGGGTTGGAGAGGATGGAGGAAAAAAGGATTAGGGGAAAGGAACGGAGAGATGAGGAACAAGGAAAGGATGTAGAGGAAACAGGGCAGGTGGGAAAAGTAGACCATAAAAGAGTGGAAAAGGGGGACGTGGGAAAAACGGTGAGGAGTGAAACGATGGTTATCTCCCAGCTGGAACATCTGCAGCCTCTCTCAGATGCTCTGATAACCTGCTCCCAGTCTGCAGGGCAGCTTCGTGCAGATCAACAAAGACGCACCTTGTCTGAAGACACACCAGGTCACAGTTAAGAAACCTGCTCCTCTGTGGTCTGATGGGAACGAGGAAGCTGGTCAGATAGGAGCTCCTGTGTTCAGGGTGATGAGGGAAACCTCCGGGACACATTCCTCTCAGATGCTCTGAAGATGAGCTATTAATCGAGTTATTTTACCCTTTTATCATGCTCTAAGTGGTGCCTTGTAAAGATTAATGTAAGATGTAAGAAGATGTTTTTAGGCTTAAGACGCCTTGGAGATCTGATTAAGAATATAAAATGTCTCAGGAAAAGACACTTGAGGACAGAAAGACCCCATGAGCATGACATCCTTATGACTGAAGGAATTCCAGATGGTGCTCAAGTGGAGGACACATCAGAGGAGACGCTATGGCTCATGAATGTCAGCAGCTCTGATTAAAAGTTATTCCGCATGAGGAACAAACGGCTGGCTTTGCCTTTCATGCCCGTTTATCACATGGAATTGTTTGTATACAGTTGTTTCATTCTGTGCGTGTGTGTGTTAGCGAGAGATGAATGTAATTAAAGTTTTTTAATTAGACGATGTTCTTTTCTGGGAAGCCTGTGGCAGCGCTGGGTGGAGCCAGAGTGGAGACAGGAGGTTTGTGGTCTGGCTGAGGGAACCACGTCGGCCGGGGTAATGGAAACCGGGTGTTCACTGTACACACACACATGAACATGTACACACACACATGCACACACGCACTTGAGCCCACACACGCACAGAGTGAAGCTGAAAAGGGAATAAACACACACAAAAAGCCACATAAAGTTATGCAGACATGAATTTGAATGCACAGCCCCCACAATGGTAATGTAACCACACACACACACACACACACACACACACACACACACACACACACACACACACACACACACACACACACACACACACACACACACACACACACACACACACACACACACACACACACACACACACACACACACACACACACACACACACACACACACATTCAAAAAGAGAAATTAATGCACGTGACTACCTGCATTATAGAACTCAGCCTGCTGACACGTAAATTCTCTAAATAGTGATGATGTGTGCATTTGCATGCACAAGCATGCGTGCAAGCTCGTGCATACATAAAAACAAATAGACTTTTACACACACACACACACACACACACACACACACACACACACACACACACACACACACACACACACACACACACACACACACACACACACACACACACACACACACACACACACACACACACACACACACACACACACTCCTCCATACTGATTCACACTCCTCACGCACAGGCACGGATGAGTACACGCAGAGCGGCTCATGCGTGAATGCACTCTCCCTCGCTGCCTGTCACTCACTCACGGATGTGCGTGCACACACATAACTCATTATAGATGCATATAGCACACACACACCATGTATACATCACTTAAGGGGACATTACATTGACTTACATGCATTTCCTGGAAACTGATCATAACCAACACATGCCTAACCCTTACCCTTACCCTAAACCTAACCAGGTCTTCACCCTAAAATTAATGATCCCCTTATGGGGACCTCCATTTTGTCCCCATAAGGGAGGCGAGTCCCCACACGTGACTGTGTAAACAGATTTAGGTCCCCACAAGTATAGTAATGCTAGGCCACACACACACACGCACATAAACACTCTCCGATGCCTAGCACATACACGTGAATGCACACTCTCATTCGCTCCACCATATCTACCCCCACAGTCATTGCACATGCATACACGCGCACACATGCGTGCACACACATATAAATGCTCTTAGCCACATGCTCCAGCACACACACAATAAGCCTTCTCAAATCCCTTGGCACGCACACCAATATAATTCATGCACACATTACATGTCAAACCTCTCAACAAAGAGAACACACCCAGGCAGTCACGACACCCATGCGCGCACGCACACACACACACACACACACACACACACACACACACACACACACACACACACACACACACACACACACACACACACACACACACACACACACACACACACACACACACACACACACACACACACACACACACACACACACACACACACACACAGCTCTAATCAGTCTAACAAAGAGATACAAAACCATATCTTGCATCATTCACCGGCTTTAATGCACTCTCACACACCGAGCAGGGCCAGGACATGCAGAAAACAGATCTCAGGCATCTGACATCAGTGAGGGGAGGCCCTCCTTTTCCATCAGTATTCCACAAACATGTTTCACCCCAAATTACAGACGATCAAACCCTTCCTCTGTTGACAGTTAAGAATAGATCAATCTTACATACATGCAGCATACAGGCTCTCCCCCCCCCCCCCCCCCTGTGTGGGCAAACTCTCAGGAACCGAGTAAAACAACTCTGTTTCCCTGTCAATGCAAACCGAGAGGCTAAGAAGCCCCAATTCTTCGCTGGCCCCGCTCCAACCACTGGAGTCAGATGTATGTAAATATATGGAAAACACTGAGGTGTGAGAGCGCATACATTTTACAGAGCCACCACATGTGCTTTTTCCAGTGATGCTTGCTTCTTTTAATAAACCCAGGTTACTCTTATCCTACTGAGCCGTCTCTGTGTATTCTTCTAGCCCTGGTCGGTCAACATCAGCGGGTCAAATTGGGCAGCAACAGGTCAATCACTACGAACAGGGCACCATCTAGTGTCGCATGCAGAGTATGAGAAGTTCTATATTGACGGAATAACACAGCCACGGTGTGTGTGTGTGTGTGTGTGTGTCTGCTGGCTGTAACTCATGTGCAAAGTGTTTTTCCCCTCATGAAACGCTGGGGTCACTGAAAGGTTAGTTTCACGTTGGAGTCGAAGTAAAGAGCTTAAACAGAGCTGAATAAACTCAAAGGTGCCGTGGACTTCCTGGTTTAGTGAGGTGGGGGGTGCTGGGCAGCAGATGTGACGTGTTTGCACGGTCCGGGCTAATAAACAAACCAAAGCCTGCGGAACGGCTTCACTGGAGAGGAAGGAGGTTTCAACTGGAAGTAGCGATTCATTATTCAAAGCAGAGCTGCAACTATCTTCTTCACTATAACATTTATGATCTAATGCTGAACAGCGCACACAATCAAAGACGTCAAATGTATGGTTTTGTCAAAATAACAGTCCTAACCCTTCAGAGATTTAGTGTAACATCCCATAACACAAAGAAAGGTAACAAATCAGTCATCAATGTACAACTTTAATTTTATAAATCCGTTATTATTAGAGGTGCAACAATTAAGTAAATGATATAACATTGATTTGAAACTATTTAGATAAACGTCCGCCAAACACCTTTCTGACTTGGTTAAGCAAAACGAAACAGTTAACGATGTATGTTTTGGACAATTTAAACACCACACATTTAATCAAGATCGATAATGGAAATGATCATAAACCACAGCCCGGGTTTTTACATGTTACCAATTTTATTTTTGTTATGCCCTTATGGTGTAGACACAACTAAACCAAACATGGAACCTTCACGTGTCTCTAATAACTTCCCTATTTCACTTTGGCGTACACACAGTCTGTTGCTGCACGCACCTGTCGGGACTACTGTTTGAACGGTTCAAAGTTCAGAATGCAACTTTAATTAAACTTTTTTTAAATCCAGAAGGTTACAAATGTGTTTTGCATTGACAGTATTGCTAAGGTGGGAAATTAAGTTTTAAGCAAACCTCCCACTTCAACCACAACAAACCAAATCACATTTGACCCATCTAACCACGTGTGGCAGCTGCAGGAGACCGATATCTTTGAACACGCGTTTTCTGCACCACACACACTCCTTTATAGACCGACCATTAAAGAGGCAACTTTTGCTCCTTGTATATGTCTTCATTTGAGCCATAATGGAAAAGGTTAAGAAAGGAGCAGTTCTCCCGTGTGAACAGGTGGGTAGGTTGGCAGAGATATATGGTTGATACAAAACCGAGTCTGCAGGGAACACATCCCGCTCAATGAGCTCTCCGACAAAAACCAAACTTTGCAAAAACAATAAAACACAGCAAATGGTGTTTATTGTCAAAGTGTAGGAGTAGGACAATGTTATATGTGCATATTCAATATTGTGTACTCTAATTGTGCATCAATCTAAGCTACAGTATATACAGACATCATTAACTGCTGATAGCTGGATGACAGTTATACTGTATAACAGTAAATCTAGTTGGCCGGCAGCTTGGGCAGAACGGCCTTCAGAGACGACCTCAGAGTGCCCAAGACTTTGGTATCATCTGCATCAAATGCAAAATGGTGACTCTTACAGTGTAATATCAATCAATACAACTAAACACATCCATTTAACATCCACATGAATATACTCAATGCAACAAATGTTATCCAGAACAAACTTCCCCCCCCCTCCCGCAATCCTTTTCTCTCCATAAAATCCAATAAAGGTTAAACAAACATTTAAATGTTACATATCCCATTAAAAGTAAGAGAATAATGTTATGAGACCCCCCCCCCAAAGTCTAGATAGCAACGATGCTTTGTGAAAAATATATGTATAGTAGAGTGAACTAAACATGTACATGTTTTTACAGGTGGAAAGAAAACATCGTTATAGCCATAACTCTTTTGAATAATAATAATAATACAGTCCCACAGTCTTATGAACATGCTATGGTCTCATGTTACTCACTCCGATCACTGTCCATGTGACTCCAGGCCCTCAGCCTGTCACAGGGTTGTGGTTGTCAGTGTGTGTACATGTTTCTAAGGGTGTGTGTGCATCTGTATGTCAGTATGAGTGTGTTTTGGTGTTTTCAGGCTCAACAGTCCCCCGAGTTGTGCGAGTGTGGCCCGGTCTCCAATTTCCAGTCTCTCTGGTCGGTGGCCTCTGCCTGGCCCGATGTGGCGGGGGACTGGGACATCTGTCTGCGGGGGTTTCCGCTGTGCATCGTGTTCCAGTGGCGCTTCAAGTCAGACGCTTTGATGAAGGCCTTTTCACACGAGCCGCAGTTGAACGGCCGCTCGCCCCGATGCTGCCTTTCGTGGTCTTTCAGGTGAGATTTGTGCTTGAAGGCCTTTTCGCACATTTGGCACGCAAAGGGCCTCTCGTTGCTGTGGACCCTCTCGTGCCTCTTGAGGTCGGGGCCCCTGATGAAGGCCTTGCCGCACACAACGCACCGGTGAGGCTTGAAGCCGGAGTGGATCTTCAGGTGCTCCTTGAGGTGGGCGGCGGTAGTGAAGGCTTTGGGGCAGTGCTCGCAGGCGTAGGGCCGGTTGGCCGTGAGAAGCCTCTCCTTTTTGGCGTTGTGGTCGATGGGCTTGGCCCCCGTGGTCTGGCAGGTGCCGTGGTCGCGGTGCCCGTAGAGCAGGTACTCCAGCTTCATGTCGCTGGAGGAAGTGGAGCCCCAGCCGTGGCTGTGAGGGTCTTTGCTCAGGTTGGCGTTGTAGTTGTGCGGCTGAGATACGTGCGAGGCCCCGGCGCTCATCCCATCCATCCCCTGGTCGTAGAAGCTGTTCTTCCTCACCTCCTCCATGGCCAGCTCCTTCAGGATGGCGTCCTGGGCTCGCAGCCCGTGGTCCCCAGGAGCCTGGTTCTCCCGGGTCTTCATGTTGGTCAGCTCACGCTTCTGGGTGCACAGGTTATCCAGGAAGTTGATGCCCAGGATCTGTCCGGATGACATCATCATGTTGATGTCCTTCTTCCTCACGGCCAGCCTGGCTGTGTACATGTAATTGAGCACCTCTTCAAAGATGTCTGAGCGGATGAAGTCTAACTCCACGATGGAGTTGTCCTCTTCGGTCTGCTTCTTGAAGAGCTTTTTGAAGTAGTTGCTGCAGGCTGCTAAGACACAGCGGTGAGCCCTGAACTCTATGTTTTCCACCACCACCACCACATCACAGTGTTCACCTTCCATCCTCTGCTGGTTGAGCATCTTCAGGAAGGTGGCTTTGTGGTCATAGTCGATATATCTCATTAAATCAGACATGTTGCACTTCGAACTGGAGCAACCTGTGGAAGAAAAACAGAATAAAGTCAAATATGTTTGCCTTGCGCAATGAAGCGGCATGCATACACCGCGCACAGCTGAGGGGTGGAGCTCTGTTTGCATGCTTCTTATGATAATACATACAGGTTGGCGAGATAAGCAAACATTTACACACAATTATAATAGTTACTTGCAAACAATAATGCATTTTTTCATTTTGCAAATCGTGCAAAAAAAAAAGGCAGAGCGTAAACAAAAGTAGCTAAATCAATCATGCAGAAAATATCTGGAAAAAAACACGAGAGGCCCGACAGCAGTAAAAGCCGCAGTTACGCTAATAAAACATATACACGGCAACAGAAACAAACAGACGCACTTTGTTTAACTTCAGTAATGCGTTTTAGCCGCTCGGATCGCGTGACAGTCGCGTCGCGTGCAGAATGGATAACCTTAGCAGGAATATTTCACATTTCACTGCGCCCAGCCATTTTGGTCAGCAGCAAGCCTCCATTGGCATGTTTCTTTGAAAGCAGTTCGCAAACAAGCGGAAAACACGGGCGGCGGCGAACAAAACGGCGTAACGAAAACGCGCCGTGTGGTTTTCCTGAGCCGTCCAAAGCCACAAAGCAGAAAATAGGAAATGTTAATACCCGAAAGCTCTGAACGCGATCCCTGTGTTGTCACGCAAGGCAGTCGACGACGATCCAGAGCTGTCGTTTTTCCTCTTCCTCCTCTTGTTGTGACTTTAGGGTTGCACAGGAAGCGCCGCGTCGCTCTGCCGCCACCTGCCGCACCGGAGCGAGAACTCCAACGAGATCTTCTATTCACGAGAGGATGAGTCACTCACAGGATGCTTCATTTTAGATTCTGCATAAAAACTAATTAAATTATATTCAAAGGTTTAAGTGTCATATGCACACAAGCTACATTGTAGAAACGGTGATGAAAATATTATGTCCCGAGCTCCTCCAACAATGCAAAATAGTAATATAAGATTTAAAGATCTCATGTCATGCTTTTCCGGTTATTACCCGTCTCCTTGTGTGTTATGATCAATCAATCAATCAATCAATCAATCAATCAATCAACCAATGTTTATTTATATAGCCCAATATCACAAATGTTACATTTGTCTCAGTGGTCTTCACAGTGTGTACAGAATATCAGTATGACAATACGACACCCTCTGTCCTTAGACCCTCACATCGTACAAGGGAAAACTTCCGGAGAAAACCCACAGTTTAAAGGGAACATGGGAGAAACCTCAGGGAGAGCAACAGAGGAGGGATCCCTCTCCCAGGACGGACAGACGCGCAATAGATGCCGTGTGTAAATTGAAAAGATAATACATTTGCAACATAGGTAGTCCAGATGTTTGGAAATGCATGTGTGTATAATATGAAGGTTTTTATGCATGTAAACGGTCTGCGGAGTACACCCTGTAGCGAGTAAAACTCTAGGGGAGAGGGGGCGGGGGTGCAGGAGCTCCAACAAGCCGTTTAGGACACCCGGTGAATACACATACTATACACATCAAGCGTCTTTGGGTATTATAAAAGCGCTATATAAATCCAATTTATTATTATTATTATTATACAGAGATGCTGTATGAGAAACCAATGTGAGTTTGAAAAATTGCACAGTATAAATCTATTTTAGTATACCTCAACAATGGAATTATGATCAGCAGAAATGGCCATCTCCCTTAGAGATAAGGTGAGAAGTTCGGTCATCAGGGAGGGACTCGGAGTTGAGCCGCTCCTCCTTCGCGTCGAAAGAAGCCAGTTGAGGTGGTTCGGGCACCTAGTTAGGATGCCACCTGGGCGCCTCCCTAGGGAGGTGTTCCAGGCACGTCCAGCTGGGAAGAGACCAAGGGGTAGACCTAGGACCAGGTGGAGGGATTATATATCTTCGCTGGCCTGGGAGCGCCTTGGGATCCCCCAGTCAGAGCTGGTTGATGTCGCCAGGGAAAAGAAAGTTTGGGGCTCTCTGCTGGAACTGCTACCCCCGCGACCCGACCACGGATAAGCGGGAGAAGATGGATGGATGGATGGAGAAATGGCCATGACATGGGACCTTTAAACAATAAAACAAAAAAAGGAAGAAGAAGTCTGTATACACGTAAATATAATATGATGTATACAAGAACAGAATGTAACATGTAATATTGTACGGTAAAATGAAATTAAACACGGTTTATTATGGTGAATCATATTATTTTATGATTGCACATTTTGATTTGGACTTTCATAAAGACTTAAATTGAAATTGGAATGTGTAATAGTAAACAAACTATTCAATCTCATTAGAAACATTTCAAAGTGATAATAATTTCCCCTTTTTTATATCCTATCTGCAAAACATTTCTTATATGTAATTTAAAGACATTGTTACTGCTTGTCTTGCAACAAATAATAAATGCATATTACTGACAACATACCTAATTAACTATTTTAGATTTGCATTTGATCTATTGGTGGTTTAATCTCTAATGCACATTACATACATGCATACATGCACTAACCCTAAATGTGCTTAAATTATCAACACAAATACAGTAAGTCCACATATACTCAGTTTTTGGAAATAGGTTCGTCAAAGGAAATAAAGATGACTGATATTAATTTTGTTCTGACTTTTTTCTTGATCCACATCTTAATGAACATAGTTATTATCCAACATGTACCATTATCCTTTTAACCTATGGACTTGTGCACATCTTTGGTCAATAAAGTACATTCCTGCTCAATCCTATAGAGCACTTCCGATATACAAAGCATTTATATCAAAGCATCTGTTGTATTTTTCACATTTTCTATCATTATTTTATTTTACCGCTTTGTATTTATCTTTGTCCTCTAAATCACCAAGACAAATTCCATTCATGTGCAAACCTCTGATTCATTCATGTACATTGATCATTATCTTACCCAGCAACAGAAACAGAGTGAGAGCTCTTCCTGTGTTCAGCTCTTTGATCCTCGCGGGCACACACGCACGTACACAGCAGGCGGAGCTCTGCAGCCCGCGTGCCTTCAACATAATTACCTATAGCTGTAACAATCCTGTCTTAATTACCCGAGGGCGCTTCAAACAGAACAATTAAGCGATCCGAGCATTTCGTTTAATGAATAATAGACGGACTGCGATTTCCAAATTAAACCCCCTTCCATTAATATCATGATTTATTTAAAAAATGATGTCTGAGTTCATAGATTATAATAATCACATGTTGTACATCAGGTTATTTCAGTGCCTAAGGATAGGAAAACTGCTCATGCTCCAACAGTTAGGTTGTAATAGATTTGAGATTATTTGGAGTTGATTCAAATATGAACAAAATAGACTTTAAAATGACTCAGTGCCACATATCATTGCTTTTTAAATCATAATATGAATCCATGGTATTTCAAGTGGCTTATTAAAAAAGGTCACAACTGGTTAGTGAAATTAGCAATTATCCCTCAAAACTAACTGACTCTTAAAAACGTATCAATACTCAATCAATGGGTCCAACGGTGACACGTTTTGGTACTGTGGTAAACATTTTATTATTTGAGAAGGAAACGGCAAAGTAAAAACAAATGCATTTGCCACTTTTATTCCACCACTTTGAGGAACACATGGCTGTACAGGAACACATCTTGGTTATTCAGATACAGTTGGACAGATGAGGGAGGCGTAAAGTTGACATGTTCGAGGTGGGAGGTGGGAGGGGGGGGTTACAGATCTCTCTTGGCTTTGCTTCTAATTTGGGCAGCGCTCGGCAGTCTGAGCCCTTTTCCTCCCAGTCACACAAACCTGGGACTTGCGTGGCAGCCGATCATCGACCCTGGTGAACATTCAACGCCCGCGCATTCATATTTCTTTCACCGAAATATTGATTCCTTGGCGTTTGCCAAAACAGACCCTATTTTAGGTGGAATCAATATATTAGAAAACAATTAAAATGCTGAAATTATCTTTAAAAAAGAAAAATGAAATTCAAGTAGACGTGAGAAAAAAATCAACCGTGAAAGATAATTTGCTATTCTCCTAGGAAAGCTTTGATATGTACAGAACCGGGCCGTAGTGATTTCTGTAGTGGCAAACCTGAAAATCATCATGTTGTTGGAGTGAGGCGATGCTTGCTGGCAAATGAACTTGGCACTTCTACAGCAAGGTTAAATAGTGTATGCTCCCTAATGTATACAGCCTACAGCGATTTCTGGAGTGATGGCTTTATTTAATAAATAAAACGTCGCTACAATAATTATTCTCAATAATCATAAAAAATGCATCAAAGTCATAAGGCAGTGAAAGCAAACCGTTTGCTTGCCGCGCACACAGGGATTCGGCGTGCAATAACGGATTCAGAGAACCATATTTATTTATTTTTTTTTTTAAATCGGACGGCTTTCAGTATAATCTTGCCGTTTGTTTGATAATGCAACGTTGCGTCCTTCTCATGCAAGATGCATTCATGTATTTTGCAGGTGATGGTTGCGACAAGCGGAGAGCTGCAGCATTCGGAGAGTCGGAGCCGTTCTAGTCTTCGGAGAGTCTCGGAGTGTTATGGTGGAGGTGGATTCTGGGAGGTTGAACAGAAAACAGCCCTCAGTGTTACTCCTGGAAGAACAGAGAAACAGCAGTGAGTACATCATGAATACTTGATCACAGATGACCCTTCAGCCACAGTGCAAGCTGCCAAAGACAGGAAAAGACCCTGATACATGTTTATGGCAATGTTACCACCATAAACAGAGGGACTACAGAGTCACAGCAATGCACACACAACATAGATACACACAGGCTTCAGGGTGAGGTTGAAACTTACAAGCTAAATAACTATGCTCCCAGTGGGTCTACTATTAAAGCATCATTCTCTCATCTCCTACTATGTGATACTTTGAATTGGAATAGTACTAGTAAACCATGCTTTAAACATCCCAATGAATCTCATATGTGGCCTTCATAAAATAAAGAGATTTGGAGAATTTGCTGCTCAACATGGAGGGATTCTAAATGTCAGCACTTTATGCAAAATATAATTATTCTTTTATTTTAAACAATTGGAAATGTAGTTAATCTGTAGTTAAGACATATAGACTTTGAGATTAGTTGGGGTTATTCATAAATGTATTTAAAACCGGATATTAAACGTATAGATGTGATTGACTGTGCAGCTGTAAAGCCCTCGTTACTTGAGTATCATGGCGTAATTCAGTAAACTAACGACACCTCTTGGCTGGTATCTTATATGTTTTGTATCATTTATTTTTTGAACTAGAAGTTCTGTATTTTTAAAACGGGATGTTGTTCCATAAATATAGTATTTCTGCTGATGAATTATTATCGTGAGTGATCAGTTCGGGAAGCTGACAGCCTGATGAAGGGAAGATGGCTTGAAATGTTCGGTTAATAAAGCTTGGTATGCTGAAGACGTGCTTTCACTTTGAAGGACTTGGAGCTCACGCAGGTCAGCACCTCGCCGCGTGTTTGTACTCAAAGCAAGAAATTGTTTGATTTAAATGTTTACTCTTGACTACTTAAATGTCGTTTCTGATCCCCTTGATGCCCAACACACTGTGTGCATCTACGGTGGACACACATCCAAAAGAACAGAAAGACACATTCAGCATCCTGTTAATAGTGGGTAGCAAAAGGAGTTCTGACAGAAATCAGACACGACTGAGAGCAAGGCCGCAGAAACAAAGCCAAGCATTCCCATGTGGTGAGTCACACGAGTACACACATGCATGCCCTTCATCCCAAACCCTGCGCCTTGGGATCTCTTAAGTTAAGAGCGGATGAAATAACAAGCTTCAGAGCCAAAAAGGTGAATTCGAATAAACCGGACAAACCCAGTGTCCAGAGAAAAGGAGGCGAGGGTTTAACGACATGCTGTGGTGCCATGGAATGAGAGGGTCCCTCACGCAGCTCCACACCTGAAACAATCCTCACTACACTGCCAGCGGGCAAGTTGAAACACAAATGGCTGCATTTGTGAAGTTTTCAGTAACACGGGCGAAGGACTGCACCCCCCACCACAGAAAGGAAGAATGCAACTGAAAAGAGCCATGTGTCAAACAGTTTGAAACACAAGTGTCCTAAAGAATTCATTTTGCTCATATTATTGGTACAAGTGGTCACGTATGGATCAGCCCAGGTAAGGAATAGGATTTCTCTTGTTTGGACTGAGTTGAAAAAAAAGACTAAAGCTCGTCTTTGTTCACTCGAGATCAGATTTCAGTCGATACGCTCCTCGCAGTCTGCGGACAGACAGCGAGGAGCAGGAGCCGGTTCTGCCGGTATTTAATCGCTCGTCACTGTCGGGGCCCTTTGTGAGGCGACACGATGTAAGCAAAACAATGTTGATCAACGGTTTTTACAGAATATTGCACGACATGCAGGTGCATCGTTTTCCACCTTACTAGTTTTTTTCTGTACTGTGAACACGCCTCCAGTTCCCACATGGTCTTATTTAGGGAAGCAGGTTTTACGTGATTTGGTTAGTTCGTTTTAGAAAGCGACAACCCTATTGTCTGAACATAGGGGGGGGGGGGGGATTATGCATGTTACATGGTCTGTCCACACAGCAGCTCTCTAAAAAGAAGCATTGTTTCTTTCCAGCAGGGGGCAGTGTTGCAGTCGTGTTACAGGAGGTTGCATGAGACTGCCAGGAGCATTGCTGTAACGCGTTTTAAGCCTTGTCATTAGAGTGGAGACTATAATATCCGGTGTGTGCACATCAGCTGACCTTTTCCCTGCAGGGGGGGTGAAGCTGGGATGACAACAGCATGATGCATTAGCTGTGAGTGCTACAGGAGCAGGGCTGTCTGCAGCAGGAGGAAGAAGTGCTGATGGGAAAAGCAGCATGCCCAAGAATGGAGACCAGCTTGAAAAAGACCAGATTACAAACGGAGAGCCGGGACCAGGACTGGGACCTAGTGTTCTTACCTGGGTCAGTCCTCCCCCTCCTCTGGCGTGATCTCTGTCTCTTTATGAACCACTACTTTGGTCACTGACATGTCAGGATGCTGTTCTTTAGCCTCCTTTATGGCCTGAGCCAGAGCCTACATACGGGGGGGTGCAGTGCCAGAAGGGGTCACCAGGGGGAGACAGAAAATGGGGAAGGCGGGAGGGAGGGAGGGAGCGGGGATGTTTGAGTCAATATGCCAACAGGGAAGCCACTTTTAGTTACATTTGTCATACTTCAGTATTTGTTAATGTCACATCACAGGTTAATGTTTTGTCTAAGTACTGTACTGTGCTCGCAAAGTATAAGATAACGTCCTGAGGGCTGACGGACATTTTACTAACATATTGCTTGTCCTCTTATTGACTGAGAAATACAGTAAAGATACAGAAGTATAAAGGAGGAACGTCATGGAAACTGACTGACCTCATCGTGGTCGATGTCTGAGTCTCCCGTGATGACGATCCTTTTCTCAATTCTCGTCTCCGATATTCCTCCTTTCACCATCTGGACAAGAGAGAGGAGAAAGACCACTTTAGAAATCAATGCATACATAAAAGATATGGAAACAAATATCATCGTTAAGCCTTATTAAACAAAGTTAAGTAGTACTACAATGCTATACTTTTCAAGTCTAAATCCTTGACTGTAAATCCTTGTTTAATTCATTCAAAGATCGGTTAAGCAGTTTAAAAGCAAACACTTACTGGTTGCAGCAATTGCGAATATATTTTTGGTTTTCCTATCTACCTTTAGCTTCTTTGCTGTTGGACAGAAAGGAAAGGCAATGGAGGAGTGATCTTGAGAACTTATAGTGGGTATTTTAAAAATATTTTCCGATAATTGTAGGAAAAAGAAATCGGCACTAAAAGGACGTTTGTTTCTGGATATTTCCCAAGTTAACACAACTTTAATACGGACGTCTCAGGGGGCTGACAATATGTCTCAAGAGCACACACACTGCTGTCGTGTTTGCGGATTCAAGTGTGAAGAAACCAGGAGGGACAATAGATGACCTCTGACCTTTGTGATGTGTGTGGTTGTCGTGGTGCTGGTGGTTTCCGAGGTGATTGTCTGAGCACTCAGCAACACCCCAGGGTCTACGTCGCCGTTAGTTTCACCCTGTTGATAAGACAAACACTAATTTTATATTTATACTCCAGATAAACAAACTACTATCTACTACAATCAGCGTATTGAATAGCCCGCGTTGAGGAGCCACTACAGGAAAGGGGAAACGGAGCATGATAGGCCCTCTTTAATATTATACACACAAACATATTCATTATGCTATACTAACTGCACTTTATTTTGTTATTATTTAACGAATGTATGCATGCTGCGTGTCTTTGTTGTTTGTTGTCTATTCTGAATGTTTTGATGGCACTTTAAAAAGAGTAGCTTTGCTCTTCTCGTTGTACTTGTATCATGACAATAAATGCTTCTATTCTATTCAACAGTAAAAGTGAATATTGACGATACATTCAACAAGACACAAACATGACTTTAACTTAATGCTTATCATGCTATATGAATAAGCAATTAATACGAATCAATGATTGTTTCAGGGCAAATCAGATTCTTTAATTAATTTAATGTCAAATGACAGTAGCTTTAATTTCGTACCTCTGCCGACTCATAGGTGATCGTTTTTGTCTCCGTGTGGACAACAGGCACCTCTTTGGTTCCCGCCTCGACGACACCGAGACTCTGATGGGCAGAAAAGGGAAACGCCGGGCACAAATGAATGCATGCACCAAAACCATCTGTGCTTATTTAGCCGTCATGTCTGACACAAAGTGTTCACTGTGCGCCTTTGCACTAACAATATCCCCACACTGTTATACAAGAAATGTAATTGACAGAAATAAAAGCCGCATGCTAATGAAGTAAGCCAAAGGCCATCATTGAAGGGCTTACATCTCTAAACGAGCATGCAGTCATGCATTAGGCCCTGACCCAGTGAAGGAGTGGATGCTGGAGAATGCAAATCACAAGGTTTCGATCAAGAGTGAGCACCACATCATATTAGCAGGTCCCCCGAACAAACTATGAAGTTAGACGGGTAATCCATGCTTTGTGGTCGGGTTTTGGCCGTGATTATTAGTTGCAGATTGTGCCGGCAGGAGGGGAAGGTGGAGGTGAAGTTACAGGAGGAGGCTGAGCTGGAGCCGAAGCAGCGTTACCTCCCACTGGGACACGGCTGGCGGAGGCACGTCGTGTGGGCGGGACTCCTGCTCTGGTTCCTCTGATTCACGATTCTTCAATAGTTCTTCTGGCGTCACGGTATCTTCTCTGACTTCTGAAAGCTTTTCGTCATCACAGTCGTCGGCCAGTTTCACATTCAGCTCTTCTTCATGTTCTTCCTTCTGTTCATCCATCTCTTCCTCTTCTGAGCTGTCCGCCTGTGCGTAGTGGAATTTCTCTTTATCAAAGGACAGCGTTTTCACGATGTTTGGAAACATCTCTTGTTCTTCCTCCTGTGCATGTGGCCATTCGTCCTTCTCTTCATCCACTTCCTCAACACCATTGTCTACATCTGTTGGGAGCTTGTCTTCCTCGAAGTACTGCACTTCATTGGAGAACTTGACTCTCTTGCCATCTACTTCTGTGTGCTTTCCCTCCCGTTCATTTTCTAACTCTTCTTCCAAAGCCTCCAAACTACTTTCTGCTTCACCGGGTTCGTCCTCTTTCAAGGTCAGATTCTCTTCTTTTTCGCAATCTCTGACGTAGACAGGAGCCACAACGAATCTGAATCTATCGTTTTCCTGATTTGACATTGACGCCTCCTCCTCCATTCCTGCATGCTCTCCCTCCTCCTCTAAGACCTCTGTCGGCTCTGGAGACTCCGTTAAAGCCCTACTGCCACACACGCTCTCATCTAACCCTACATGAGCTGCCTCTGTCTGATGTCCTGCTACCAGCTCCACAGATGCACACTTGTGGAGCCGTTCAGTGCTTGAAATATCATTTCCCCCCGGTGTATCTTCCAGACTATAGTCACTAATATCCTCGTGCAACACAACTACATAATCTCCCCCCCCCTCGGCTGTAGTTTGCTCTGCCTCTGAGGTCTGGATATTCACCGTTGGCCCCGTCGACTCGGCTGGTGCTGCCTCCGTCTCCGTGGCAACGACCGCCTCCTCTTGCGGTTCAGCGGATGTCTGTGAATGATAATTGAACCATTAGATTATGTTTTTGCTACACTGTGACACAAATAAAAAACACATTCAGTACACAAGGCAGTTTTCACATCTCACCTGATAGAGACAAGGGTTAAGTGGGTTATTAGGGATGTAACAATACGCATGTTTGGATATAACTCGAGATACTGGGTTCACGATTTTCTCACAGATGTGTTTCACACAATGAGATTGAAGACTGAAAATGTATAAGAGACAAACCTACAGAATCTTTTACTATATTTTCTTCAAATTATAGAACATCCTTTTATTTTTGAGGTAGAACTATGCAAAGTAAAAAACGTTTTCTTTGTTAAAGTGAAAATATATTTTGTCTGTAACATAAAAAAAACTAGATTGCAAATTTGTGTAGTTTATTTTCTGATTAATCGAAACTAAAATGCTGCCAAATGTCCCAATTAAAACATGATGGCACATCCTCAATGTATACATCTTCACCTGCATACTTCAACCCATTAACATTTGAATCGATGCATTTTTGTATTGCAAATTGACTGTCTTGTGAAGTATTGTTACATTCCTTTGTATTATACATTTTCAGATGTGTACTATAAATGGACACACAATAGGCACACATATTAAAGACAATTAAAGTTTCAGTTACACAAAAAAACAATGCAGTGTAAAAATCTGCGAGGACCAGAGAGGAGGGGTCACCTTTTCAGAGGAGGAAACCCATCCCAGCGTAGACTGACGGTACAGAAGGATGGACACACACGGAGACAGGAAAAGAGAGGACAGTCAAAAGTCACAGTGAACACCAGACACGGAGCAAAAGGAACGAGGGGGGGGAAATAAAGGGTTGGAAAAAGGGAATATTATGGATTGTATGGAATACCGGTGTTCAACAGCAAATATCCTCTGATCTGCTTTTGAAAAATAAGTCGGGTAGGGCTGCTCGATTATGGCAAAAATCATAATCTCGATTATTTGGGTCAATAATTGTAATTGTGATTATTAAATGCGATTATTCATTGACTTTGAAAACATCCATTTATTGGAGAACATTTTTTTGAACAGTATGTTTTGAACAGTTGATTACCCTGAACTTTAAGTATAATTCAACTGAAAAAAAATTCGATTACGTTGTTTTCGTAATCGTTGCAAGCCATAATCGTAATCGCGATTAAAATACGATTGAGCAGCCCTAGTAGACCCATACAATGTGTTTTCTGACATGTTAGAGGGGCAGAGGTTTTTTTTTGGAAGATGAGGTGGGGAAAAGCTGCAGTGATGGCACTTAGCCAAGAGCTATGAAGTCACTGCTTTCAGCAAACGGATAAGAGCTGAAAGAAAGAAATGGTGCAGCGGAGCAAAACTGTGGGAAAACAAACCCATTTATTTCCTTATCAGCTGCGGGAGCCAGCTGCTGAGGCAAGGTAAGCTGTTTTTAGCTGTCAACAAACTCAAAGACAAACCCAAAACAAAAGAAGCAGCGGGCGCGATTGCAACAGAAACCGGCGGTTTGGCGAGAGAGTAAACGCTGGGTGTTAGCCATGCAGAGCGTTTGGTTACACTGTTGTTAGTCTGGGTTGGCTGCTGCTGGAGGGAAGGCAATGGGGAAGGCTGAGGGAGGCGCTGCTGCTGGAGGGGAAGGCAATGGGGAAGGCTGAGGGAGGGGCTGCTGCTGGAGGGAAGGCAATGGGGAAGGCGCTGCTGCTGGAGGGAAGGCAATGGGGAAGGCTGAGGGAGGCGCTGCTGCTGGAGGGAAGGCAATGGGGAAGGCTGAGGGAGGCGCTGCTGCTGGAGGGAAGGCAATGGGGAAGGCTGAGGGAGGCGCTGCTGCTGGAGGGAAGGCAATGGGGAAGGCTGAGGGAGGCGCTGCTGCTGGAGGGAAGGCAATGGGGAAGGCTGAGGGAGGTGTTGGTGGTGGAGGGATGGAGGGAGGCAGCCAAACCCAGTTGTTGTTTTTAGGTTTTATACAGTACCACTGCTAAGGACGTAGGAGAGGATTCAGAAATGGTAATCAGGCCGGACTTTGACTGCTTCGTTTGGGCCCTCTTCGAAGAAATCTATCTGCTCCGCTTGGGCCTCTTCGAAGAACTCTGACTGCCTCCGTTTGGGCTTCTTCGAAGAACTCTGTCTGCTCCGTTTCGACCTCTTCGAAGAACTCTGACTTCTTTTGTTTGGACCCTCTTCAAAGAACTCCGACTTCTTTTGTTTGGACCTCTTCAAAGAACTCCGACTTCTTCGTTTGGGCCTCTTCGAAGAACTCTGACTTCTTCGTTTGGGCCTCTTCGAAGAACTCTGACTTCTTCGTTTGGGCCTCTTTGAAGAAATCGGTCTGCTCCGTTTCGACCTCTTTGAAGAACTCTGACTTCTTCGTTTGGGCCTCTTTGAAGAAATCTGTCTGCTCCGTTTCGACCTCTTCGAAGAACTCTGACTTCTTCGTTTGGGCCTCTTCGAAGAACTCTGACTTCTTCGTTTGGACCTCTTCGAAGAACTCTGACCTTTTCGTTTGGACCTCTTCGAAGAACTCTGACCTTTTCGTTTGGACCTCTTCGAAGGACTTTGACTGCTCTGTTTGGCCCGCTTTAAAGATGAATATGTCTGCTTCCTGGTTTATGCCGTTGGTCATCTCTTTTACTCCATTTGTCACACTGATGACCTCTGAAGCCTCGGTCTTCACCTCCTCAGATATCCAGGATGCCATGGCCTTTTAGGCGAGTTGATACCTTTAATCTGAGTCATGTCTTCAGTTTTTATCTCGATCCTCAGGCGCTGCATCTTGTCTTCTGCATCTATACCCACAGAAGTGTCTTCTTTTATGGTTTCTTTCTCTTTAGATGCAGATAGCATTTCATTCTCCTCAGCTTCATCCTCTTCAGGAATGATGGGCTCCTCTTCTTCATCAACAGGACTCATCTCTTCGCCCTCTGTGTCCTCCGCATCTTTCAAAATAATGAGCATCCCTTTCTTGTCACTGATGGCCTGGGACACTTCCTGTCTGACAGCTCCGGGGCTGATCTTCAGCTCCGCCCTCTCCGACAGCTCCTCCTGAGAGTCGGGGGTTTTCTCGTCCACCTCCCTGAGGGTCCCGTCCATGAACACGTCGTCGTCGTCCATCGTGGTTGACAGACTAAGACCGCGAGGCCCTGAGGAAGTGGCCAAATCTGTCGCCATACTATCCACCACGTATTCACACAGAATATCCTTGCCGCCTGAAGGAGACACTTGGCTTATTGGACATGGGTAAGTTCAAGTTAATAGACAGAGGGCATCACAAGAGGCCAAGACAGCGAAGATAAGCTCAAGAGACTATTTATCCAAGAGATGGCGCAACACACAGAATCGGAGCTCCATTAATACTTTGGACCAAAGGGTGCACATGTGTTTGGATGTAGGCGTTTAACGTTGTTTCTCGGTCTTAACTTAAATACAAAGACAGTCCATACAAATAGATACATTTATTTTGGAAACCTTTATGACCAGACAAATGTTTTCTCTTGATTTTAAAGTTAATATTTAATATGATGTAATATTCAGACGTATGTATTATGTAGGACTAGCACATTATTCTATAAAGCGATACAAGAACCGATGAGAAAAAAGCTGAATTAAGCACACACAATGGGAAAAACTATAAATGTTGAAGTGTGTAGACTTTTAAAAAGGCCTCAGAAACCCATCTTTTCAATCGAGCCTTTGCCTAGACCTTTTTACCATCCTTTAATTTAATTCTATTGTTCGTTTTTTAATAATTCTACCGTGTTGTGTAATGTTTATTTATACTGTTCATGCTCACATCTTGTAGCACTTCGGGATTGAAATCAAATACGAAGTGCTTTATAAATGAAACCCATTATTATTATTATTCGTGAAAATACCAAAAACGGTGCCAGTGTCCAGATATGTCTGAAGCTAGGTACACGCAGAGGGGCAAAAACAACACCACATTCACAAAATACAATTTTTTCTTCCATGTGAAACAAAGAAGGGAAGAAGTTTACCCTCAGCGAGTTATAGGTTCCACCTCCCTTTTGTCCTCTTCTCCCTGCAGGCAGCTCGTCTTGAGTCTAAAGGAGGAAGACATTTCAAAATGATGAATAGAAGTTCACACAAATTGATACAGGGCCGTGTCCGTGTGACCAACATGGACATCCAGATCCTGAAACCCTTCCAGGAGACCAGCTTCTCGTTATTTCAGTAATTAGTTCGTCAGATTATGTTCGACAACACAAGGAGAAACTCTAATAAAGCTGCTCCTAACTCCAGCATGTCATGATGTCACTAAGCACAACAATCGTATTATTGATTAATGACTGCATCAACCAAGACAACGAGAGGAGATAATAAAGATGTAAATAAGCTCCTATTAGAGAAATAGAGAGAAACCATATGGCGGTCGTAACTTTAAATGACTCCCCAGATAAAAGTCTCAAGTGCTTTCATTGATATGCACTAGAGAGAGACCTTTGGAATATAAAAATATATTGCACCAGGACTCATTTTGATGTAGACAATATATCTCTCCAGCCCCGTTATGATTACTGAATGTACTGCACTGTGACTCGTTATGCAAACACTGGGGATGGATGTGTTTGTTTTGGTAAAGGTCTCCTTGGTGATGTCATGCTTCACACACAAACACGCCGTCATTCAGTCGGCGTCAGCAGCTTACGTCCTCCGGCTCCAGCGGCACTATCATCGGGGGTTCGTCCGCTCTGGGTGAGCGTGCCGGGGACGAGGAGAGTCTCTTCTCCCATTCGGTCAGGCCCGAAGAAGTGTCCCCCGTCTCCAGGAAGGAGCGCTTCAGCTCGCTGATGTTGGTCTGGTGCTTGAGCATCTCTTCTGGAGGCGAGGCGTCCTAGAGTAACCGGTCAACCATGACACAAGGAGATGAGGCCAGGAGAGGCGCGAAGGGGAACGACGGCCATGCTTTATGTACGCAACGATAGCTTGCAATAACCAATGATTTACCATAACAACGTTGAAGCATAAAATGCAGCTCGGAAAAAGTCTCGATAAATGAATGCAGACTTTAATGAATGGCATTTTAAGCTTCATTATTCACGTTCAATGTCCACAGTACGCACAGCAACACGATGGCATCACTTGCATGGCAGCTGTAACTAAGAGAGTGTGCTTAAATGCTAAGAGAGCATTTAGGACCAGCTTAATCCAAAGGATTTCATGCATAGTTTACAAGTTTAGTTAAGCACAACACTCCCAAATCTCATTAGAAGTTAAGACCTCTGCAAACTGACTTAACGCAGTTTGATTTGCGTCACTTTATTGATCAGAAAAGTTAATTTGGATGCTCACAGCAGAAATCTGTTAGATACAAACTTACTGAACTATTCACACAGGGACTCCGGAAGAATCCAACACTGGCAGAGCTACTGGTATGCTAGACCTATTTGTTATCAGTTAGGATCCTTTACAGGAAGAGTACCTGCATGCACATTTCAGTCATGCATCTTACCAACCTCTAGCATCAGATTGCTATGCTTGATAAATAGGTTTTCCCCTTTTACTCGTCTTATGAAACTATACTGTAAAGACAAAAGAGGGGAGACGAATTGTAGTGAAAAGGCGTTTTGTATCGTTCATTTAGACTTGTTGTTGTGGAGATATTGGGAGCTTTGTCTTCAACTATATGCCAACAAATGATATGATGATGACACAACTCACTGTTAAAGCAAATGAGAAAAAACCTTGAACAAATGTGAAATCGGACTCATGGGTTCAGCAATGGGAAAAGAAACATGAAACCATCATTTACAAACAATGAGCTGGAACAGCAGCAGTCTGTGAAGTGAAATCAGGCAAGAGCGAAGGGTCAGTCTGGTGTGTGGTGTGATGGTGAGCGACAGAAGGGGCGGCAAGCAAGCCAGCGGGCGGAGAGAGGGCACAAAGCGACTGATGTCTGAGCGGCTCAGTGCATCTGGAGGCGGGGATGAGGTGATGCACTGAGCAGGGCCATGAAGCGAGCCCAGTGTACCTGAGTGGGCATCTCAGAGTCCTCGTCTGCGTCCGACTGACAGCCAGCAAAGAGGGGAGGACAGAGAGTGTTATTAAAAGAGAGGAAACACAGAACGGTGAATCGGGGGAAAGAGAAAGTGAGCAACAAGCAGAGAAATAAGAGAGGGTAAGAAGGGGGGGTGGGATTCAATAGAGTAAAGCATTTTGTGACAGACATTCGCTAAACCCCTGTCCAGTAGCATAAGCATCCGTGACTAGGCACTTCAGGCCTGTCAAGCTTTCAATTTCTCCACAGAGGTGTTATAACAGAGATGCTTTCCAAAGGCAAATGCGCGAGGTGCTGTAACGATACCCGCCATCTTTAAGCCTGTGCAGCTAATTAGTTTACCACCCACAGCCGAGTGTTGCTTTCAAAGCCAACGAGTCAACCAGCAGCTAAACTGCATATGTTTCTGGGGTTATGCTATGTTAAAAATACTAAAACAATGTCCTAATGATTTACTGGGTGGAGGCCAGTCCTTGTTGCTATTAGAGGATAACATAGCAGCTCTATGTTGCTCATTATTGTAAGGATTGTCTCGTCTTGTTATTCAGGGGAATGTACACCAGAGCCCAATGTTACCAGAGGTAGCATTACATTTGCAGTCTTTTCTCTAAATACCTTTGACTTGAACCCTTTTTAAGTAAACATTTTTAAAGTTTAGACCAATAAGTGTGGAAGCTGAGCATCAACTTCTGTTGAGAAAATGAAATTATAGGCTGATCCAACAGTTTTAAAATGTATTGAATGTATTTAGCGTGCTATCAAAGGCGTATTCCATAACCCTTTCACTAGATTCTCACAACAAAATGGAAGCTTGACAGGTGAAGAAACTATTAGGAAATAGTATATAGAGAACATAAGTGGCCTGGGATTCACAACATGACTTTGGCTTGTTAATAAGAAAGCTAGCCAATGGAATAGACATTCAAATACATATAAAGTGTGTTTAAAAATATAAAAGAGAAAGGAAAGATCGAAATAGGCATATCAAGATGCATTGCATGCGTCACATGCAGAAGTACACACATTCTCCTTATTGTTCCAATAAGCATTACATCTCTGACTCAGCGACACTTTATTCCTCTGCTCCATCAGTACCTGGTTCATGCTTTAAGTATGACGTCTTCCCTTAATGTACAAACCTCTGTGGCGGTCATATCTCCATCAAAGGCAAAGTCGGTTTGTTCGCTGTCGGTCTGCGTTCACAAACCGACCAAAAACCGTTCCGATTGGCAAGCAAGAAAACAACAAGAACCCAAACTGTAAACCCTTTAAGATGCATTGATCGTCAACAGAGATTCTTCAGAACCACAGATGGAACGAATGGAAATGCTCAGGCTGTTTCTGGAAGCTACACACACACACATATCAGACAACCTGCAGATACGGTTAGGCAAAGAACACAAGAAAGAAAGAAAGAATAAAAAGCAAATGAAAAGTAAGCAAGCAAAACAGACTCAGAGGAAGTTGAAACCTTCGGTCAGTCACTTGGACATCTAAAAGTCATATATCATAGGATTTGGATACGGTTGAATCCCGGTATATTTTCCTAGCTAAAGCATTCTCTGTGTTGTCGCTGGTCAAATTGGATTTGACGAACAGTAACCTGACTTTCAGGCCCTCCTCCCTCCTCTCCATGCATGTTGACACTGAGGATGATCTGGATGCATCTAACTGTCACCGTCTCTCTGCATCCCAGCATGCATTGCTCTGTGATACAAAAGGGTGTCGCTTGAGGGGGGGACCAAAACCAAAAAACATCTCTGCACTTTACGCTGGGCTAATTTTAGCCCTTTTCAGCAGACGTTCCATTTAAATATTCATTTCAATTTGTGCTGCTTTGCTTGACTCGGATAGTAATGCAGAGAGACCGAGTGCATGGTAACATGGAGGTGTTTCCATGCAGCTGGTGGAGCTCCTAACAGCCATGCGGGTTGATGAGAACACTGATATGGGTTAGGCACAAAGCTTACATGTTTGTTTTTAATATGAGGCTTGGTGAGAGATTAGTGACTAAATGAAGACAGGTGAGTTCTTCAAATCCTCATTATATCTCTATCAAATGTTTAAATATGTTTACAAAGAACCGCAACATGACGGTGATATTAATTAATGGTGATTTGTTAGTGATGATGCATACAGCACATGTTGTCAATGTATACATGAGTAGTCAAATGTCAGACTTATGTTATTAAAAACTGCTTAATATTTGTGTCTAACCCTTTAATTAAAAAAGGTAGAGTAAATGCAAGCTGGTTACATATGAAACTATGACACTTCATCTCTGAGTGATGCAGATGAGGATGTTCCTACGGGATGAGAGTGAGACGGGACAGAGATGAGGTTCTGAAAGTAGGACAACTGACAGACACTGGGACACACACCGTCTCCAGGTCGGCGAGGTACAGGACGGGATAAGGGTTTAGCGGTTTAATGAACTATCAGTCTAAGCCAGAGGCGGGCCCTGGAACAAACGTACGCACACACACCTCCTCCTCCTCTTCCTCTGAACTGTCATGGTCATGGTAGCCGTGGGCTATGGATGCGGTCAGGGAGGCTGCCTTGGGCTCCAGGTAGCAGAGGCACAGCGCCAGGGGGAAGGAGAGGGAGATGGCGTACGGGACGGAAAACGAAGTGGACAGCAGGAAGAAGAAGATGAAGAGGAAGCAGGGGATGAGCGAGGGTGACTTAATGGGCATGAAGTTCTGCGCGCACATGGGGAGGAAGCGCATCTCGGACAGATCGGGGAAGGAGATGTATCCGTCCTCGTCCAGGTAGGAGGACAGGTCGGGCAGGTGCAGGGAGAAGGAGAACAGCATGCCGCCGCGCCTCTTGCCCTGCTCCAGCCTCTGCTTTCGGGCAGAGAGCAGCAGCACCTGCTCGTCCAGCAGCGCCGCTTTGCGGTCGTCGAGGGCTTGGCGGCGGCGGCAACTGTCGCCGCTCTTCGCCGGACTGACCGACGACGCCCGTTTGCGCTCGCCCTCCCTGCGCCTCCGCCGTACTTTGGTGGATGAAACGGGAGAGGAGGGGAGGGAGAGCTCGGAGCGGAGGGGGTCGCTCGAGTAAACATGAGGGGAGCACTGATGGAGGGAACATGTCGACGAAGGGATGACGTGTGTGCGTAAATGGAGTGGAGCGAGAAAGGGGAAGAGACGAATACGCATGAGCACACACACACGAGTGTATTGTGGGGTCAAAGGAAAGACAAGAAAAGAAAATCTAATTAGTAAAGCGCACACAAGATGAGAAGAAGCACTCTAGTCTGCTGCAGAGGGTTAAGCTGAAAGCAACTGGGAAATCATCATCAGCCATTAAAAAGCCTATTAAGAAAGAAAAAGATTTAAAAAGATCGCAGCAACAACAACAACAACCTGGTGGCATGTCTGACACATTCCATCTCTTTGAGGCAAACTCAATCAAAGCCTCTTCAAGCTTCTTCATCCACATGAACCGCAGCCCTGAGCCTGTGAGACGGCGCGTTACCTTTGTGTCGTGTCTGAGCGGTGTGGAGGGCTCTGGCGTCTCTGCGGCCACCTGAGCGTCTTCCTGCTCCGCCTTCTCTTCCTCCGCCTTCTTCTCCGTCACTGCGGCGATGACGTCTCCCTTGGCGATGACTTTGGAAACCCCGTCAGCGGCGCTGTCCTTCATCAGAGTCTCGTGGCTCTCCGTGATGGGTGCTGCGGGACAGGAAGATGGATGGGACATGTTTTTAAATGTCGTTTTTTTTAAGTCAAAGGAAAAATGTGAGCGGTGGAATAAAGGGTTTGATTTTTTCCTGCACATTGTTGTTATAATACCTATTGTCAGTGCACCACAAAAGTGTGCCAGATATTTGATCTTTGCAGGCTTTCAGAAAAAGCACATTTTTCTTTCTTTTTGTAGAAATAAAAAGAGGAAAGAATTCAGAGTTCTCACAAAGGCTTCTGTCATTTTTGCACGTCAGAAAAAAAGTACTGTAGCAGCAGTTTTCTTTTAGTGAGAAAAAAGGTGTCCCTTAAAGTTCCCCTGTCATACTCTTTTCCATCAATATATCACAGCTCTCAGATACAGTATATACAAAACATGTCTCTGAAGTGTTTGGCTTGAAATACCAAACAGATCGTTGCAGCATTACCCATAATCCCCTCGGTTTCAGCCCTGTTTCAAAAGTGCTGATTCTCTGTCTGTTACTTTAGATGAAAAGAAGGAGCCCCTCCCCACGCCCCTCTGAGAGACATTTGGTTACAAAGAACACAATGGTGCTCTAGAGGAGATTCAGGTGATAAGGTGGGGGGGGGGGGGTTCTGTGGTTGGCGATTGGCTAATGGTTAACCAGTTGAGCCCCAAGCCTGTTTGTCAGGCCTCAGGCTCAAAAATGACATGCCCAGAACGAATGACTATATCTTCACTTCTAAAAGGGGTACATTAATAAAATAAATTCTCAAAGCAATGACAAACCTGTGAGTTGGATGCAGAAGAGTCTGAATCAATATAGAATTGTTTTATTTTAAAGTAAATTCAGATTGAACATAGTAAAAAAATGTAAATGATAGTGTCCGTCCGGAAAAAAAAACATTACTTACAGTGAAAACCAGCCTTGAATGATGGGATAGGAGACTAAAAGCTTTAGGAATCCAAACTATAACATATAATAAGTACCCTGTATCAAGATTGATGCAAAACAAGTTACATTTGACCTTTTTAGAGAGGTTTATGAAAAAGAAACCCACTTCTGGGGTCATTTGGGTGGATTTGCCATATCTCTGGAACCCATCGGTCGATTTTGATGATACACCCCTATTTTGAACCGTTAGAGCCAATAGACTCGAGGGGAGGTTCCTAAAATCCATCTAAACATTGCCATTGAGGAGTGAGAGTGATGCCCAAAACCAGAAGCTGGGTTGTAGCTATCATAGCAGCTAATGGGAAATCTCTGTTTTTGACAAAAATGGAATGATGGATTATCAGTAATCATTTCAAAGTGACAGACACATTGGATCAACCTATGGATTAACCTTCAGCAGCGTTTTTATCGATTGAATGCCATTGAACACAACCTTTGATCAGAAAACAGCAAAGGTCAGACATATTTGCCGTTTGGGCTCCGTAAAGCTAAGTTGTGTCTTGTATGGTTTCGCTGCCTGAGATTCGCACAGTGATGATACCTATACCTCTAGAATCTGTGGAATCTTAGCTTTAATCTGATTATCTCTTTGTGCAGATCCGATAAGTAATAAAGTATTTCTATCGTGAGTTCTGTGCTAAGTGCGTTCGAATTTTTTCGCTCAGGGCTAATTCAGAGGCTTGCCATTACCCTTGTGTTTCGTTTAGCTAAAAATGGTTCATATCGTCCGTTAGCCCCGGGTCCCAGGGGCTCAACTGGTTACACAAGCCAACACATCGTGATGACATCATAAAGTGGCCAAAATCTGAACAGCTCATTTTCAGACAGGTTTTTATATAAATGGATCAGGACAAAAAGTGAGTGACTCTTTTTTCCTAAAACGTTCAGAGTCTCTTGACACAGAGTTGACACATGTTGATGTATACAAGACATGAAAAGTGGATTTCGCACAATAGGTGACTTTTAACAAGTTCAGAAAACCCACAATAAACAATAATCTAAAATTAGGAACATCACAAATGTAAAAGGTGTGCAGTAAACCGGAATAAACGCTACTTGGGTGGCACTTTAGCCGGCAATTAATGAAACCTCTCAGCTGCTCCTCACCTCCGTCTAAGCTGCGGGACATGTTGTAGCGTTTGCTGGCGGAGCGTTCGAACAGCGGCGCCAGTCTTTGGATCTGAGAGCTCGCCCTGCGGGTCTGAGCCTGCGTTCTGCCGCTGTAGCGAAACTTAGAGCCGAGGCTCATGAACTTCTTCGGTGGTGCTTCGGGAGATACAAGCCTGTCACAAGGTACACACATTCACATTAATCAAAACTGAAATAACACAGATTTAAGCTGCGCAATGTAAAACATAACATCTCCTACTCATTTGAATATTCTCAAGAGGGCCCTCAGGCATGGCTCGTTGCCAAATGACAACAACTTACAGCCAAACACTGTTTCTATTACACTACAAATAAATCACCTATTGGGATTATCAGTGAACATATCTTTACAGAACCAGCATGGCAGTTACCAATAAACAAGAAAGTATTGCAAAGTCGTTTCTGTTGGCGAGTCCAGTTATGGACACGATACCGTCTCTTTTGTGCCAAGGGAGATGTTTTGTAACCACTTATCGGTAGTGAACACCGGACACCAGAACAAGTCAATATAATGGCATTTATGGAAAATTCGACGTTATTTTCAAAATGATAAGATACCTACAGCAGTTTCAAAGTTATTTTCTACCCCAGCCAAAGACCCTCTGCTGTTCTTACCTGAAGAAGGTGTGGTGCTCCACACAGACCTTCCACAGCCGCTTTGCAGCGCGATGATTTGGGAGCTTGAAACCAATTGTGCTTTCAAACTGCTCAAACTGCAAAAGAGACAAAACACTTGTCACATTCACTACACACTATTTTAGTATATTTTATTAATATAAATGATATTGTTTCCAAGTAATATCTTCAAAATGTATATCTTCAAAAAAGTAACTCCTTGTTTCCAACACATTTAATTATTCCCCGAATCCATATTCCTGTCCAATTCTAACGCTTTACTGAAGTGTAACAGCTGTACAGTGCCAATAAAGTTGATTTAAGTTGACATTATTAAGTTGGTGAAATATCACTTAACGGACATTCTATACAGGAATAGGAAGTTTAGAACTTGCTTAGTTTATTCTGCATGTCTTGACATCCATATAATGCATGGAGGAACAGGTTCTTACCTCGCCAGGACGGATTTTGATGTAGAAGTTGTTCCTCTTGTAGGAGATCTTGAGGATTTTGGGCCAGGCGAACCTGTTGATCCGCAACCTGTCCCTGTAGATGAGCAAGCCACTAGAACAGACTCCCAACATGATCTCCACGCCTTCAGAGTCCTGGGAACAAGAGACAACACAAAACAGAACATTAGTTTAAGGAACTTCATTCAAAATATGTACTTTTGAAGACACGGCATCCCGGAAGAAGCCACTGTCCAACATATTACTTTTTCTTTTTGTGTTCAGCGCAACGTAAACTTTACTAAACTCTACAGGAAACACAGGAGATCCAGGCGCCAGCGCACAGCAGGGTAAAGTCGAATTTAACAGAGCCAAGTTTGTGATAATAACGGGGTAAAGCAGGCAGGTGGCGAGTGGAAGCAGGCACATGGTACTCTAATCTTCTCTATGCAGGCTGCGGTGACGCACTGTGTGGCTGAAAGCAACAGTGCAGACTTATGTAATGGTGGAGGAAGCACAAAAGGATGCACTTCGCTGCGCAAAGCATGAGATGAGCAGGTGAAGCCAATGGCGACGCTTCCAGAGGGAAGTCCAAAGCAGGAACAATCAGTCTTAATGGGATGTTTAAATAACATCTTGGTATGTAACCATGCACGAGTGAGTAACACACACACACACACACACACACACACACACACACACACACACACACACACACACACACACACACACACACACACACACACACACACACACACACACACACACACACACACACACACACACACACACACACACACACACACACACACACACACACACACACACACACACACACACACACACACACACACACACACACACACACACACACACACACACACACACACACACACACACACACACACACACACACACACACACACACACACACAAAGGGAAGCACATGAGATGCAGCCTCTTACCTCTCCCTCAGCTGGAGCCAAGCTCTCATTGAGACTCCCTACCAACTTTGCGTTTAATGAGAGAGGAGAGAAGACAAAGAGGGATGCTGGTCTGACATGTACATATTTTTCTTGTGTATCAAAACTGACTCACACATCAAACCCCGAGCATTGATGTCTACTCCGTTTGATCGAGGGCGCCTCCTCATCTCTGTCATCTCCATTTTTCTGATCTGTGGAAGCAATATCCTTTCCATCGCTCACATCTACCCCCATTTTGACTTTCAAAGCGCTTTTGCGAACCGATTCATATCTAGACTGATGACTGTAATTTTCTTTTATGATGACGGCGGTCCTGTAGTTGTAACCCAGCGCTCTCTTTTGATTGCCCGTGTTCCGACTCGTTTGATCCCATCTGGCCGGCGGATTACAAACGGCCAGACGGAAAATCATTCAAGTCGAGCTGCCCCCCCCCCCCCCCCTCTTTACCCCCTGATTCCACAGAGGCGGTCGTGACATAACGTCAGTCAATCAGCGACACACAGCAGTGGCATGTTAAACGGAGGCATTACTGTGGCAGCCGGCATGTTTGTGAAGCAGCGGTGTTGTGGAGGCAAGCGTCGCGGTTTACTGCGTGAGTGGAATGCATTCGTTTCATTTTGTGTTAAAAAACTACAAACATTTAAGTTTATCAAATCAATTGCACACTTTTGAAATGAATCTGTGGAACACAAACCATCACATGCGGAGGAGGACTAGGGACACGAGTGACTTTTATTTGTTAGTTCTGTGAAAAGTCACAATAGTGAGAAAAGTCAGAATTCTGACATTTGTATTCATTTGAATTCAACACACTTGGTAAAAAAACTATTCTTTTTCAACAAGCGGGATCAGCCGTCTATAAACCTTATTTCCTATCACTAGATATTTCGTTTTTAAGTGAAAGACAATATTATTTCTATATGAGGAGCAAGAAGCGTGTAGTGACTCGTTACCTTAGCGTGGTGAAGATCCACGCCGTACATGGACAGCTTCTTGGCATTTTCCAGGAAGTGTATCTCAGCTTCGGCAGGTGTCATCGCCCTGACAGAGCAAACAGATCAGGGTGAATACGATTAGTTATAGCAAATAAAAAGCTTTCAGACCAATGTGAATATGCAACTCTTAAGAGGTAGAGCCCGATAACATATGGGACTCTACACACCCCCCATTTTCCCTCTGCTGGTCTATGTCCTTGTAGAGGGTAACGGGGTACAGAGGGTAACGGGGTACAGAGTCGATTAGATAAGCGGGGGAGTGCATCTGACGAAGAGATAGGTTGTTGTGCTCCCTATCTCTGTTTCTTGTCCTACATCTAATAGAACTGCTCGGGTCTTGATAGATTGAGTGGGGAAGTTCATGAGATCTTTCTAGAGGGTCATCAAGAATCACTTTTATCCAATGACCTTCTCCCTCTCTGTCTGTGTCTGTGTCTTCTCTTGTTCCGATTAACCCAGCCACATCTTTGTTCTTGTTTTGTGTCTATATCTACGCCGGGATCCGGAGTCGAGGCTGATCCTCTTGCTGTAGTCCTGTGCCCTGGATCCTCTATCCTGAGTTCTGGATTAAGTCGTGGACTTCGGGTCGTGGCTGAACCTGTCTCTGCGGTCCTGCCTTGGTCTCGTCATGCTGCTTCCCTGATGGCTTCCACAGGATTGTAGCTGACATCCTCGTGGATTCATCTTCTTATTACAGACGCATGCATTTCCTAACATTCGGTCTATATGCTGTAAAATATATCTCTTGGATTTACACACGGCATCTATTGTACGTCTGTCCGTCCTGGAGAGGGATCCCTCCTCTCTTGCTCTCCCTGAGGTTTCTCCCATGTTCCCTTTAAACTGTGGGTTTTCTCTGGAAGTCTTTCCTTGTACGATGTGAGGGTCTAAGGACAGAGGGTCTAAGGACAGAGGGTCTGAGGACAGAGGGTCTAAGGACAGAGGGTGTCGTTTTTCTCATACTGATATTCTGAACAATCTGTGCTGTTGTATTTGCTGTAAAGTGTCTCTACTGTAGGCTATTTTTATTATATGTACAGCACTTTGGCTCCACCAAAAATCTTTATAAATGTGCTATATAAATAAAACTTGATTTGATTTGATTTGAAGATATAAAAACGGGGATAAATCAGAGTTTAATTGTATAAAAGCTTTTGGAAAATGGGTTTTTTTTATGGATGCTTTTAACCAAAGCAAAACACAGAGTACTTTGAGCACATCTGTTTTAGCATAGCGGAGTCTTTGGAGAGACATTCATCTTTGCACTGTCATTGCCTTCCTCTATCCAGTGGGCTACACAGGACGGCATCAAATTACCCACAAATCATTGTAATACAGGGACAATGAAGGGCTCAGACAAAATACAGCCAGCTATAAACATCAAAAGGAAAACACAAATCCAACGTCTGGAGACACGCAGTCTTTCAGGACAGATTATTATTCCAGGCTGTAAACATTCCCACAGTTAGACTGAGAGAATCGGGCTGGAAATGCCTTTATTTTACGTATGAAAAAGGTTCACACGTGGCTTATTTGTTCTCAAATTGTTCAATCATTGTTAATAAAGTTTGAATGGTGTACAAATCTTTAAAAAGAGATGTATGATTATCATTAAAATCTAATTCTAACAATGTTTAGGGTTTGTTTGCCTACATGTAGTTATCATGCCACTACCAACTTCATCGAACCAAACCAGCATAGCTCAGATGAAGCCGAAAACCTCCACTTGTAGAGTTTTAAAATGTGACCTTGGTTATTTAGTCAAGAGTATTTCACTGATTTACACATCGATCCATCCCGACATCAAAACATGTTAGAAATCAACACAACAACTGTTTAGTAAAAGGTTGCCAAGACTCACTTGTAGGTCTTGTGGAGCTCCATGACCTTCTCCTCCAGCTCTTTGGTTTGGTTTGGTGCGAAGCGCAGTTCACTGATGTAGTCGCTGCCTAACTCCTCGGGGTCGTAGTCTCCCAGCTCAGACTGCACTGTGTAGGACCCGAGCACCGTGTGGGTGGCGAAGGAGCAGGGCAGCCGGCCCGACACCACATCATCCCTCAGCTGCAGACACAGGTAGTACCTGAGAGAGGAACACTAAATGGTTATTGTTGAGCCTTATTAAAACTACTTGCTGGCATAATCTGTTATTTTACCTTACTAGACTAATTACCGAGCCATCACTTTGACTCTAATCATTAGATTCAAAGTGCACTAATAAGAATTGTTAACCAGGGAAACTATTTAAAGTGGACCTATCATGCCGTCTTTCAGGTTTATATTTGCATTTTGTGAGATGCTTCCATCCTTTAATGTTCAAAAAGCTCTTTATTTTTCTCATACTGTCTGTCCTCTTTTCACCCTCTGTCTGAAACCAGAGTACAGTCTGCTCTGATTGGTTAGCTGGACGGCTCTGTTGTGATTGGTCAACCACTTAGAGATGTCCCACCCATCACGTACAATGTGTTGGAGAGCTAGCCAATAGAAGCGTGAGTTTAACATAGTGACGACACTTTGTTACAGACGTAAACAAAGCAGTCCAATGGAGGCATTTCATTCAGGGGGGAAGTGTGTGGGAAAGAAACTCCCCCTGGAGGGAACAGTGGGGTTCTAGCCTCTGAAGACAATTGACATGCACACAAACCCACAGGAAAACAAAAGGCCCAGAAACCACCATGAGGAAGCTCACTGACCTTGTGATGTCCTCAGTGAGCTGTGCGGGGTCTGGAGGGTAGAACTTGACGTTGAAAGCAAAGTTCCAGGGACCGGCTGAGAGGCAGAGAGAACATTAAATTATCAGCATTTTATAATTGCATACTCCTCATTTAGCCATTCAGGACAAAATACTTGAGTGGCTTTATTAGATTACTCACTCCTGATCTGCTTCTTCAGCTCCTTGTTAGGGTCTATCCAGTTCTGCAACACACAAGCACAGACGCATGACTCATCACACAATTGAAAGCAAATCACTAATAACCATTTCCCGTTTCTTCTAAAGGACTTGCTAAATTAGATTTTATAGACAGACTTTACGGCCTCAGTAATTCTGCTTTTATTCTTCTTCTTAAAAACGGATTCTTAGCTTTTTTACGTTTCTTTTACCTTCTGATTCTCTACATCTCTGTATGTGACGCCGAAGTAGTCCCTCTCCATCAGATTGAGGTGGTCGCATACTTTATCAAAGAGCACGTGGCCCTTGGCTCGTTTCTGTGAGAAAGACATAAGAAACATATTTAAAACAGGGAAGTATTTTCATTAATTACACATTCAAGTCCACATTAAGGACTTTTGAATCTTAACAACTTATAACTAGATTATCTGGGATCAGAAAAATGAAAAATATGGGTGGAAATATTGATAAAACTACACCATATTCAATATTATCAAAAACAAACAACCTAAAATAAAAAAGCAAGAAAACATATCTGTTTTGTGTCATGATGTTGATTCCAATGGCATCAACAAATAGCACGATCAATAACTCAAAGCCAGCTTCTGCCAAACAGCCACATGAAAGACCAAATAGCCTGTATCATCGTCATGACGCAGCAGTATCACAGAGCCTCTCCTTCGATAGCTGAACCTCGGGGGTATTGCAGCTTCTCTTGACAAACTGGGCCACTCTGTCTGTATCCATTCCTTCTATAAAAAGCACGGTAGTATAAATACACACTCAAATTCCCAGAGCTCAAGGCGAACAATTAGCTATGTGAATGCTTAAAACCGATCGATAGCTGAGTGCCGGATGTCATTGGCTGCAGCTCTGCCGTCTGCTCCACTGGAGGCAGTCTGACTCTCAGGAGATATGGTCACACACACACACACACACACACACACACACACACACACACACACACACACACACACACACACACACACACACACACACACACACACACACACACAACACACACACACACACACACACACACACACACACACACACACACACACACACACACACACACACACACACACACACACACACACACACACACACACACACACACACACACACACACACACACACACACACACACACACTTTAGATTTGGTCACAGCTTTGACAAACAGCAGAGATGTTAGAGTAACAGACTTATATTCTATTTCTCCTGCGGTACTTTATGAAATCAGAAGGAAATTGGAATGAAATGTGATCAACATCAATTTCAAGATTATTATTAATTTTAGAAACATGAGTAGTTGCAGTGCATTTGGAGATTTACAACGTTTATTTTTATTATGATAAAAATGTAAGACCAATTTTAAAGTGAATATTGAGAGAAATTCACTCATCTGAAGAAAAAGCCAAATCTTATTCTACTCTTACTGAAGTAATTGATTACATGACTAACTGTTGCATGAATCTAATAGAAGTCAACATGCATTGCCATGTACTCTAGAAGTAGGGATTTATAACAACAACACTGCGGGATGTTCTGTCTCCCTCCACTGAGGCAGAACAACCTCTGAAGCGGAGCAGGTTCAGCTGCAGGAAGAGGAGGACAATATTACTGCAGACATTTTTCCCACAGGAAATTGAGCGGAGCTGGAAATACGAGGTCAGGTGGATAAAAATGTCAAATCTTGACACTATGGAGCGGTATAACATTTTAAAATGGGAGGAGAAGAACTCTCTGGCAATTATCCCGAGGATCTTCTGACCTCAATTGTATCGCCGTGTCAAACACTGTAAGCTGCTCTCTCAGCTGTTTGGATATTTGGTACCACTTTACAATAAGACTAAGGGTTTATAAATAATTTGTAATTCATGTGAGCACTTTATAAATCATTAATAAGCTTTTATAAGACATGAGATAAACAGGGCAACTGTGACCGGTTGCTTGCCAAATAGTGAGCCCACATGTATCTGTACTGATAAGCCTTATTAGAAATGGTAGCAACTCGTAAATAAATGGTCATAAAGAGAAGCCAAGAAACATCAAGATGGAAGGGGGGATCAACTCAGTGAACAACAGATACCAAGGATGCTGGCTGATGAAGAAGACGAAGTAAGCTAGGTAGCCAATATAAGGCTTAGTCATCTTGCCAAATAGTGAGCCTGTGTTGATGTTAGAACTGGTTTATAAATGGTTCTTAAGGATTAATAAAGTGTGTACAACCTAATTCATAACCTAATTATAAACCCTTTATTAATCCTTTATAAGGGTAGTCTTATTGTAAAGTGGTACCGGATATTTTAATGTCAAATGTTTTTGTTGTATTGCCTTATAAGAAGCTATGGCAACGTCTCTGGTACGCAATCAACTAATTAGCCACATTTCCACTTCCTTCTTCATTGTTCCTTCATCAGTGAAGACGTGGTTTCTGTGATTGCGAGCATTGTTCCAGGACCAGCATCATCCAGGTGTGACTCGTGCTCTCTGCATCACGGCACAGCTTGATTTCCTATTATCACTCTTTATAAAAATGTTCCTGACTCCGTCACGAGTCGCGGCCGTGTGAACAAATTTGAAGACATTTCTTTTCAGACAGTGCCGTGTGACTCACATGAAAGTCTTTCTTAATGTTCCCTCGGCAGGACTATATTTACTCACTTCTTCTATCCTGGGATTGCTTCTCTATTACACTGCAATCCTGACGGAGGGTCTGCACACTCAACTCTCAGTTCTCTTTCATTGTATTCTCAATAGTTATGTTTCCACCAGCCGTATCTCCCCACACAAAGGAATTGAGGTCCTCTTTAGATTAACATTGTATATATTTATTTTAATTCCACTACGTATTTTGGATTTTTTGGATTGTGCACACAACTAGTCTTACTAAATATAGTTTAATTAAACGTTCTATCTATAAAATGTAAATAAATGGTAATAAAAGAGAAGAAATGTCCCACTGCCAATGAATTTTTTATAATTAACCTCATTGCATATCAGTTTGTGTGTGACATGTTTCATAAAGTGACTTAAATGTAATGTATTATTATTAAAATGTACAATTATGATGTTATTACTGCACATAGGTTTATATCTGAATACTGTGGGGAAACTTCTGGTGCAGTGGGAGTCACCGGCTCGTGAAGGAGAAAGAGTATCGGTAATAAAATTCCTTGGAGTAATCAGAGACAATAAATTAAGTTGGAAACCACATATAAGCACTTCGAGATTTGTCTTGGCAGATGAGAAGCGCTATATAAATTAAAGATATTATTATTATTATTAAAGCCAAAATATCCAAATCAATAGCAATTCTGAATAAAGCCAAATACCTAATTAATCAAGCTTCTTTGTTTATGCTGTACTGCTCCTTCATACATGATGTATTGTGTGGAAGTTTGGGGGAACACATATAAAACAAATACACATCCTATCTTCATAGCGCAAAAAAGAGCCATACGAGTTATACATAAAACTACGTACAGAGAACCAACAAATAAATTGTTCATCAAACTAAAAACACTAAAACCACAAGACCTGGTTGACTATAAAACTATTCAAATGATGTTCAAAGCCGCAAATCAACAATTACCTCATATCCAGGGACTTCTCACACGGAGAGAAAGCATGCACATGTTGAGAGGAAACTGCATTTTCAAAAAACCACCCGTACGAACAAATGCCAAACTTCATTGCATCTCATCAAAAGGTGTTAGTCTGTGGAATAACTGTAACGATGCACTGAAATATTGTACAAGTCTATCCAAACTGAAAGTATTATTTAAGAGCCAAATCATTAATGGTTATGAACAGGACCTGTAAAATCCCATCTGTTGTTATTTCTTGTAAAAGTAATTTATTTCTGATTGTTTTGTAAACAAACAAAAAGCAAACAAATTAACAAGACAAACATGTCGCTGATGACGATGACCTAATATTCTATTTATAAGAAACATATATGCTAGAGGGGGTAGGACCAGAACAGTTTTTTTAAGCTTCTTCTTGCCCCTGTTGAACATGACCGAGACTATTTGAGAATTATTATTGGTTTTTTTTAAATTTATTTTTATTATTATTATTTTTTTGTACTTTGTTGTAATTATTAATTTGAGTGAGAAAAAAAAGGAAAAAAGAGAATATATATATTATGGTTTATTTAGGAGCATCGCCCGGAGAATTCACATCACAAGTCCAAGAGCCAGAGGTTCTGACTTCACGGGAGAGTTGCCACGTCAAATCTGAAGAACTCTACCCCAGACCCGTGTGTTGAGCTAGTTCAGAGAGAATCATCAACATGCTGCATAACAAGATAGAATCATGACACCTCTATCAGCTGACGCCAACAGGCAGGAACAGGGAGACAGAACACAGAGAGCCCAGCAGCCAAGGTTACGAGGTGTGTGTGCTCAGTCAGGACAGTTTGAAGTGACTCAAAGTTATGGACCTTGGAAAGTATTTCCCCAACAAATACAATTAAAAGATATTAAGTTTACAAAGACATACAATTAGAAACTGGTGCAACTAGTGAACATGAGTTTTGTCATTGTCTTGATGATTTATGATGTTGACATAAAACAAATAAAAGGACTTGTGAAGAGAATGGGAGCTTTAAGTTTAGCAACAGGTTTCTATTTTTTATAAGAATTTTTTTGGGATATCTCAAGTTTTCTGGACGGATGAATACATATGTATATGTTTCTCTGCTCCTTCCTCATGCGCTCATCTCCTCTAAGGCCCTAGCCACACGAGGACGATAACGGTCATATCCGCTACAGTTCTCTATCATATATACCAGGGGTTCCCAACCTTTATTGTTCCAAGGACCGGCAGATACATTCAAAAAAAAAATCGCGGACCGGTTGTCAATTTGAACTGATTTTAATATTTACTCACCACCAGCAGGTAGCAACAGAGGCTAATTGTATGTAACAGCCTGAACAAATACTAGAACAATATGCATCCAAAACATATTAACAACGTTTAAAAAAGAACCGGTGTCGTTTTTTGGTTTTTCGGAAAAACGGAAAACCAAAAAACCGACGTTATTCAGTTTTTAAACCAAAACGGGAAAACAGATAAATCAATGTTTTGGTTTTGTTTGTATGATTTACGGATAATCCAGTGAATGCTGGGAAAACGAGGAGAATGCGCATTATGAAGGAGATGTCCGGTCGCCAGGGTGTGTGTGTGTGTGTGTGTGTGTGTGTGTGTGTGTGTGTGTGTGTGTGTGTGTGTGTGTGTGTGTGTGTGTGTGTGTGTGTGTGTGTGTGTGAGAGACTGGCATGTGTTTTCAGAAGATATTATGATAGTGACGTTCGTTCCGGTGCACGTCCGACAGCATTTAGCACTAGATCGAGATTAAGATTAAACTAATTTATTAACACCCGCATATAGGCTACCTATGGAGTTAGCCAGATGTGTGTAAATTATTGTTCATGGTCATTTGAAAATAAATGCCGGAGTCGGACAGACACAAACACACCGAACACAGAGCTGAGCTGAGCAGAGCACATACACACACACACACATCATGCGCCTTGGTGACTGGACATCTCCTTCATAAAACTAATAAAAGGGGGAGTAATCGGGCAGTTCGATGTGTGTAGAGATGTGTGTAGAGGTGTGTGTGGTTAACACGTAGCAGCCTGCAGTCACTCGCTGTTCTGATGAAGGTAAACACAGTGAAGGCGGTGCGTAAAAAGGCACAGCTCTCGGCACGCTGGTGCTGCACTTCTCAGAGGCGGAGTTACACGTCCCGCTGCCTCCTGGTGCTGCAGCCATTTCATGAAGTGAAGGAGGCTTTCCTTCTGTCAAACAGCTGCGGGCAGCAGATACCGTGAGAGTCCCAGACATGAATTCTTAGATCAAGGCAGACTGCTTTACAGACTCTCCTGTTTTGCCAATCCGGTGCTTAAACAGATAGCTCTACACCCCTGGCCGACATGTCCTTAAAATGAAGTCTGAGTTTGAAAAATATCTCAAATAATGTATGCACTGCCCTTTCCCCACATAAACACAACAGTCTGCAATTAAACGGTTGTCTCCTGTGCTCTCCTCTTCCTACTTGGCGCACCGGTAACTTTCTCGTGCGCACGAGCTGCTGAGACTGATCCGGCGAATCCCTCGGAACATCATAAAAGCCATTTTCAACTGTTTTCTGGTGAAAGATTAACTAGGCTACTGGATGAAATAATATGACTGGTATAGGTGCACAAATTAAACACTTTTTGAAAAAAATATTATGATATCATATTTTTATATATTTATAATTCTGCAAATATTACGATAAACTCACAGCTATTTCGCGGCCCGGCAGTAACACCTCCGGGGGTTGGGAACCCCAGATATAGACTGTTCGGCCACATGGAAACGCATAAAACGATAACGGGTCCCAAGGTTGGGTAGATCTGCAAACTAAACGGTCTGGGGGGGGCAAACGGCTCCGTGTTTACGCCTATACGATCATTTCCTGATAACGATGACGCCATAGCCCCGCCTCTCCCCACCTCTCCTTCTCGTGCGGCTTTCACACCAGCGCTTTCCCTTTCTAGCTCCGAGCGGGAGCTTTTCTGGTTCAGCTCCGGTTTCCCTTTTCTGCTCCCGCTCTGTTCACACCGCCCAGAGCTGCCGCTGCTGCGTCATGACGTCACCGTTTACGTGCCTGCTTCATAAAATCTAAACTGCGCGGAAATCCCTCAAATCGACAACAACAATGGCCGATTGTATTGAAGCGCTGTTCGCTTTGGTTATCCTCTTACGACTTTACAAACATCACATGCGAAATGCAAGACTTCTTTGTGGTCTTCAGCATCTACGTCAACGACGAAGCTTTTTTTGGAGCTGGAAGTGAATCGGATTCCGGAGCTAAGAGGTGGCGCCTCAGCTGCTGGGCTGTCAGGAGAGGGGCAGGAAAAGAGAGGCTCCGTATTTTATTCTTATATTATTATATAGTCGTTATCAATTTGTTTTAAAGCTCAATAAATAACAAAGACGACCTCTGACCGGCACTTTTCAAATTTTGTCCTGAAGATTTAAACTTTAACGGACATGTTGACCGGCGGAAAAAAATCTAACTGAAAATCTGCCGCACGGTCCCTTTGTTCCTTGCAAGAGGCGGAGAGATGGGTGTTTTGTCATCTGCTGGTGGCAAACCGGAGATATCTACAGCAGGAGCAAACGCTTGCCTCGAGGAGGGAGAAAAAGAGCCAGAGTGTCCACAGCGGAGAATAAACCGAAGGGCAAACATGGCAACAATGCGTGGGAAGTCTTCTTCGCTGCTTTTGTGGCAGGAGTACAGCGCCACTTACAGGCCCGGCATATGTACTACAGCGTCTCCAGCGCCTTCTGGTGCCTGTTGCGTGTGGACGGAAGACTTTTTTGATATCGATTTCGGTTCATTTGAGTTATCGTCCTCGTGTGGCTCCAGCCTAAAAGCGCTGTAATCCACCCTCAGTATTCCTCACGTCATGGTGTCAGTGTGAGGGTGAGATCTGTGCCAGAGGAGATTACAGGACAAACAGATGGGACATGGATTCAATTGCTATTAGACACACTTATTTAGTGTAAAGCCGATGTTTGGATGTCTTCAGTGTGATTTGTAAGAGAGGATCACATTACCAGAGATTAGTCACTTTAGTTAAAGTTATTATAAGGATAAACCCCTCGGGGTGTGTGATGTGGATTTGAAAAGGGGCCCCTAATAGATTCAATGATAATTAGGAAGGCAAAAAAAAGGCAGATTGTAGATTTTCTGTCCAGGATAATTGAAACTATTTATTTAGATAATTCAGGAATCTCACTTTCAAATGAAAAATAAATGAAAAAGTTGTTTAAAGGTCTCATGTCATGGCCATTTCCACTGATCATAATTCCATTGTTGAGGTCTACTAGAATAGATGTATACTGTGCAATTTTCCAAACTCACATTGGAATCGCATACAGCATCTCTGTAAAGTATGTGTATTCACTCTCTCCACTAAACGGCTCGTTGCAGCGCTCTCCCCCCCCTCCCTGTGAGCCCAGTGTGCTCCGATTGGTCGGGACGTTGTGAATCGCGCTGAGCTCCGTGGAGGTGTGATTTCCTTGTTTAGCTATACACAGCGAAACACAGCCAAACTCACCCTGAGCACACACAAAGTCACAGCCGAAGTGAAAACAATAAGTGTGGCTTGATATTGAGTAAGAAAAAGGTTGATAGACGCTGTGAGAATGGGTCTGCAGAGAGAATTTCGCCGCGATCCCAACTGTCTGTTATCAGCCTGCAGCCCGGAGGAGAGATCAGCAGAGCTGCATGCAGTGAGTGTGTGTGTGAGGAAGTCCGTGGATTGGTCAATTTGGACCAATCAGCGGGGGCTCAACGTAACGGCTCCACGAACTTAACGGCTCCACGGATTGGTCCATTTCGTTCCGGGGACGACATGACATCATGATGTACCCGGAAGAATCAAATGGACAGTGACGTATCTCCAACGAGGCGTTTTGGGGAGGTATTTTCTGTTTTAGAGTTTTACTTCCTACAGGGTGTACTTTGAGGGTTTTGACTCTGCACACCGTTTACATTCATAAAAACCTTCATAACACACAAGGGGACGGGCAATAACCGGAAAAGCATGACATGTGACCTTTAACTAATTATATTTAATAATGTAATTTAATAAAAAAAACTTTTTACTAACGAGATTAAGTTGCTTTCTGCTGTTATAACATTAAAAAGCCACACTCAATACATGGTATTTAATTTGTTCAATTGCAGATGAAGAGTTTTTGGAGCTTGACGGGGACTAAAAGCTTAAAGTAAATATATGAAATATTGGTAATGAAAAAAAAATCACTGCCAAGCAAAGTCTTTCCCAGCGTAGCCTAAATATGCTTTTGTACACTTCCTGCTTTATTTTATTCCTCTCAAACTCAGAAAACACACATTGTCTTGTTGTACTTTGGTTGTGTAAAATCAAACTGTAAAAAACTAAAAAGATGGATCACTGTATGGATCAAACTGAAAATGACTGTGCAAACTATAATATAAAATTCTGACACCAAATAATGAGTTATAAACAAGTATACAGAACAATTATTATTGCTGTTGTAAATGCCCATTGCTTGAATCCTTATGTGTAGTTATTTCACATCTTTTAGATTCATGAGTTCCCCACCTTTTGGCCATTTGAAGGGCAATAAGTCCAAAGTGACCCCTAGTTCCAGACCCTGTCCTTAGGAAGTCTTCCTCTGCCACAGCGGGACACCAATCGTCATGCCAACACACAGAGCGTCGATGACACTGATTCTCTCCAACAAATGCTCCCATTTCATATTCTGAACTGTCTGGGACTAATCCCCCCCCCCCCCGTCCAAACCCCTGGTGGGGAGGAATCTGCTCCGAAGAGATTTCAGGAGGAGGGTCTGGTACTCCTTGCTTTCTGTGTGCATACAAGTTGAAACTAATACTTTGAGAAATGTCTCAACTTTCTATTGCGAACGAGGGAAATATGTCAAAGTGAAATGTCAAATAAGGTCACTATTCAGATTTATTCCTGAATTCATAATGTTCTCGAGAAAGAATGACTGTTGAAGGCAGAAAGAAGCTTTTATGTTGGGGAGCTGTGGCACTCATTTACAACAGAAATACATTTTCCTTGACGTGCATGCGAGGGGATATTTCGGAATCCTCGACGGTAAAAACTATAGATAATCAGAGTGTTTGTTCCACTCACGGCTCACAGTGCTGTTTTTTTGGGGAAAAACTATCCTTATTAAGCTACTCAACATAAAAGAAATGCAAATGTGCTGCGAAAACCACCAAATCCTGATGAGATGGATTATTAAAGAGGCCCTATTATGCTAATGTTCAGGTTCATATTTTGTATCTGTGCCTCTACTGTGGAATGATTACATGCTTTAATTTTCAAAAAGCTCTTTATTTCTCTCATACTGCCTGTGCTGCAGCACCTCTTTTCACCCTCCGTCTGAAACCAGAGCCCAGTCTGCTCTGATTGGTTAGCTGGCCGGCTCTGTTGCGATTGGTCAACCACATAGAGATGGCTATGATGTACAATTCGTTAGAGCGCTAGCCAACAGAGGTGTGAGTGTTACATAGTGATGTGACGGTTACAGAAGTAAACCAAAAAGTCCAAAGGAGGCATTCCAGGCAAGGAGGGAGTGTGTGGGAGTAAAGAAACTGTGATTTCAGCCTTCCAGACCATTTACATGCACAGAAACCTATAGAGCACCCCAAAAAGCACAATAAGAACCCTTTAAAATAGCACACTGGCTGCCACTCTCTAGTGACATTCGTACCTATCTTGGTCTTTTGTTACATTGGCCAGAAAATAACAAATCCATCAACACTTGACCCTCCTCTCTGATTTTAACACATCGTGATTCACATGCTCCAATTCTTCTTTCTGCAACTCACCCCATTTCCATATTTAATTTTGACCACTTTAGGATGAAAGCCACACAGCTGGGGTGGCGGAGTTGGGCGCTACACATTTACAACACAACGACACGTGTTTTTCCACTGATTATTCCTTTTCCTCATTGGGTTTATTTCAGGATTGCGGAAGAGCTTTGAAGTACGAACTAAACATTTAAGAAACGTTATAGGAATACTTTTTTTCTCTCAAGACTACACAGAGAAGCTTTGGAGGAAAAACAAATCCCACAAAGCAATTTGGCACAAAGCAAATTTGCAGTGAAATCCATGAAATCCCTACTTCTAAGAAGGGCGGTCAAAATAGCAGATTTGAATTCAACAGGCCTGGTATCATAAGACTGATACACACAGAAGTAATCCGAGCAGAAGGAGAACGCTGTTATCTGTTTAGCTCCTTATGGCAGGGTCTTTGAGGGATACATTCATATTTAATGCTGAAATCAAAAGTTCTGGTAATCTGTCAAACATCATTTTAATATTTTTTAGTGTTTATCGAAAATGTACTTTTCCATGGACCCCTTCACCCTTTTTGCAAAGAATGCTTATGTTTTAACTTTGTGGTCACGGAGCATAATAAGTAAATAAGTATGCCTTCAGACTTCTGAATAAACAAGCCAAACTGCCTCTGAAATTAGAAAAGTGAATAAAGAGGCCATTTTAAATTAGTTTCATCCTGAAAAAAGGTGAATTTTCCGTTTGCACATTATATCTGTAGCATTCTTCTAACCCATTACACAAAGCTCACCCTAATGGTCGCGGTTAAATGGACCGGATCGAACTACCAACATTCCAGGTAATGAAAGAATAATGTATTTTAAATTAGCATTGATGAAACAATCATGAACATTTCATTCAAAGTCTAATTTACAGACTGATGCCGTGCTGCGGCATTCCTGCAAGGCAATGGGAAAGGCCAAGTATGCTGCATAACATTTCATTTCTCACAAGTATCGCTGCAACAAATGATTCATTTAACTGTCGATTCACCCGTCAAGTACTGTCTCGATTAAAAAAAGTGTTGTTTGGTGTATAACAGTTTCTAAAATGGTGAGAAAATGTCAATCAGTGTTTCCCAAAGCCCAAAATGAACTCTTCAATGGTCGTTTTTGTGCATAAATCAAAGATATTCAGTTTAATGTCATGTAGGACCAAAGACACATTTAATAAGATGTAACCTTTTATTCTTAAAAATACTCTGATTGATGAAACGTTATTACTGACTCAGGGTCCAGATGAAAGACAAGACATTACATAGATAATGTAATAATGATTCACGGGTTATCCAAGTAGTTGTCGATAAAGAACATTTGCAGCTTTAATCTCAAGTTAAATGCGTTTGTATATCAGTTTACACAGATGTACTATTGCCATATTCCCCTTTAAGCATTTACGGCCCTCTTGCAAAATATTCATCTTAAATCTTAAAAAGTGAACTCTGAAATAAATAACCCAAATAAATCCAAAATATAAACAAAGTATATCAAGTAAGTTTCCCAGCAGGTATGGAGTCTTTAGCTCATGTATTTAAATAAAAGTGTGTTTGATGTTTGTTAAAATGTGTGTCAACCTAAACAATGTATGCGTGTGAACTTGTACACGGTTTGTACTAATATCATTCAATAAAACAAGCTCTCACCTCCACGTTGACTGAGAAGTCGGAGCCGTCCAGCATGGTGACTTTGCACTGCATGATCTTCACCCCTTTCAGAGGAGACCTGGACAGACGGCTGGTAGACGACTGATGGGACACCTGGTCGTCCTCCTGCGTCTCCTGAGAGGAACCATTCACAGCTATTAGTCGAGTGATGCATTTACATTATTACACATGATTCTTGCACTGGACATTTTCTCAGCTTGTATTTTTGTTGCATGATTGAAAATATTCTGCTTTTAGGTTGAACGTGTTCACAGAGCAGAAATGATAAATACCTCCTGTTCAACATGTCTTTTACCCCCAACTGCCTCTGACTACTTAGTGTAGTTGTCTGTGACAAAAGCAGCAGTTCAGTCACATGTCCAGACCCTAAATATAGAGACTGGGACCCTGAGTGAATTTAATCGGGTCCCACTGAGAGGAGCTGGAGGTGTGCTGCCATTTTGTCTTAAACTGAGAAAATCCAATTTTCCACTTGGCTGAAAAACAAAGCCCTTCCCGACTGACTTCATGCAAGAAAAGAGACCTTCAGCTTCCAGACGTTTTTCATTCTTCCCCCGACACAAAGTGGATTAAATCCCCTCGCATTTTCATTTGTTAATTTAACATTTCTTATCTTTCCAGGCTATATCCATCACATTGTACCTGATCTGAGTAGCTCATGCAGACCAACTCTCCCTTTTGATCCGTTCAGAAAGAAATCACAGGACCTTAGAAACTGAGAACTAAAGTGACAGTATAATTTTAGATTTAATGTAGCTAGAATTTGCATTAAATACCAAAGGATATATTCAAATATGTGCAGATGATTTGTGACAAATAAGAAAGTATGCCCTCAGATATGAACAGAGTTGACAGTTTTACTACTTTTGTGTGTGTGCACCCTGTTGGACTCGAGACACCTCAGTTAGAGCTCACAGGAAACAGTGTGTCAGCTTGCTGTGATTTCTCTCAGTCTTGTTCACACATCTCGGACAATGCCAAGCATCGTCCTCAGTGTGACGCTGTGAGGGTGTTTAATGTGGATACATGCGAAAAGTAAAAAGTATAGATGCACATAATGAAAACACCCGAGGGCCCTGGCAGCTCAGCAGGTAGACGCTGTAGCATTGAGACCGAGTTATTGCTTTATTCCCCGACTCTCTTATGTTCGAAATACAGAAGAAATGTCCCCCCTTCTTTCCTTTGTCTCTCTTTCAAATGCAAGCAACAGTGCTTTCTTGTGTGCCACGCTGGTGTCATGACTTTGGGGTACACTACATAACAAATACTACCCCCTTAAGATACCACTCTATAGTCATGCATCATAGTGGGTCATATTGATAAAAGATATGGGTTATTTCAAATCACAACATCAACTTGTATCTTGATAAAATACATTTTCATAAAACTAAATCAAATTTTTGTAAATAAAACAACTAGACAGGAATGTCTGTTTTTGGCCTTATCCAATTAAAGAAACATTGAAAAAACATCCTCTACTTAATCACAGTCCTGCCAAAAATCAGGTGAATCTAATAAAGTCCGATATAACCAGGACCGTTAATAAGTAAGTTACCCCCGTACAGCACACATTTCTATAATCTGAAGGTAATATATCTTCTTTATCAGACAGCCCAAGTCATGTGAAGCTTTAATAACTACCAGCATTTTAATATATGTATGTTCGTGTTGCATTACTCAGCATAAGTGATAATGCATCTATCCATCAGCCCGCCCTGCATCTGATGCTCTCTCATTACAGCCCATCGTGATTCACGAGTAACTCATGCTCCATTTCTCCTCTTCATTAAACAATCCCATGCTTTTTGCACCTCGTGGTGGGACTGCCGCGTCTGAGGGGCTATGAGCCCAAACACGTGAAAGATCAAGAGGCAAAATGTCTTAAAACTTGTTTGCACATCTGGCTGGCGTGACTTTTGACCTTTTGAAATTGGGCTGTAAATGATAGAAATCAAGTTTCAACTGAATCCAATGTTGATCTAGTTTATACATGCTTAAGATGTCACACCATTGTAAACATGATAAGATAGAACAACTCTGAGCCTATCCCTACTACTCCATGCGGTCTGAATACCTTCATATACTGAACAGATACATTTCTTACAAACATATGGAAATTAAAGTTATTTCGTACTCTCTGGGTTATAGAGAAGCTTCAAGCTAGCGCAGGTAATTCAAACTTCAATATGTGAAGAGATTTGTTTGGGATAAAACTGAACCTTGAACTACCGTACTTTTCGGACTATAAAGCGCACCTGCATATAAGCAGCAGCAGCTAAATTGTCCGTCTGTCTTGCTCTCGTTCTGTCTCTCGGTTCCACTTTTACTTTGGCGCGCTACCTGTCTCACTCTTTTCCGGTCTCCAGCTTTTCCTGCTGGAGCCCGCCGCTTAAAGGTGGCGGGCGCGGACCGGTCATAGAGCCCATAGCGTTAAAGGTGGTTAATTTTACCTGTAAAATCCATAGATTTAGGAGGTTCCCTAGTGGCCGCTAGCTGTACAAACAAAATGGGGGAAAAAGTCGCGGCTTATCGTCCGAAAAGTACGGTAAATCAGTACCATACTTACTTGTTTGCCTGTCCATATTTGTCTACCCTCCCTCATACTGTAAAGCGTCTTTGAGTTGTGAAAAGCACTATATAAATAAAATGCATTATTATTATTATTATTACTTTTGTAACTGCCAGAAAATTACAGGCCAATACGTTTGCATACACAGCTTTTAACACTGTAGTAAATAATGTAAAAAGCATGATTCTGCCTCAAGTTGTAGACCGTCCCCGTGCAGTGTTGAAGCTCTGGAGGTTCAGAGAGATTAGATAGTGAGCCCTGGACGTTGTGCGGGCAGAGCACTTTGTGTTCAGATTACATCAGTGTCTCCTTGGGATGTCTGAAAGTTAACATGGACAGGCTGTAGTCGACACGCCTCCTTGTAACAGAGAAAGGGTTTTTCACTTATCTATAAAATAATATATACACTGTAGTCCACCAGCCTGCAGGAGGATCATGTTTTAAGTAGAATTAAAATAATCACAAAATGCAGTTGTTTGTGTGCAATGTGTGTGTTGGGAAAACGGCACTGCTTTAAAAACAGTAAACAATAATGACTTGGACATATTCTTACTCTCAAACTATTTAAAACAGTTGACCATGCCAGGCTCTCCCAGAACAATGAAGCTTTGCAGACATTTGGTTTGCAGATATACAACCAATGATGATGAGTGGTCTTAAACATTCAGAAAAACGAAATGCTCATTTCATAGCCCGACATCTCAAACCGTGAACCACTAAAAGCCCTGAGGTTTGTCTTCAGCGACTCCAGTGGTTTACTCGTTCCTCCCGCAGCATGAAAGTCAATCTGTTCAATCAGCTGACCGAACACTGAGAACAAAAACATCCCCACTTTGTCCAGTGTTTTTTTCAACCCATTAACTGAACAACAGCACGGAGTACTGAGAGAAAGACGAGTTCCTCGACAACAGATGCATCTGCTGAGTAAACGTCATGGTGAACACTGAGGTCATGTCGTCCATATTTATTTTGTTCATTTCCATTTTTCACACAAAGACACAATTCATTCAGGAGTGGGAAGAATGGCCTGAATGTTTTCTCTAATTCAAGCTAATCTGAAGGAAGCTGTACATAAGGAACCCGGAATTAACATTACAAAAGTGCTTTAAGAAAGAAATGAACGATAAAATATGTGTGTTGAAAGTGTTGCATTGGATTGTATCTGTCAATAAGTACTGTGAGATTAAGAAAAGATAACTAATTGTGATATTTCTACTGATATTGTGATTCAGTACGACACACAACAATAGAGGAATTTACATTTTTGTTGCATTATTATAATAATTAAAAATAAATTGAAACTATCATGGTTTGATTTTTGAAGAGGATCTGTGCCAAGCAAATATGTTTGAATATACACTACCAGTCAAAGGTTTGGACACACCTTCTCATTCATTGTAGATTTATACTGAAGACCTCAAAACTATAAAAGAACACGTGGATTTTTAACACTTTTTTGTTAACTAGATAATTCCATATGTGTTCTTTCAAACAAAAAACATTGAGTAAGAAGGTGTGTCCAAACTTTTGACTGGTACTGAATTTCTTTAAAAAAAAAAAAAAAAGATATGTAGGCCGGGATAATTCTGTAGAATACAATTCATTCATAAATGGTATTTTAACACATACAGTATACAGCCTTTAACAATTATTATGCTTCCTGCGATTTGAATATTGCACCACATAACTAAAACACGTGCAGCCCTAGTGTCAGAGGCCACTGTCTGGCTCCATCCTCCTTCTGTAGGCTCAGGTATTTTAAAGGCTGACCTGCTCTTTCCGGGCGGGGGTGCTGTGTCCGGCGGCAGCGGGGAGCTCCGATTGGTTCTCAGGCTCGACAGGTTCGGCGGCTGCTTTGGCTATCCCCTTCTCCTTGTTCTCCTGCGGCTGCTTGGCCTCCGAGTCTGCGCCCGATTCAGTTGTCATGGTTAATCACGCTGGAGTGGGGGAAAGAGGGAAAAAGGGATGAGTCAGCTGACTTGTTATGAATTGATGTACTGTCGCTTCGCAGCCCAGTGTAACGAGAAGCTCCTCTCTGATGCGTGCGCAGAGACGAGGATATTGTTTGACAGCAGAGTAAGAAATGAAATTAATGTAAGTGGCGTTTGCGCACTCAAGTCCCGTTCGCAATCATTTCAGGAGTGTCAGCAGCTGATAATGGAAAGTGCCTCGATGGCTAATGCCCTGACATCCACAGTATCCACGATATACTGCGTGTCATTTCACATAAACTAGAGACGCCAAACGCTCACACCAGAGGCTGCAACTATCATTATCATTTTCTCTGTCAAAATCTTCCCCAATCCATGCGTATGTCTTGCTTGATCCAAAATACAAAGGAATAATAGGTTTATAAATAGTAAATATAATCGAAAATCAGCAAATGATATCATTAGAGAAGCCTCAACCAGACAATATTCAGCATTTTTCAAAGGATCTAAACTAAAAGTACACTTATGAGTAAAATATTGAATAAGCAATTGCAGAACATCAAACATCAATTAAACAGCTAAACCAATCCTGAAAATATGAGGAATAGCGTTCTCCTCTATATTGCACAATCTCCGCCCTTCAGTCTCTATGCAAAGTATTTACAAACAAGTATCCAAAGTATCTGAACAGCTCGAGTACATGCCTTTCAGAGCATGACCTTCTCCCTCTTGCACTCGCAGCATACGAGCTTCAGATGCCATACCAAGGGCCTGAAACTAGGTAATGAGGGGAAACATGCATCGGCCGGTTTGGCCAAGCGAATATGACAGATAGGACGGATCTCACTGGGGGCCCCTGTGCTAAACCCACAGGCTTAGACTCTGGGATGCAGGGTTAGCAGGGCGGGGCTACCAGTGTCTGGGCCCCTGCTGCCTGTGGTCAGTAGTATGGATGCCTGTCATTCTGCTGTTGGCCTGCTTCTGCCTGACTTCTATTTATAGAGCCGTGTTTACTCCGGGGTGGGAGGATCGCTGACTTCCAGCCGGGGACAGCAGCCTCTGGATCCACAAACTGTGGGCTGAGGTGATCCCCAACACTTCAGACATTTGAACAAAGTTATTTGCCCTACTTGTATAGGTTTGTTCCGTTGCCATATATTCATTCATTTTCATATATTCATCAGTTTTAGTCTAACATGCTAGACTTATAGAAATGTATTTATTACGATAAACCCCTTGAGATGCACCATTTTGTTTTCAAGGGGGTCCCGACAAAAGCAACGTCTTACAGACATACATGAACAAAGTAACAGACAGCAAAGCATGACAAACTGGGACAAACCACGTAGTCTGTTAAGTAAAATTCATGAAGTAATACATACAAGTATTACAATTCGTAACAGTAGTTACTAATAGATCAGTTTCATTAATAACAAGAGCAATCGTGTCAAGTCAAATTTGTGTGGAAAGACTGCTATTTCTATATATTAATTATTGTGCCTTTTTTATTTTGAGTATGAATATATACATACAGTATATTTATATAATTTCAATCTTTGGGACGGTGAGAAACGGCATTTCGGTCCCCCTGTTCGTACCACACACACAGAGAGAAATAAAGTTGACTTTACTGAAAAATACAACTTTTTGAGACAATGGATAACTTAAAAAATTAAGCATAATGCATAGAAAAAAACACGCATTTTGAAACACATCAAGCAATAATTCGCTTTTTGGGGGGGGGGGGGGGGAAACCTGTCTCAGTCAGAAAGCTTGATCACTAAATGTGTCCCCACAGAGAGGAACATAACTGGATGGATACACAGCTGGAGTCCTTGCTCTCATCAGGCACCCGTGTTGTCATGTTTAATCTGTGACATATGCATGGATACAAAATACTTAAATGTGAACAGAAATCAAGGTTTTGTAGTCTCCGATAAAGCGCCGCAGTTGTGATCATGAGCTCATAAAACAAACATAACATCTTGATTCAATATAATTAGGTTTTACAGATTAATAAAATGCAGAATGATACAACATTTAAGTAGGGAATTTTATGTTTCAACGCCAAATGGTAATTCGTCTGCGCTCGTAGCACTTGGTTTGATTTCCAATGGAATAAATTAAAATTGATTTACAACATAAAGCCAAATCAAGCTTTGCCAAGTAACAAAAACAACTTCAGAAGAGAAAGATTTTAATGATTAAATGGATCACAATTATGATGACTCATAAAAGCAGTAAATCGTGACTTTCTGCATTTCGGCACTTTCTTTCAAAGGTCACGTAAAGGGGTCACTGAACGCAACATCCTGATAAAACTCTTTCTAATGTTCAACTTCAACAACTTGCGATAAAATTGCTGCAAAGACGAGCTAATCTAGATCAGAGTAGCGAGTAGCAGAAATGCGAATGAAGCGATGAAGTCACAAGATCCAAATTCCAACCCTCCACGTTTTTCCAAGTGCGGATAACCAACGGCAAAAGACCACTCGGCCAAATCCACGGGAGCCCTCTTTCAAAAGCGCTCGGCTATACTTTGTTGTGTCATGTGTGGCAGAGTTGAGGAGCGGCTCGGCAATCAGCTGACACATGATGTCTGCACACAGCTAACCTTTGCTTCTCTTAACCCCCCATATGAAACAGGAACGATGGTAGGAGGGGAGGAAAGGAACATCTTAGCACCATAGAAATGGAGGAAGAATACGTTCAGTCACGGGTGACAGGCACTCTTCACAGGGCCACACAACAGCCCACACAGTGGCCTTGTGTGTGGCCCTCACCATGGACTGGCACATACACTATGCATTCAGAACGCTGTATTCACAACTCATTTAGTGTCCCGATAGTATACAGGAGCGGCGGATGATTGCGCCGATATCGCCTTATCATATTGACAATAAGAAACAGCTGGAGAAAAGGTGTTTTATATTAACGTCTCTCAAACTTTTGAAGAACTAAACACCCGCTTTGCTGCTCGATTGCAGAACAATCTTGGGTAACAGATATTAATTGTCCTAGGTCATGAAAGCTTTGACCTTTGCTGACAGAAACAGCTGGTGTTGGGTACGTGTTGGGCAGCAAAAATCCCCAGACACATAAGAAGTCGGGATGGATTCAGATCCAGTATTGACACCAAAACAAATCTTGAAATCCCTCCTAGCGCTTACAAGTGCAAGTCACTGCAGGCTAAGATAACAACAACAACTGGACAGATTCTATGATGTTCACTAGCTTTAACTACAGTATAAAAATAAGAAGCTGCGACATATAGGTTTTCCATTTCACTATGATATTGAAAATAAGGGGAGAAACAGAAAAAAAACGTCTTATTTATTCGAAATTCTGGGTATTTTGTAGACTGGGAACCAGATCCAAAACGAAAGCAGCTATCTGAGCCCATCCCTAACAGGAAGTAGGTCTTGACTTCTGCATATGGTTCTTGCATCAGTTCAGTACATCTAAGCAAGCAGTAGCAGCCACCAGACTGAAGACACAACAGCAAAGAATGCTGACACACTCAAACCTTGCCCACAAAACACTATAACCACAAGCACTTTGTGTAAAAGATGTCATCAAATGTATCTCTACGAAAACCACATAAACACACGTTTCACTCGAGTGTGTCCTGATGGAAAACAGGTTTCTCCTCAGTTGCACTTGCAGATAAAAACTGATATTCTGAGAGGAAGGACAAGCAGAAACCATACATCAGCAAAAGAACAATTATTCTGTTAACATAGCACACCTTTTTCTTCTTTCCAACATAAATCAAGGTAACCCTGAATGGAATCAAACCCACTGTCCGCCACTAAACAAACCAATTTAATCAGAACATCCCATTTAGAAGGACTTGTGAGATTGAAGTGGTTATTTATGTGCAAGCTCAGCAAAGGTTTATTAGCAAGTAGCGACATTACATCATTGGTCATGGACACTAAACGCTGTGCATCGGCCCCCATGCGTGCACACTTCCATTTTTAAGGTCCATTTGTGATTGTAACGCATACTGTTGGAAAGTGGCCTGTGCACACGGACACACACTCTCAGGAGGATGAGGGGCCGCCATCTGTGCAGAGTGCTATTAGCCGGAGTACACCACAGCTGGGCCCATCCCTGTCACCCCTGCCCCCACAACCGTAATACCCCGGGGGGCTTAAGGAGGTTACACAGAGGGGAATAGTTGGTGTTTTTTGACACGTCCCGGCCCATCCCCAGTGGGCTTGTAGTATATGATGCGACCCCTCTATATGCTACGGGGCTGACAGCTGTCACACACACACACACACACACAAACCCAGACACTGTAACAGGATAGCATGTAGCTGGGCATGCCACTCGGTTGGGACACCTCTGCTGAGGAGCTTTACATCCCCAAAGTGCTTTCAACCGCCTTTTTTTCAAAAACAACAAACACATTTATTGATGGTTCTTATTATGAAAAGGTAACCCATCGTAGGCATCTCCTTTTTAAATATTTATAGTCATTTATCACTTACATAATATGTGAGGCATACAGTGAATGCTTTAAAATGCCGTGACTCAGGACACATGCAACATTACATCAGCTCTGTCTGCATGCATCGAGTGGTGGTAATAAGTTGTGCCGTCCCAACAATCTTCCGAAAAATAATATGCACACATCGTTGCTAAAATAATAAATAATTACCTGTACTCATAATAAATAATCTTGATGGTTGTTTATTTTGAATAAATAGCATGATTTTTTTTTTTTTATCATTGAAGGCATTCCTTTTTCTTTTAACAGCTTCTTGTTGGTCCTTCAAAATAAGACACAATAAGTCAGACTTAAGGAAACCCGCAGTCGTAGAATAAAGTTAAGAAGGTAAAACAAGAAAGACTGGAATTGATCGCAACTGGATTGAAGAGTAGAACAAATTTGACAGCTGCCAACATGTTTTTACCCGATCTTCAGTCCACTCAAACTGGTGAAGCAAGCAACACGAGGAACTAGTTATTAGTCTGGCGCTCTAATGAGAATCAATGTTGCCCACTGAAAAAACCGCAACAACAAGTGACTGACCTTCCCAACAAGACACTAATAGACATTCTGACAAAGCTGATAAGGGCATAAGACATGTACAAAATGTTTCAGCTTCGTACAGTGTAGTCCTGTCCTTAAGAAATCAAGAAATATAAACAACCCAGATCTGTTTCTACCTCAGTGTTCAGCCAGAACATTCTCCGCTCTGGTGCAGAACAAACTAAGCAGTTCAGGCAGGAAATATTTCAATTACAGAGAATACAAAACAGTCTACTAATCAATAATGCAACCCACTAAAGAACATCGTTCAAACTTAGGAAATGCCTACTAACAGTGACTCAGCAAAACATCCGAGAGCTGAGGATTTGTGATATTGGCTCAAGCTAATAGAGACTACCTTAATGAAGCTTCTGTGTTTATTCACGTAGTTTCAGAGAGGCATCAAGTCCCCTTAAGATTCTTTATAAAGATATATGTTTCAGTCATTTAGCAAACTCTTAGAAATATGGACAAATAAGTTAAAACAATACAATAGGACCACAACAGCTTCCAAAATGATCAAAACGTGGAATCAACGTGTCTCTAATCGATTTGAAAGAAAAACGGAACATAGTAAACCTTAAAGTAAGATTTATTGTCTCATAAGACTGCAATAGTGTAAGCCTTGTATCGGAGGAAATTGGCAACTGACTCCAGACGCCATTGATCCAATCCACTGCTAAACTGATGGTAATTATCTTCCATAAAAACAGCCTCATACCAGCTAGAACAAGTAGCCATTTCAGAGGCTTTTTTCCTCATATCCATTTTCAAAAAGGTTTTAGTTTAACCCGTTTAGACTGAAACCAGACAAGACACGACACCACTCAACTGCGGGACTTGAGGAAGGCAGACCAATCACATGAAGGTGACTCCAAGCTGAGAGCATATTTTGCTGAGGAGGCCATAAATCCTGTCGGCTCGCTGGGTTTACATTCTTAGCATTACGGTCACCGGCAGCGAGGCACTCAGGGATACAGAAGACAGACCAGCTAACCCATTGTTATCCTTACTTGACTGGGCACTTCAATATTCAACAAGATTCTTCGTTGCCATGAATTCTTACAAGACCAGAGTTGGTTTCCTTGAAAGCCTGGCACAAGCATGCACAAGAACAGCTGGAAAACACCTGAAATACATGTATGTCTGGAGTTAGCATCAATCAATCCAGTTGTACAACCAGAGGGAAAATCCCCTGTTAATGTAAAAGATTAAAACTAATTCCCAGTAGCTTGACGAAGAGCTAATAGCGTCTTATACGGTGGCTGGGATGGGCCAATAGGGATTCATTTGATGAGATTAGCTATAGGTAATCATTACATTAGCTGTGATTTGATTACTGATAATGTTCACACGAGAGCATAATGTGCAAATTGGTTGTTGACATATGTTCAGACATGCCTACATTACCCTCACCTGTATACTTATTGGTTCTTTGGAAGTACTCCAACGTAGCCTGAGGTGTATACTGTATTCAAGAGAAATAGGCCTGCCACTAATGTTTATCACTAATTCCTTGAAGCCTTAGTTGACATAATCAAATGTCTTGTGATATCAAACCAACCATAGAACATTTTTTATATTTAGTTGTATATAAAAGACGACAAGTATACATAGGAAATAAAGATATACATTCTGAAAAGTAGGGCTGACTTCGACAAAAAACTTAAGTCAACAAACACTCATATGATCTGTTTGACTAACATATTAGTTTCTCCAAAGATGTGCTTATTTTCCTGGATATAAGCCACACAACAAAGCATAATATTGCTGAAAAATCAATTGTAGTAGACGACTCAGCAGCCCTAACAGAGGCTGTTGCTCTTTTGCTTTATACAAGTCCACTGTGTCATTGTGCATTTCTATTATCAGTCAATAAGTTGCTTGTCTTGGATAAGAAGCAGTGACCCTTGTTGACTTTTTACTAAGAAAAATCAATAAAAGATGATTCTCCCTTTTACCTGTACTGTGCATGACCCCATTGTGTCTCTGTGGTGCTCAGTGGTAGGTTTACTGTCACCTAATCCTATTATTTTCAGTGTTTCCTTATCAAGGGCTTAAGGAAAGAGGGTGTCGTATGTTCTAGACATCCAAAAACCCTCCAAGAGATGTGTGATTTTGGGCTGATGAAATAAAGCCCATTACAACCTTACTTAGACCTGCAAAGCTACACTATTCAAAGAGAATGTGAGTTTCGTAGTTAGATCAAGATCTTCAGCATGTATCAAACAATAACATCAGTTAATTTTCAGTAAATGTGGGACAGAAAGACAACTATATCAATGTTTGACCACACTGTTATAAGTCAATGTAGGCATCAAGAGATACACTCTCAGTGATTAAACTATGAAAGCCTGCAAACAAGGCCCCTGATGTTGCTGCCTTTCAATGCTACTGCAACAACAGCTTACTGTGCATCTTAATCAAATTGTCAAGTCAGACTCCGGCCATTGCATTCCGTGCTTACAGGGATGTGGGGATGCTAAAAGCGGATCCAGACCGTGTCCTCCTGCCCCTTAACCACGCCTACCGCACTGCAGATCAAAAACACCAAAGTATGTCGTCTTAACCTTCCGACAATTTAACAATTGTAATCCATTAACTGTCCTCAAATGTAACCGTGTTTGCTTGGGACTCAGCGCATGTCCTTGAGTGATGAAAACACGGCAGATTCTCGGTTGGGAAAAGCATTTCTGTCGTTTAGTTTTCACCCATTTTGCACTTTCTGCCTCGAAACCGGAGCATGTTAGCCTACTGTACCTAAAGCGGCTTGTTGCTTTGAAATACCCGACTTTTAGCTCCAAAAACCAGCATCTGCAGGCAAGCCCATTCAGCGTTAAAACCCCACGTAGCTACAATGTTACACACCGAAACGTTACAATGCAAAACAACGGGATAGAAAAGGTTATGACCGATGTTTCTGACACGGTTAGCCACGTCTTTTCCGCCTGGTTGAATACAGTAGAAGTGTTTTTTAAATGTTAATTATCTGTCATCGGCCGCGGGTGTTGTGGCCATAAGACCCGAATATGTCAAGAGAGGAAATAAGACAGAGCAAACCGGGAAGCGTGCATCTCATGTTAGGCAGCCTAGAGGTAAGATTATACGAGAAAAGCAGCAAAAGAAAAGGTTTATTACCAGGTAAACCGTCCCTCGTTCGGCTGGTTATGCGAGTTGCATTCGCAGTGGGCTTCTGTTTCCTGACAGCGGTGCTACTCTGCTGCAGTTCCCCCCTCCACCAGCCTATCACACTGCTCTATGCAGCTGAGCAGAATTGTGGGATATCAGGACAGCCTGGCACAACCCCAAAACATACACACACACAAACAGAGCATGGCAATTAATGGCACGAGGTTTGTCGTTTTACATGGGAAAAAGGCAGCGCGAGGGAAATGAGGTTGAATGAAACTGAATTATGGAGTGCGTTTATTTATAAACTATAGGCTACTCAGGTAGAGTTTTGAGATAAATTAGCTTTACTAGAATATGCAACTGCGTATTGATGAATCATTGTCATTCATCCAGCTATGCCCAGCCCACATTGGCTTACAGTACACCATTAGAGCAGAAACAACGAGTCATTTGATCATCAAGAGCCATGTCATTTCACATATTCTCTCGTTCTTATGATTGTGAGGATTGCTGCTTAAATTATCAGCATATTTAACAATGATGACAATAATCATTATGAACAGCAGCTATGGATGCCACATTCATGTAAAAAGAAAAAAGTATTGTTGTATTGCTCTTCCCTGCAAGTGTCGAGCCACAAAGCTACCCTGCATTTTTCACCATCAAGACCTGATGAAATATGATGAATTTACAGTAGATGCTAGATGAAGCTACTTCAAAGTATACAAAGTAGATCAACTGTGCTCACCTTGGACCAGCCCCAACATAAAGATGCTTCTCAAAGACTTACCAACTGTACTAATCCAAGACATGTTAAAACGAGCCAATAAACACACGGACACACATCTGCTGCCCTCCTCGAGCTTGTGGTTATTCGTGCACAAATACAGACCTAAAAGTTTTTAATTAGTGTCTGGGCTATTCCCTCTGGGGCTTTGAGGGTTTGCCTCCTGCCTCTCAGTGGGAACTTGACCCAACTCGGTCACCGATTTGACTTTTATTTCATCTAATTGCTTTCATGCACAAGTAGTATACCACATGCTAACACTTACAGGACATTATGCAAATATAAACACACAGTCAAGCTCAGTACGGAGAATTGTTTTGGTCGTACTGTCGTGCATGGATTCCCTAAATGGGGACAGACACACTGCAGGCTTTACTGATAGTAAAGGGTACATTTAATGACACACACACACACACACACACACACACAGTGCAACTCTTATGTACGGCAGCCCCACATCTGGCTCCTCATTCAGCCTCGAGCTAATTGAAACACAGCTCGTAAAAACAAGCTCGATGACAACAACAACGCATGTTTGACATTGAATACATATCATTCACATTACAATCCGAGTTAAATTAGCTACTCTCCTAAAAACACCAACTTTACGAGCCACCACCAGTGCGAGAGCGAGGTTAAGAGCTCAACAATAGATGTAACACAATATTCCTGTAACCCTCGATGCTGGGAGGAACAATAATATCCGAGGAGGGCTGTCGGGAGGAGTCTTTTCACTGGGTAACTAATAACACATGGCAGTGCAGAGTCTAATGTGATCGCTCCAGTAACAATAAAAGGTTTAAGAATGCGTTTTTTGCTGCGGCGACAATAAGAGGAGAGGCATTCTTACAGGTGCAACGATCACTATAGTGAAAGACCTTGGGATCTATGAATTGTACTGTCATATCTTGGCTTGAGTCCCAATGTATTAACATAATATGACTCTGTTAAAATACACACTGTGCACTAGGCACTAACAACTAACTGTGATGTCTGCACAGCCAAACAGTAGTGATCTGTATTTAGAGCAGGAGTCTGGCGCAGTATTGTCGTGACCAGACTGATCGTCTGAGACATTGCTCATCATGGTCCGCCTGGCAAGAGGGAGGTGACTGTGCGCCTGTAATGCAGTACACACTAGCTTTACTCCAAAAGGAAAAACCGATGTTAACAAGCTGGAATTGTTAAACGCGTGTCTGATAGCAGTGGACCTTATAAATGAGTAATTTTCCCTAAATCTACTTCAGATATTATGTCAGGGCAAAAGACAGATTTAGTAAACCCTGCAGAACTAATGCAATATAACCAGTTGCAGAATTGGTAGCAAGGGGTGAACAAAATGCATTGGAGCACCAACAAAGCGTTATCGTCTGTAGGCCAGCCGACAGTATACAGCATAGCTTCTTTTTAATTTAAAGGCCACCCTAGTGGGCCCTTTTTAAAGTTTTCTACACTGAAATGGCATCTAAGAAAGCACTTATGCAAACTTTGGGGCACCAAGATTGATTAATAATCCACCAGTAAACAAGAACCTAAAAGCAGAGATTTAAATTGAGTTTATTGTGATGGTAGAAATGTGATCTTGTGCATAACGGTTCATAAATAAATACAGTAAGAAGAATGTATACACAAATGTAGACATCTTAAGAAAGCTATTGTTAAAACTATAACAACATCAAAAATATTAAAACATACTCTATTCAAACTTTAAATGATAAAGATCAAGGTGTAATATAAAACAGGAAGCATGCAACAGCTTTGCCTAGTGACCAAGTGTAATGCTGACGAGTTGTATTGTTTCCTGTCTGATGCAAGTCAAAAGGCATTGAACTTTGCTTTCACATGTTTTGAGATACAGTCTTTATCTTTCTTTTTAGTCCATGTAATACGTTGATAATGACATACTTCTCCACTGCACAGGAAGTGCTATGTGTGTTTGGCTGACATACGATTTATGGGAAGTTAAAACAAAATGGTGTTACAGATATTTGACACTAAGGAAATGTTGGCAGTAAAAATGAAATCAGACCGACACCTCCTGAGAGTTATGCGAGTTGTTACTGTCTGAGTTCTCCCTCTCTGTATGTATAGTGACTTGCAGATAAGTGTCAGAGCTAATCTGTGACTCCTCAAAGTCTCCAGAACAGCCCTTGGTCAGCAGAATGATTAATACCACGAAAGACCGACAACATGTGATCTCTGGACTCTACTCAGCTTATGTGGCTGCTTAACTCCTCACTTTTTTCTGCTGCGTACAGACAGTTAGTTCCTGTGCAGCTCATCTGCTCTGAAGCTCGACTTTGAACTGGTGTAGCTTTGAATTCCAATGTGTTTTCTCAATTATTAGCGGAAATGGGGAAGTTCAAAGTTATATTTTCCTTTTCACACAAAGATTATTAGAAATAGTACCAGTGAAAAGTGAAGTTGAATTATACTGAGCTCCTGAAAAGTGGTAGGGAAAAAACATTTTAACTGGAACACTCAGATAAAACGGCGGGGGGGGGTGTGTGTGTGTGTGTGTGTGTGTGTGTGTGTGTGTGTGTGTGTCTAAAGAAGGTCCAGTTGTGATAGACACAGTTCACCACTGTTGTATACACTCAGTCTGTAACATGAGTAACCTTATGAACCTCATTACAGTAATCCAATTTAAAGTGCTGCGGTCAGAACAAGCAGGCTAGCACTTAATCAATCCATAATTATATTGAAGCATGTCTCTAACAATACATGGCAAATCACCCATGTGATCTAATTAGAAAGAACTAAAAAGCAAGTCCAGGCCAGCATTCCTCATCGTCCCCGGGGTCCGGAAGAAAGTAATTACTGATCCAAAAGGTTTTAGATGTTGTAAATTGCATTTATTCAGGCTATGTCATTCTGAAATAAAGTCATTTCTATAACAAGAGTACTCTCAGGCAATATTTTAAGTTATAAAAAGTCCCATTGTCCAATATATGAATGCACTATAGAGCATTAGGGCTGAACGATTAATCGATTTTAAATTGAAATCGCGATTTTAAATGATGCGATTATCAAATCGCAAAGCCAGCGATTTTTTTTAACATATATATATTTTTTTACAATTCTTTTTTTTGTTTTCGTGTGTCAGTCATCCACACCAATCAGAAGTGCTGTGCTCCACATGTACCAGCCATTGTTAATCAATCAGAAGCGGCCCATGATAGAAGGTGATAGACAGATTGATCCAATCACCTGCCAAGTATTTTTGAAAGTGCCTGCCCTTTCCAAATGGCTTCCAATGGAGCTTTAGATGGTTTCTGAGTCAGGTCAGTGATGCTCCATCACATGTTCTACATCTATTACAGGGTGAATCTTTAACTGAAGCTTGACTTTAAAGCAACCCAACGGAAGTTTCATGTAAGTTTAGTTCTTTCACTCGTAGCTCGGACTGCGGGGGTGCTAGAGACGGGAGTACGTTGATACGACCGTCCTAGCCGGAGTTATGGCCGCATTTTACAATAAACTTCCGTTGGGTCGCTTAAAAACAAATATCGCAATTCGAATCAAAATCGCAATATTTGTCAGAAAAATCGCAATTCGATTTTTTCCCAAAATCGTGCAGCCCTATAGAGCATGGAGACTTGCTGTTCATCATCACATTGAATACTGTTTGACAAACTGGTCGTTTGCTTGTGCCACAAACCTGAAACCCTAGAACAGCTGTACAAGAGAGCTATCAAGGTGTCTGACAGAAAGCCTCATTCATACCACCACTGTACCATCCTTGAAAAACACAATTTCTTGAGCTTTGACCATATTAAGTCTTTTAAAAGTATGTGCTTTATTTATAAATGTTTACATGGACTTGTGTGTGCTGCTCTTGCTCTTTTGCACTTTTTCCATATCATGTATTTGTCTTTGCTATATGTATAAATGTCGTGTTCTTAAATGTTTTGTGAGGGACTGCGGATGGAAATTAGCTCCAAGCTAAAATCCGGCATATTTACATTTTCTTGTTTTAAGTGTTCATTAATGTGCATTGTCCCCGCTAAATAAACGATTAAATGAAAATGAAGATATTAATTGCCATTTTTTTGTATCACACTTTGAACTCAATGAACTCAAAGTGAATTGGCTCCAGCTAAGCCTTCTTCTTCGTCTCCAACTAACAAAAGCTACCGTCCCCTGCTGTCCAGCTCTACTCGGCTGTAACACTTCACTCCCAAAGGGCTGCAGGTCAGCAAGCATGCATGCCAAATGAGAGGCTGATTTTGACACCTCAAACTGGGCCAAAGCTCCCAAATCAACCCCCTGTCTCGCGCACACCATCATCACACTACACCGTACAATTAGAAAAGTCAGTCTTTTCATTTTTTGTTTCCTTTCATGTAAAGCCAAGGGGACATTCTGCATAATAAGAGGAACATGGTATTTATACTGAGATACTGATGAGCTGTTCTTCTTGTTTTTTGCATGAGGAAAGTAATCTAATCTTGAGGAACCATAAATACAGATTGTAAAGGCTAATGATTGTGCCCTGCAAGTGATTGCGGAGCAGGCATTTTTAGATAAAAGCAGGGGTAGCACATGTGAAGCGTGTGGTTTGGTAGAAGAAGAAAAAAACTACAGCATTGTAAAGAAAAGTGTTTTCCCTTTCAGAGTTTTTTTTGTATGGGTATCAGCCTTTTAGCTAAGGAGAGTAATTTAAATAGTTTTATTACATAAATACCAAACTAGATTTAAGGTAAATAGTGTCACCTCTACAAAGCTCGCATCTTGTTCACAATGTGTTCATTTAAAATCATGTTTTTATGTGTTGGGTTTTATTTTTTTTCTGCTTCCATTTGTATTTTCTAGCTATGGATATATCACAGTTTCATATTTTCATTTATTATCTGTTGAATGAGTGAGTTGTTTTTACTAGTATTGTCCGTTTCATCTTTGAAGTACTTTAAGACAAACTCCAACCAGCCACATTAACAGCAAGAAAGAACCTCCCACATATCAACACCATTATTATTATACTAGAGCTGAAAACAAAATAAACTTCAGCAAGAAAAATAGTCAATTCAAAGCCTGAATGTTCATAGCAAAATAGAGTCCTGTATTGTTGTTTTTCGTCAGGAAACAAAAGCACATCTTTGGAGGAATTCAAGCCATTGTGATGCGAACCCTCTTCTGTCCACTATAAATACCCTGTTGCTGTCAAGGTGCCATGCCAGGAGCCGCAGCTTTATAAGGCAGCTCTCCAGAGAACAGGCAACGTTCGGAGATAACCAAACTCCCAACAAGCTTATCTCTCCACTCTACAAGATTGAGTCATACTTGTTATCTCTGCCCACCCCCGAAGGCTGTGGTGATTGTAAGCAGCACTGCTCTCACGTGTCCAGTTTCGCTCACTTCAATAAAGCAAGAAATCTGCGTCTGTGGTTTCATTTGCATTTTATGATTCATGCTGATGCTCCTGATGTTATGTCATAGGAGGTTTAACATGAGAGGAATAATGGTATGAGTGGAAGTATATTTAGTATCGACAACAAAAAACATTTGTATACTATGAAGCTAAAACAATTAAGCTTTTAATCAATCAATACAGATTAAATCAATCAGAACCTCCTGTGATAACTGATGAATTGTTTCACTTATTTATCAAGCAAAAGTGTCAGAAATCACTTATTATTGAATGGGACTATTTGATGCCTTTGTTTATCGTATTTTTAAATAAAAGGAATGCTTTGGGATTGGTATCAAAAGAACACATTTGAAGATGTTAACATGGGAAATTGTGAGGGGATTTTTTCCCCCCATTTTATAGATCGTATCGACAAATCAAATAATCAATAACATTGAGAACACAATGATTTATTGAAGGGTGTAGATGTAATTCACTTTAAATATTGTGTTTTCCTTAAAGCACAACAATATGCACAAAGTTATTAAATTAAAATATATAATATATTAATTAAAATAATGTGATTTATGTAAAAAAAACTATTTGTGGGAAATAAAAAAAAGGTTAATATTTGTTACTTTTATTGTTAGAAGTTAGTTGATATAATGCAGGCATGTCTACTGGACCCACCTTCTGATCGTAAAGGGTGATGTGTAGGAATGTGGTGGGTGTAATGTAATAATTCTGCCCCGTCTACATAAGTGACTCCAAACTTTCTATGTCTTATCACAATTAATGATAATGCCAGAGATTGGCAGACCGTTTCATAAACCTTTAACCTATATTCCTGACTAGTGCTGCGTACCGGTACGCCGAACCGGTACTGGACTTGTAAAAAGTTTCGGTTCAAGTCCGGTTAAAACCGGAACGTCAGGAACCGGTACTTGGACTCGCAAAAAAACTAGCACTTACGTATATTCTGGTGTCTGTGGTTATTTAAACATTCCCTGATAAACGTTATTCAGCGGCAATACATGAGTGCTAATCCCAGTGTGCTCAGTGTACAACATCACATGTCATTTCACCTTCGATTTACGGTTTGAAAACGTAGAATTTCGCCACATGCTAATGCTAACCGGAAGTGAAGAATTTTCAGAATAAAAGTTTTAAGTTAATAGTGTGAACTTTCGGTTTTTTCAGAATAAAAGTGATTTAAATTAGTGTTTTTAATTCAAAATTACGCCATATCAACATTGATTTTAATTTCTAACAGTATGTATTGTAGAGTTGTAGAAAATACATGGTGCACAGACAGTACAGTACACTCTGACTGTACAGTCACTAGAGTGTAGCCTATACTGTATATTAGGTGTGTAACAGTGTGATGCGTATAGTCTACTCTACACTCTACCTTTCAGCAACGTTTTAGGGATTTAGGCTCAGTCAGCTCAGGGACTGTTTGGTTACTTTAGTTTGGTAAATGAAATAAATGTTTGAACTTTGTAGTAGTTCACTGTAGTTGCTGTCATAAGTCATTTGTAGACTAAGTGGCACATTTGTACTTTGTAGAGAAATGTAGACACAAGTTGGAAGGGAGCACAATAAACCTGATGAGTTTGAATTTGAGTTGATTATGAGTTAATGTTCAATTGATAATTAGCTCACAATAAGTTCACTTTAGTTACTCACACAACTTGACACAAGCCATGGGTTCAGGTCCGGACTTATAAGTCCGGACCTGAACCTGAACCTCTGGACTTGAGTCCGGACCTGAACCTGAATGTGAGTCCAGGTACGCAGCACTATTCCTGACTCATGTGTGTGTCAAAATGAGTCACAGCATCACGGAAATAATGTCTTCTCCTCAAGTACAGCGCAAGCCCCATTGATCATGAAGTTGTCTGACAGTAGTATTGTTTTAAATCCCTAAGATGAAAAGGCAGAGATAGTCCGTATCAATGGCAACACTACATCAAAACAACAGGAGGAAATCTGTCTGGAGCAGAACGAGCCATAACTATGAACATGAATGAATGACCTTGAGCCACACAAAGACGCTTTCATCTCGTTATCTCGACAGTAAGGAATGAAATAACATTAAAAGTGGAATTCCTAAGCAGAATACATTCCTTGTTTCTGAGCAAAGGTCATCAGGGTCGCGAGATTTTCTCTAGTGTAAAAAGGCCTGTTAATGTCCATATGTTATACCTGATGAAAAGGAAAGTTTTTGTAAATGCCGTATTCAAGTCAAGTCAAGATTTTTGGAATTTCCCAGACGCTTGCCCATAATTACAACCTTCCTGTGTTCCAGTGGCCCGGCTTGGAAAAACTAGGAAAGAACCATGGTTGCCCGCAACATTTAAATACACTTACCCCTTCTCACAGCTGCCATCACGTCATTTACAGTGTAGTGAGTGCCGCTTTCCATTTTGAATTTACAGCTATTTAGTTACTTCTTTGCACCAATAAAGAGTAAGCTACTTTTATCAGAATCTCATGACTCGGCTGTCTAGAGTTTAATGTCTTCACACTTTTTTTTTTACTTGGATGTAGTCGTGAATATTTATAATGGACACTATTGTAATAATCGAAGTGAAAACAATGTAAAAATAGGTAGCTTGGAGAGAATGAACCCCAGAATATAAAAGCTTTAAAAAGGGGGCTGCCCACTTGTATTGTTGGAGAAATCACTTGTTTTGCAGTGCATACGAGTTGTTTAGCTTTTTAAGAAGAGTTTTGACATAATTAAGACCAATCAACAAGCAACCAAATACTGGGAATCTACTGTCATTCATTATAAGTCTTGACAACTTATATACAGGCAATTCCACATTATGTAAGCTTAATATGGAAGGACATAACACTACCTCTCACTTTCTGTATGGTGTGACATAAAGTACACGTTGTATACTCAAGTTAAAGACCAGTTAGTCAGTCATGGTGACAGCAAAAGCACTAACTCAGCAATTGCCTCCAATCATCCACTCGTGAACACTTGAAACGTGCACTACCGTACACGCCACCACTGGCCACTGAACGTGACAAGGCCATCGCACTTTGCCCAGTCTTATCTCCCTTCCTGCACATTCATCTTTCAACCTGGTAAAACTACTGAACTCTGAGAACGACCATGTAGGCATATAAAAAGCAAAAGTCCATCTTAAAAATATAAAATCAATCTTCATTACAGCCAAATGGACATTAAGTATTACCAGAAAAATCGCCATGCAGTAAAGTTTAACTATACCTCCTACAGTTAAGAGTCTATGAAAGGGAGTCTTAAGACAAAGAGCTCTTACTTCATTGATTCATGCACATTTCTATTTTGGGGAGAATATGAGCGGAAAACACATGCTGTGATGACTTCCCATTTCCGAACTGCCTGCCTGTGCCCAGCAAGCTTTTGATCAGGTGTGCGTGTGTGCGTGTGTGCGTGTGTGTGTGTGTGTGTGTGTGTGTGTGTGTGTGTGTGTGTGAGAGAGAGAGAGTGTGTATTAGGGACTGCTTACTCAGCAATAGCAAAAAGAAATAAGTTAAGAAGACGCCTTTAAAAAAGTTAGTATAGACCTCATTGACATGTCACATAATCAGCATTTTGCAAAGGGCCTCAAACCAAATGTCACATATACATTTAAATAGAACATAGTTTTGTTTTGTAACTTTATAACCACAAAAGCCAAGGTTGGCTCCTGTTACACCAAGCTTTGGTACAAGTTAACCTTAGTTAAAATAATGAGGTAATGCAACATTTGTGATCTAGCTCCCCTTAAAATGACCCTATGGACTTATTCTGGAGCAGCTAAAACGGATGTGTCTTTTAATAAACACAGTCTGACATGTGCCTTTATTTGTGTAAACTGCCTCAGTGTTTTTGTCCCGCTTTAAAAATGTGTCATAAACAAGTACTCACCATTTCACAATCCGGGAAAGTCACCAGGAGAGCAGCAGGTCACAGCGTGTAGGAATCCCCGGTGTTCAAAACAAGACACAAATGGAAAATGAAACAAAACATGAACTGAAATGAGACATTAACGTGTCAGTGAATGGAAACTACCTGTAAAACAGTGTTAACATCCGCTAAATCTGACTTAATGCTGTATAAATCATGCAAAACGGAAGTTAATATACAGTCCAGTAACCGTATTGATATAGTGAAGTTCAAGAGCAGAAAACAAGTTTACCTGATTTTTATAAGAAGTTAAAAACTCCTTTAACGGCAGAGCAGTGTGTGAGTTTACCGGAGACCCGACGTGGGGCTTGTCCAGTTAAAAAGGAATAGACACCTGTAAGCGCCTGCTTTGGAAAACATTCCCAGAGACCAGATAACCCCGCCCCTCCTGCCTCAGAAAAACGGCCCGCATAGTACTCTGAAACAGACACGCCCAGCATGACGACACCAGCAGCATACAGTCCCAGTGCCACCTGGTGGAGGCTTTTCAGAAAGAAGGGGTATGTTTGATAATAATCTGTGTCACATGACCACCAGATGGCCTCGTTAGGCTGAGCTACATTGAGATGCTTCATGATAGCAGAGGTTCCTAAAGGATGACTTTTTAACTGAACTAGCAATGTTGACAATATGTACCACAAAGAAGTAATCTGAAAGTCAGTGGTGGTGGAACATATTCAGATGATTTACAAAAATAACAGTAGCAATATAAATATAGGCTACAACATTACCAGTAAAAAGTGATGAAATAAAACGGAAAGTATACAGTAAGCGAGCATATAGTATCCTATTAGATTCATCTACAGATGTTTAAATCAGCATTCAGATAGTCAAGGTTGAGTTTATTGAACTATTTGTATTTAGTCTTATACTATTGAGTAGTTTAAACCTGTAACAAACATTACCACATAGCCTACACTCAGT